>NC_135823.1:18914262-19256287 GCF_964213995.1 Mustelus asterias
TGGATGACGTCACGCGCCGTCACTTCCTGTAATCTGCGCAGCCGCAATGTCGTCCCTCTCCGTCAGAATCATAGACTCCCTACAGAGCAGACGGAGGCTATTCGGCCCATCGAGTCTGCACCCAGGCCCTATCCCCCTAACCCCACACATTTACCCTAGCTAGTCCTCTTGACACTAAGGGTCAATTCAGCACGGCCAATCCACCTAACCCACACATCTTTGGAGTGTGGGAGGAAACTGGAGCACCCAAAGGAAACCCATGCAGACACAAGGAGAACGTGGAAACTCCACACAGCCAGTGACCCAAGCCGGGAATCGAACCGGCTTCCCGGTCCCTCGCGCTGTGAGGCAGCAGTGGTAACTAATGTGCCACCGTGCCGCCACCATGCTGTCACTGGGATAGTGCAGGGAAAAGGCTGAATAGCTGCAGCATTCTCCAGCTGGAATTTCCAGTGAAGCCAAAGGAACATCCAGCAACTCTCAGATTCAAAACAATGCTGGCAACACTCAGCAGGTCTGGCAGAGAACAGAATTAATTCTTCAGATCAGTGACCCTATCTCAGAGCTGGGGAGCTGAGCTATGTGACAGTGTGAGGCAGGGAAAAGTGGGTGAGAGGGGAGTGAGGAACAAAAGGGAAAGTCTGTGATAGAGGGGATGGCAAAAGAAATGAGCTATCATTCATAATTCTGCTTTAAAAATATTTGGAAAGAAAAGGCGTATCCTTTTTCAGACAATCTTTAGATAATACTTAATGTCAGAAAAAATCAACCTTTTGTTCTTTCCTCCCCTGGAAAGATTATTTCAGTCACCAGGGTTAGATGCGACATGTCTGAGGGGATACTAAGGGAATCAGTTTTATAGTTTAGTTTATTTATTGGTGTCACAAGTAGGCTTACATTAACACTGCAATGAAGTTACTGTGAAAATCCCCTAGTTGCCACACTCCGGCACCTTTTCGGGTACACTGAGGGAGAATTTAACATGGCCAAAGCACCTAACCAGCACGTCTTTCAGACTGTGGAAGGAAACCGGAGCACCCGGAGGAAACCCACGCAGATACAGGGAGAATGTGTAGGCTCCACACAGACAGTGACCCAAGCCAGAACCGAACCCGGGTCCCTGGTGTTGTGAGGCACAGTGTCAACCACTGTGCCACCTTGCTGCTGCACAATTGGAAATTACAGTGGCACTGGCCAGGTCTTCCAATCATTCTAAGATACAGGGATAGTGCAAAAGGATTGGAGAATTGTAAATGTAACACCCTCCTTCAGAATGGGTGTACGGATTAGACCAGAAACTACAAGTGGGAAGGTTTTCGAAAAATAAAATAATTAGGAAGATTAACAGTCATTTGTACAAAGTTAATAAAGAAAGTCATCTAACACTCATAAATGCAAATCATGTTTAATTGGTTTGATTGAGTTTTTGATGGAAGGCAGAATTCTACGAACCTTCCAGCTGGTGGGATTTTCCAGTCCTGTTTATGTTAATGGACTTTTAAATAACTCACTGTGTTTTCCAGCCTTGCCCCAACCATGATGGGGATGTAAAATTCTGTCAGTGATAATGGGAATGCCTGATGAAAGTAATGCAGTTGATGTGGTGCACATGGACTTCCGAAATGTTTTTGATAAAATCCCACAATACAGATCTCTCAGCGAAATTTCAGCCCATAGAAAAAATATGAACATTGGCAGCATGGATATGATGTTGGTTAAGTGACAGGAAACAAAGAGTAGTGGTGAATGGTAGTTTTTCAGACTGAAGGTGAGCTTAATGAACAATTAAAGTGAAAGGCCAACAAATTCTTAAAATAATGGGCAGGCTGCGGACAAATGTCATCGATAAATGACAGAGTAGCATAAATTGGCCAGCAAATTGGGCAGCACGATGGCACAGTGGTTAGCACTGCTGTCTCACAGCGCCAGGGATGCAGGTTCGATTCCGGCCTTGGGTCACTGTGTGGATTTTTCAAGTTCTCCCTGTATCTGCACAGGTTTCCCCCGGGTGCGCTAGTTTTCTCCCACAGTCCAAAGATGTGCGGGCTAGGTTGATTGGCCATGATCAATTGCCCCTTAGTGTCAGGGGGACTAGGAGGGTAAATATGTGGGGTTACAGGGATAGGACCTGGGTGGGATTGTGGTCGGTGCAGACATGATGGACCAAATGGCCTCCTTCTGTTCTGTAAGGATTCTATGATTCTATGAAATTTAGAGATTTGCAATTTATGGCGTCTTTATTAATCCCATGAAGTTTCTGATCAATTTGTGCATTAATACTGGCATGAGTCGTCAACACCACTTCCAGCAAGTTCGGCCCATGATTCAGTTTTTCATTATGGTGTCAGCCGTGGGTCTCTAGTTACACCCTTTTGCCCTGAGGTTAAAGGCCGTGGGTTAGACCACACTCCAGAAGCCAGAGAAAATAATCTAGCAGACACTTTAATGTAGTATTGAGAGATTTTGATTGGATTTGATTTGATTTATTATTGTCACATGTATTAACATACAGTGAAAAGTATTGTTTCTTGCGCACTATACAGACAAAGCATACCATTCATAGAGAAGGAAACGAGAGTGCAGAATGTAGTGTTACAGTCATAGCGAGGGTGCAGATAAAGATCAGCTTAGTGCGAGGTAGGTCCATTCAAAAGTCTGACAGCAGCAGGGAAGAAGCTGTTCTTGTGTCAGTTGGCACGTGACCTCAAATTTTGGTATCTTTTTCCCAACGGAAGAAGATGGAAGAGAGAATGTCCGGGATGCGTGGGGTCCTTAATTATGCTGCCGAGGCAGCACGAAGTGTAGACAGAGTCAATGGATGGAAGGCTGGTTTGAGTGATGGATTGGGCTACATTCATGACCTTTTGTAGTTTCTTGCAGTCTTGGGCAGAGCAGGAACCAAGCTGTGATACAACCAGAAAGAATGCTTTCTATGGTGCATCTGTAAAAGCTGGTGAGAGTCGTAGCTGACATGCCAAATTTCCTTAGTCTTCTGAGAAAGTAGAAGCGTTGGTGGGCTTTCTTAACTATAGTGTCGGCATGGGGGGACCAGGACAGGTTGTTGGTGATCTGGACACCTAAAAACCTGAAGCTCTCGACCCTTTCTACTTCGTCCCCGTTGATGTAGACAGGGGCATGTTCTCCTTTATGCTTCCTGAAGTCGATGACAATCTCCTTCATTTTGTCGACATTGAGGGAGAGATTATTGTTGCCACACCAGTTCACCAGATTCTCTATCTCATTCCTGTACTCTGTCTCGTCATTGTTTGAGATCCGACCCACTACGATGGTGTCGTCAGCAAACTTGAAAATTGAGTTGGAGGGGAATTTGGCCGCACAGTCATAGGTGTATAAGAAGTATAGTAGGGGGCTGGGAACACAGCCTTGTGGGGCACCGGTGTTGAGGATGATCGTGGAGGAGATGTTGTTGCCTATCCTTACTGATTGTGGTCTGTGGATTAGGAAGTTCAGGATCCAGTCACAGAGGGACGAGCCGAGCCCCAGACCATGGAGTTTGGAGATGAGTTTCATAGGAACAATAGTGTTGAAGGCTGAGCTGTAGTCAATAAATAGGAGTCTGACACAGGTCTCTTTATTTTTTAGGTGTTCCAGGGTTGAGTGCAGGGCCAGGGAGATGGCGTCTGCTGTGGATCTGTTGGGGCGGTAGGCAAACTGTAGTGGATCCAGGCAGTCCAGGAGACTGGAATTGATTCGTGCCGTGACTAACCTTTCGAAGCACTTCATGTAGGTTAGAGGGATTAGTGGGTAAATATGTGGGGGTAGGGCCTGGGTGGGATTGTGGTCGGTGCAGACTCGATGGGCCGAATGGCCTCCTTCTGCACTGTAGGGTTTCTATGATTCTATGATAATGATGGATGTCAGAGCCACTGGACGGTAGTCATTAAGGCACGCTGCTTGGTTTTTCTTTGGTACCGGGATGACGGTCGTCTTCTTGAAGCAGATAGGGATCTCCGATCGATGTAAAGAGAGGTTGAAGATGTTTGCGAATACCCCAGCCAGCCAATCCACGTAGGATCTGAGGGCTCGTCCGGGTACTCCATCTGGACCAGTTGCTTTCCATGGGTTGACTTTCGAGAAAGCTGCTCTGAAGTCTGCAGTGGTGACCTCAGATATATGTTCATCCAGGGCTTCCAGGGTGGAGGGCATGCTCTCACTGACCTCTTGCTCAAAACCAGCATAGAATGCATTGAGCTCATCAGGGAGGGGTGCGTTGGAGCCGGCGATTTTACATGTCTTCATCTTGTAGCCTGTTATGTCTTGCAGACCTTGCCATAGTCGGCAGGGGTCGATGTGGCGAGCCTGGGACTCTAACTTGGTCTGGTACTGTCTTTTGGCATCTTTGATGGATCTCCTTAGTTCATATCTGGCTTTCTTGTATAGGTCAGTGTCGCCTGACTTGAACACCTCAGACCTACATTTCAGCCAGCAGTGGATATCCCTGTTCATCCATGGTTTTCGGTTGGGGAACACACGGATTTGCTTCTTTGGCACACAGTCTTCTACACACTTACTAATGAAGTCAGTTACTGTAGTTGCGTACTCATTTAGATTGGTCACAGAGTTTTTAAATACTGACTAGTCCACTAACTCCAAGCAGCCCTGTAGGAGATCACCCGGTTCCTCAGAACAACATTGCACGACTTTCTTTGATGGATTCTCCGCTTCAGTTTTTGCTTGTAAGCCGGGAGCAAGAGCACAGCCTATGTTTGATATTTGTGTAGCAGTGGTCAAGGATGTTTGGGCCTCTGGTGGAACAGGAGACATGTTGGTGGTAACTTGGTAGTACACTCTTGAGCTTGGCCTGATTGAAGTCACACAGAAACCCTACAGTGCAGAAAGAGGCCATTTTGGCCCATCGAGTCTGCACCGACCACAATCCCACCCAGGCCCTACCCCCATATCCCTACATATTTACCCGCTAATCCTCTCAGGACACATCTCAGGACACTAAGGGGCAATTTTAGCATGGCCAATCAACCTAACCCGCACATCTTTGGACTGTGGGAGGAAACCGGAGCACCCGGAGGAAACCCACGCAGACACGAGGAGAATGTGCAAACTCCACACAGACAGTGACCCAAGCCGGGAATCAAACCCAGGTCCCTGGAGCTGTGAAGCAGCTGTGCTAGCCACTGTGCTACCGTGTCACCCCTAAGTCCCCGGCCACGATGACCAAGGCCTCGGGACGTTTCGTCTCAAGGCTATTCATAGTGGTGTATATTTCGTCCAGCACGATCTTCACATCCACATTGGATGGGATGTAAACTACTGTCAGGATAACGGAGGTGAACTCCTGCAGAAGGTAGTCGGGGCGGCATTTTGGCATCAGGTATTCTAGGTCCGGGGAGCAGAAACTCACCAATGTTGCTACTCTAGGCACCATGAGATGTTGATTAGGAAGCAGACCCCACCTCCCCTAGCCTTACCTGAGGCCGCTGTATGGTCCATTTAGTGGATTGAGAAGCCCTCTGGTTGTAGGGCACAGTCCGGTGAAGCAGGAGTGAGCCACGTCTCTGTGAAACAGAGCACACAGCAGTCCCTCAGTTCGCTTTGGAAAGTGAGTGTGGCTTTGGGTTTGTCTAGCTTGTTTTCCCAAATTGATTAGAATTGCTGGCTTCTGTATCGGGTATAAAACCAAGATCCTGTGCACTGACCGTGGAAGTAGGTAACGATATTGATAATAGATATGAAAGGTGGGAAACTCACTTCCTGACATGATTTCTGGGACTGCTATAGAAATGATGACTACAGCGCTGGTGTTTAAAATGTCATGGGGAGGGAGGTGTGTGTCTTTAGGTTGCATTTTGAAATAGGCAACTTTCACTCTCAGGCATGCAGACTGCTTGCCAAAATGATGTCAGGCGAACTTTCAGCTTGGAGGAATGTGTGAGATCACAATCTGAGTTTTGGTCACCTTTTGAAGGTGAAATGGGTGATGAAATATTAGTGATTCAACATCAATGCTGTAGATTAATTCAACACACTTTCTGGCTCAGAGAACCTTCTAAACCTTTTCCCCAAATGATATAATAGCAATTCATTTCCTTTAAATATACTTTTATGTCATTTCCTTCTTTGGAAATTATCTCTTTTTTGAAAGTTTATTGCAC
The DNA here is from genome assembly GCF_964213995.1 of Mustelus asterias. Classification (NCBI taxonomy): domain Eukaryota; kingdom Metazoa; phylum Chordata; class Chondrichthyes; order Carcharhiniformes; family Triakidae; genus Mustelus; species Mustelus asterias. Next base: position 18,920,394 of record NC_135823.1, read on the forward strand.
CCAGAATGCTGTTGTAACGTCCCTAATTAATCATTCATAGAATCATAGAAACCCCACAGTGCAGAAGGAGGCCATTCGGCCCATCGAGTCTGCACCGACCACAATCCCACCCAGGCCCTACCCCCACATATTTACCCGCTAATCCCTCTACCCTACGCATTTTAGGATTCTAAGGGGCAATTTTTAACCTGGCCAATCAACCTAACCCGCACATCTTTGGACTGTGGGAGGAAACCGGAGCACCCGGAGGAAACCCACGCAGACACGAGGAGAATGTGCAAACTCCACACAGACAGTGACCCGAGCCGGGAACCGAACCCGGGACCCTGGAGCTGTGAAGCAGCAGTGCTAACCACTGTGCTACCGTGCTGCCCGATGAGCTAAACATTCTTTACGCTCCTCTGTGGGGTCATTCTGCAACCTTTGTTTGAGAGTGGCTAAAGTGATGCAGCTATGATGGAAATTGAACACAGTTTGTGTAATTTTACCCTTGGCAGGATTCTGACGATTGCAAATTAGGTGTCCACCCATTCCCCCATCTTCATTTTCATTGCCTCAAAGTTATGCAAAGATAATAATTCATTTTCCATTATTTTCCAGCTTACTGGATTCCCAACTATAGTTTTTGAGTTTCTGCAGAATGTAGAATTGCAGAATGGTTACAGTGCAGAAAGGGACCATTCAGCCTTTTGTGTCTGTGCTAGCTCTTTGCAAGAGCAATCTGCCTAGTCCCACTTCACTGTCTCTTCCCTGTAAGCCTGCAAATCTTACCTCTTCAGATAATTATCCAATTCCCTTTTGGAAACCACGGTTGAATTTGCCTCCACCACACTGTCAGGTAGCACAGTCTGGATCCTCACCACACAGTGCATGAAAAAGGTTTTCCTCATGTAGCCCTTAGTTATTAGTTGGTTTTCTGTGACAAAACACAGAAAGGTCTACATAATATTGATTGCTCTGATCTTGATATTATTAAAGTGGGTGACATTGTCCTTTAAGCAATGGAAATAGAGGAACCACTAATATGACATATTGATGAATTTTTAAAAAAGATCACTTATGGGATATGTATGCTGCTGGCTAGGCCAGCATTTATTGCCCATCCCTACATACCCTGTGAGAAGGTGGTGGTGAGCTGCTTCTTGAAGCGCTGCAGTCCATGTAGGTGCACCCACAGTGCTGTTAGGAAAGGAGTTCCAGGGTTTTGACCCAGCGACAGTGAAGGAATGTCTCCATGTCAGAATGGTGAATGACTTGGAGGGGAACTTGCAGGTGGTGTTCCAGTTATCTGCTGCTCTTGTCTTTCTAGATGTTAGTGGTTGTGGATTTGGAAGGTGCTGCCTAAGGAGTCATGGTGAGCTCCTAAGGCAGCATCTGGTGCTAAGTACACATTGCTACCACTGTGCCTTGGTGATGGAGGGAGTGATGTTTATGGATGGGGTGCCAGTCAAGCAAGCTGCTTTGTCCTTGATGGTGTTGAGCTTCTTGAATGTTAATGGAGCTGCGCCCATCCAGGCAAGTGGAGAGCATTCCATCACACTCCTGACTTTTGCCTTGCAGATGGTGAACAGGCTTTGGGGAGTCAGAAGTGAGTTCTTTGCCACAGAATTCCTAGCCTCTGACCTGCTCTTGGAGCTACAATGTTTATATGGTTGGTCCAGTTGAGTTTCAGGTCAATGGTAATCCCCAGGATGTTGATGGTGGGGGATTCAGCAATGGTGATGCCATTGAATATCAAGGGGAGATGGTTAGACTCTCTCTTGTTGGAGCTGGTCATTGCCTGGCAATTCAGTGCGTGAATATTACTTGAAATGAAAATGAAAGTGGATGAAAAGGGGAATTTAAGAGGTGTGCAATGGCTGTTTTGTTTTGCTTGTACAATGTGACCTCAATAATCCCTACATTAAAGCAGCAACTACACTTCAAAAGACATTTTTGCTGCGCAGCATTTTGTGGTAATCCTGAGTTTGTGAAGGGTGCTATATAAATGCAAATCTCTTTCTTTTCTCAGCAGAAGGCCAATCCTGTGCTTTTATGTTTGTTTGCCATGCAGATATTTAAGACTGAACATATGCCTTGTGGGTGGGAATAAGAAGCCTGGCCTGTTTCCAGGTATCAAATTTACATCCCTCTCCCCCCACCGGCAGTGGAAGTTTGACCAGGGCACCCCCTGAATTGGCATGGAGACTGGTTCCTCTGTCTAATTAAGGGTGGTGGGCTCTCAAATCTGGAACACCCGTCAGAGGTCTTCCAGCCCCAGAGGAGCACCTGGCTGCAGTATAAGATTTGAACAAGAAAATAGCCTCTCAGCCACTTAAAAAAATATACAATAAGCAAACCGGCTGCCATGGGGGTAAGGGCAGGGTGGGGAGGCGCGTTGGAGCTGGGGGGGGGGGGGGAGACAAGCGAGGGGTGGGGAGCACCCTTACAGTGCAGCCTTTGGCTTGATGCCCCGCCCAGGCAAGCAGAGAGGGTCTGTATGCCTGCCTGCTAGGAATACTGTCTCCCCAGCCTGCCGCTGGGTACCTGCCTCCAGACAGTTGTTCTGTCCTCTGTTGCATCGGCTGCTGGATGTCGACTGGAAAACCCCACTGGTTAATTTCTGGTTAACAAGCTTCTTAGTGAGCCCAGTTGCCTGTCCACATCACTGGAGTGGATGAGCTTCACAAGGCCCCGACACTGTATTGGCCACAGAAACCGACACTGGGAGTGGGACAGGTCGAAGCTGGCACACTGACCAGTCTCATCATTTCTGATCCCATTCGCCTCCATTTTTGATGCATGGTTCCAAAACTTCAGCCGTAATGTTTGCAAAGTGACTTGCATTACCATTTTCAGCAAATGCACTCTCGAAAGGGTGATCGGAACAGATTCAATAGCAACTTTTAAGAAGATAGAAACATAGGAATATAGGAGCAGGAGTAGGCCATCCATCCCATCGAGCTGCTCTGCCAATCAACCCAATCATCATAGAATCACTACAGTGCGGAAGGAGGCCATTCGGCCCATTAAACCTGCACGAACAACAATCCCGCCCAGGCCCTATTCCTGTAACCCCACATATTTACCCTTCAAATCCCCCTGATTGCCCCTAAGAGACAATTAAGCACGGCCAATCCATCTAACCAGCACGTCTTTTGGACTGTGGGAGGAAACCGGAGCACCCGGAGGAAACCCATACAGACACGGGGAGAATGTGCAGACTCCGCACAGCCAGTCACCTGAGGACAGAATCGAACCCAGTCCCTGGCGCTCTGAGGTTGCAGTGCTAACCACTGTGCCACCCTGCCACTCATGGCTGATCATCCACTTCAATGACTTTTCCCTGCACTTTCCCCCTATCGCTTTATCTAACTGGCATTTAGAAATCTGTCGATCTCTACTTTAAACATACTCAATAACTGAGGTTCCACAGCCCTCTGGGGTAGAGAATTCCAATGACCATAATCCTCTGAGTAAAGAAATTTTCCTACTCTTGGTGCTAAGTGACTTCCCCTTTATTTTGAAATTGTGCCCCTTGGTTCTAGACTGCTTGACCAGGAAAACATCTTAGCTGCATCTACCCTATCTATTCCTTTAAGGTTCAGGGAACACCTCTCATTCTTTGAAATTCTAGACAATACAAGCTCAGTTTGCCCAATCTCTCTTCATTGGACAGTCCCAGGAACAAGTCTGGCGAACCTTTATTGCAATTTCTCTATGTCAGTGATATCCTTTCTAAAATAAGGAGATGGAAACTGCACCCAGTATTCCAGGTGCAGTCTAACCAAGGTTCTATACAATTGAAGCAAGACTTTGTCAAGCCTGTATTGGAATTTGGATTTGTACTTGTGAAGGCTTCATTTGAAGGGCCATGGGAAAATAGAAGGGGAGCAGGAATAATTGGATAGCTCAGAGAGTTGACACGGAGATGATGGATCGAATGGCCTCTCTGGACTGTAGGAGTTTATAATTCTCTTCGCTACTAGGGTTAGTGTATTCTTCATGGAAACTCTCAAAAGAAGTGTGAGTTTTATTTTCCCAGATGTCATGCGGCCAAGGATCACTGAGAAATCCATTTCTTAAAATAATAAATAATGTCCTACTTTATATAAAATGCAGAATTAAAACCTTTGCTAAATCGATTGCATTATATTTGATTTGATTTATTATTGTCACATGTAGTGGGATACAAGGGGAGGTGATGGCCTCGTGGTATTATCACTAGACTATTAATCTAGAAACTCAGCTAATGTTCTGGGGACCCGGGTTCGAATCCCACCATGGCAGCTGGTGGAATTTGAATTTGAATTTAAAAAAATCTGGAAATAAGAATCTACTGATGACCATGAAACCATTGTCGATTGTCGGAAAAACCCATCTGGTTCACTAATGTCCTTTAGGGAAGGAGATCTGTCATCCTTACCTGGTTTGGCCTACATGTGACTCCAGAGCCACAGCAATGTGGTTGATTCTCAACTTCCCTCTGAAATGACCTCGCAAGCCATTCAGTTCAGGGGCAACTAGGGATGGGCAATAAATGCTGGCCAGCCAGCGACACCCAAGTCAATGAAAAAAATACAGTGAAAAGTACTATTTCTTGCGTGCTATACAGACAAAGCATACCGTACATTAAGGACATAAGGGAGAAGAAAAGGAGATTGTACCTTACAGCAGCATGCATGGATTGATATAAAAATGGGTACATTAGAAATGGATCAACTCTTAAATCCTGTAAGAACAGTACACAGTAAATTGTCCAAAAGCAGGAAGGAAGTTTCCATGGTGATATACGCAGCAAACTGTCAGAATTGTGTATAAGCCTGAAAGCAGCTCACTTAAGATGGAGGTTTTTGGTGAAACAGACTTGGAAATGGCTGCAAAGCAAGGCCAGTTCAAGCCATAGAAGTGCCTAGGTAATTAAGCTATAAAATCTTAACATTGATTACACCAGGGAGATTTGTGTAGAGACAAAGCATGTTTTAATGGTGTCATAAAATCATAAAAGCAAAACTCCAAACCGTTTAGAGTAACGTTTAAACCAGGAGTAAAGTTGCCACAATTTCCCTCCAGGAAACATTGATGGATAAACTGGGAATCAGACGCAATGTGAGGGATACAGGAACAGGAGCAGGAAAGAGATTTAACCTCTTGGGCATTTCCCACCATTTAGTTACATCATGATGCTGGATATCTATAAGACCATAAGATATATTGTGAGCAGTTTCGGGCCCTGTATCTAAGGAAGGATGTTCTGGCCTTGGAAAGGGTCCAGAGGAGGTTCACAAGAATGATCCCTGGAATGAAGAGCTTGTCGTATGAGGAACGGTTGAGGGCTCTGGGTCTGTACTTATTGGAGTTTAGAAGGATGAGGGGGGATCTTATTGAAACTTACAGGATACTGCGAGGCCTGGATAGAGTGGAAATGGAGAGGATGTTTCCACAAATAAGAAAAACTAGAACCAGAGGGCACAACCTCAGAGTGAAGGGACGATCCTTTAAAACAGAGATGAGGAAGAATTTCTTCAGCCAGAGAGTGGTGAATCTGTGGAACTCTTTGCCGCAGAAGGCTATGGAGACCGGGTCATTGAGTGTCTTTAAAATAGAGATAGATACATTCTTGATTAATAAGGGGATCGGGGGTTATGGGGAAAAGGCAGGAGCATGAGGATGAGACAAATATCTACCATGATTGAATGGCGGAGCAGACTCAATGAGCCGAGTGGCCTAATTCTGCTCCTATTCTTATGGTCTTATATAAGAGCTGAATTAGGCTATTTGGCCCATCAAGTCTGCTCTGCCATTCAATCATTGCTGATATGATTCTTATCCCCATTCTCCTGCCTTTTCCCCATAACCCCTGATCCCCCTATTGATCAAGAACCCATCTATCTCTGTCTTAAAGACACTCAATGACTTGGCCTCCACAGCCTTCTGCGGCAAAGAGTTCCACAGATTCACCACTCTCTGGCTGAAGAAATTCCTCCTCATCTCTGTTTTAAAGGATCGTCCCTTCACTCTGAGGTTGTGCCCTTGAGTTCTAGTCTCTCCCGCTAATGGAAACATCCTCTCCATGTCCACTCTATCTAGGCCTCTCAGTATTCTATAAGTTTCAATTAGATCCCCCCTCATCCTTTTAAACTTCATTGAGTATAGACCCAGACTCCTCAACCGCTCCTCATGTGACAAATCCTTAATTCCTGGGATCATTCTGGTGAACCTCCTCTGGACCCCTCCAAAGCCAGAGGGAGGTGGCGAATCTGTGGAATTCATTGCCACAGAAGGCTGTGGAGGCCAGGCCATTGAGTGCATTTAAGGCAGAAATAGGTAGGTTCTTGATTGGTAAGGGGAAAAGGAGGAAGAATTGGGTTGAGGAATTTACCAACCATGATTGAAGGCAGAGCAGACTCGATGGCAGAATAGCCTAATTCTGCTCCTATATCTTATGGTCAACTCTTTTGGTGAGAACTTCTAGATTTCCATTTCAACCCTGAGCAGCCTCTAATTTTAGATCTTTGCTCCCTTGTTCTGAAACAAAGGACATCCTCTCTCTATGTATTCCATCAATTAGATCACTCATGAGTCATAGGAATGTTGCAACATAATCTAATCACTGTATTCAGGGAATTCAAGCCTAGTCATATGCATCCAGGCTTTATAATGTAATCCTTTAGCCCCAAATCCACATCACACTTTCTCCATGTCCAATATATTTAGTTAGGCAAACACTTATTTCTGCTCATATAGCATGCTATTTCTGCTGTTTATGCATGGATTTGGGAATGCATTGTAGCTTCACCAGGTTGTCAGCTTTTAGGTATGCCTAGTGCTGCTCCTGGCATGCCTCCCCTGCACCTCTCATTGAACCAGGATCGATTCCTTGGCTTGATGGTAATAAAGTTTTAAGTTTGAAAGTTATAAAGTTTATTTATTAGTGTCACAAGTAGGCTGACATTAACACTGCAATGACGTTACTGTGAAAATCTCCTTGTCGCCACACTCCGGCGCCTGTACAGATACACTGAGGGTGAATTTAGCATGGCCAATGTACTGAACCAGCACATCTTTCAGACTGTGGGAGGAAACCGGAGCACCCGGAGGAAACCCACACAGACACGGGGAGAACATGCAGACTCTGCAGAGACTGTGACGCAAGCTGAGTTGGCTTATGAAGAGAGACTGAGTAGACTGGTACTATACTCATTGGAATGCAGAAGAATGAGGGGAGATCTTATAGAAACGTATACAATTATGAAGGGAATAGATATAGAAGCAGGGAGGTTGTTTCCACTGGCAGGTGAAACTAGAACTAGGGGGCATGGCCTCAAAATAAGGGGAAGCAGATTTAGGACTGAGTTGAGGAGGAACTTCTTCATACCAAAGGTTGTGAATCAGTGGAATTCCCTGCCCAGTGAAGCAGTTGAGGCTACCTCATTGAATGGTTTTAAGGCAAGGATAGATAATTTTTGAACAGTAAAGGAACTAAGGGTTATGGTGAGCGGGCGGGTAAGTGGAGCTGAGTCCATGAGAAGATCAGCCGTGATCTTATTGAATGGCGGAGCAGGCTCGAGGGGCCAGTTGGCCGACTCCTGCTCCTAGTTCTTATGTTCTAACTCTAACAGGGTGTGCAGTATGTGACATGCTGATGAATAAATAACACAGGATTCAGTGATGTACAGCTCAGTTTGACTCGCATTACATCCCCCCACTCTGCGAAGAAAGGATGTGGGGGGAGGGTGTCATCTGAGCACTTGGTTCTCGCTGTTGTACAAAGAGCTGATGCGACTGAATGTTTCATTCTCCTTCTGCTATGTGCTCCACGGTCAATCATCAAAGGCACTGCCCACACACTTCTTTCACTTTAAATATCATCAGGGATGAAGGGAGTTTCTTTTTTATTTTCACAGCAGAAGAAAAGTCACAAGTTTCCCTCACAAGATTGTACGTGAGGTGCTGAGTTTGAGTGAGAAATCATGGCCCTCGTGACTAGTTCACCAGTTGACATAACTGCATTCTGGCTTTATATTGCAGATTTATTGTGTAACTGAATTCAAATTCTGCCACAGTGGGATTATAAATTCATGTGTGGGACTTAATGTGCCCCCAATGGAAGTCTCGCCGACTAGCTGGAGAGCCAGCGAGAACCTGGTGTCGTCGCTTTTCAGGTATTAAATCAGACACTTAACATAGAATCATAGAATCCTACAGAACAGAAGGAGGCCATTTGGCCCATCGAGTCTGCACTGACAACAATCCCACCCAGGCCCTATCCCCATAACCTCTTCCATTTACCCCTGACACTGAGGGGCAATTTAGCATGACCAATCCACCTAATCTGCACAGCTTTGGAGTGTGGGAGGAAACCGGAGCACCCGGAGGAAACCCACGCAGACACGGGGAGAATGTGCAAACGCCACACAGACAGTGACCTGAGCTGGGAATCGAACCCAGGTCCCTGGCACTGTGAGGCAGCAGTGCTAACCACAGTGCCACCATGCCACCCGTAAACGGGTGGTGCCAGGTCTTTCCTGAGACTAAGGATCCTGGAAGCGGTAGTCTCGACCACCGAGAATTGCCAGCCAATATGGGACCAATAACTTGTCATCTCTTGGTAGCACCATCAGGGAAGTGATGGCTACTGCGGTACTACACCCACCCAGGAGGCCTGGGATCGCTGAAGGATCCAAGCTGGGGTGAGTGATGGCAGGGGGGTGGGGGGGGGTGTGGGAGAAGGCTGTCTATCAGCCTGCCCACCATGGATTTAATCAGGGAAGAGGCAGGAAAACAGCACAGTCCCCATCTGCCACTTTCCCTTCCCTCTTAATATTCCTTTTACAGGATGTGGGCGTCACTGCTGGGCCCAGCATTTATCGCCCCTCCCTAATTGCTTTCCATTTCAGAGGGCATTGGAGATTCAACCACATTGCTGTAGGCCAAACCGGGTAAGGAGGAAAGATTTCCTTTCCTAAAGGGCATTGGAAAACCAGATGGGTTTTTACACAGTTGACAATGGTTTCATGGTCATCAGTAGGCTTTTAATTCCAGATTTTTACTGAATTCAAATTCCACCATCTGCCATGGTGGGATTCGAACCTGGCTCCCCAGAGCATTACCCTGGGGTCTCTGGATTTTAGGCTAGTACCAACATCACTATGCCACTTGGGTGGCATGGCTGCACAGTGGTTTATACAGCTGTTTCACGGTGCCAGGGACCCGGGTTCAATTCCGGCCTCTGGTGAATTTCCTCCCAGTCTTAAGATGTGCAGGTTAGGTTGATTGGCCATACTAAATTGTCCTTTACTGTCAGGGGGATTAGCAGGGTAAATATATGGTGTCATGGGGATTGGGCCCGTTTGAGATTGTTTTTGGTGCAGGCTCGATGGGCCGAATGGTCTCCTTCTGCACTGTAGGATTCCTATGAAATTAGTCATGATCTAACTGAATGTCAGAATAGGCCTGGAGGGCCGAATGGCTTACTCCTGTTCCTATGTGAGATTCCCTTTATAGTCTCTTTTCCTGCATCTATTTCCCCTACTTGTCAATGTTCTTTTCATCTTTTTCTTTTTGCTGCTTTATTTCGTCTTTAGTGATTATGGCAAGAGATATTGGCACCATATTCTGTGAATGTCCCCAATTGAAATTCGAAGGTTTAACAGCTATGGGTTTTGTACATGGTTGAGGTTTTATTAACTAAAAGACAAAAGCAGGCTGACAACTTAAGCTCCTGAGGGACCTTCTCCACTTTCTGCACAGTTATGTGCTTTCTGCTTCATTGCATATCACATATTGTGCATTGCAGATGAAGACGTCACTGGAATGATCATTTTATCTCACTTCATTGTGCTAATTCCAGTTTTGTATGGCCTGTACCTTCATTTCACACTGAAACCTGCTCGAACAAAGTGTTCTTTGTTATTCAGGCTAAGGGACGTATTGACAGTCAAGGGAACAGTTTGATGGTTGCCCTAATATTTTGGACAGCTCCCTCCTGCAGGGCCAACGTGACACTTTTCACAGGTTAGGCATTTGTGAGACTGCCAATGTGTTGTTAATTGGTGAGCGTCTTGTGCTATGAATCCACACTCAATTTCAGTTCTGACCTTTACAGCAAACAGGGAGAGAAAGAGGAAAATGTCCAGTCTGAATTGGATTCAAACTGAGACTTGGGAAAAGACTGCAGTGTACATCAACCAATCCCACTACCTTACTGCGATCAAAATATGGAATGAAATTCTACTTCCCAGACCATTGGTGTGGACATACCGGCAGTTACCCTTTGGGTCAGTTCATTTTCCTATTTCAGTCCGTGAATTGCAGAGTTGCTTGTTTATTCGCCATATCAAACATCTGAATTAAATTGAGCCTCTTGTGCCTCCAAAGGTCTGACTTCCAGCAAATCACTGGCAGGTCTCACTTGTTTATCCAGAAGGAACTCTTCCATTGTAGACAATAAAAATATAACAAAACTTAATCCAACTTATAAATCAAAGAAAAGGTTTAATAATGAAACTTCACTACTCCAAACTTGAGGCCTCACCCTGGGTCATTCCAAGCTCCCCACAATTCCCTGCATGTTCTAATTTATACTGTGTCAGCTGGTCAGCTGATCATCATATCATTCTGTCATTGGTTACATGGTTTCCTGGGTCAGTTGACCCTTGCAGCTTGTTATCATTGGTCACATTACAACAGTTCCAATGTTAACACCGGTTACATTCTAACATCACTGCCAGAGTCTCAATGGAAGGTCTAGCTCCCAGTTTCTCAATTGCAGGTCTTTGCACCAGTGTCACACTTGTAGGTCTGCCTCACAGCACCTCACTGGCTTACATGGTTACCAGTGCCTCACTGGTGATCTGGCTCCCAGTGTCTCTCTCTCTCAGGTTTGGCTCCCAGCGTCTCACTGGTAGGTCTCACTATCAGAGTCTCAATGGCAGATCTAGCTCCCAGTGTCTCCTTGGCAGATCTGGCAATCAATGTCTCACTGTGAGCTCTGGCTCTGTGGAAGTCCTGATGTAAAATGCACACTGGAATCCAAATAATGTATTTGGACGATGGCCTCCAAATCTGTCTCTGTTGCACCCTTGGATGCAGCGCTACATGTACAATTTCAGTACTAAACTGTATCTATGCTGTCAGTTTACTTCCACGCTAGCTGGTCAGGATGATAGGAGTGTGTGCCACAGGTATGCAGGTTTGGCAACAGTGACATCTGTTAACATGGAACACAGATTGGATGCCAGTACTGAAATTTTCAAACTCACTGCTCTCTAATGCTCTCACTTCAACACACACACACACACACCCGCAAACACACAAACACACACCCGCAAACACACACACACAAACACACACACACACACTGTTCACCAAGAGTAAGGATCATAGAATCCCTACATGGTAGAAGGAGGCCATTCAGCCAATCAAATCTGCACCGACAACAATTCCACCCAGGCCCTATCCCCCTAATCCCATGCATTAATTCTACTAGTCTCCCTGACACTAGGGGACACTAAAGGGCAATTTAGCATGGCTACTTAACCCGCACATCTTTGGAGGAAACCGGAGCACCCGGAGGAAATCCACGCAGACACGGGGAGGAAGTGCAGACTCCACACAAACAGTGACCCGAGGCTGGAATTGAACCCGGGTCCCTGGTGCTGTGAGGCAGCAGTGCTAACCACTGTGCCACCCACCACTGCTATTTAAAGGAAGCATTTATGGGAGGAGGAGGCTTCACAAATACCCCCATCCTCAATGATGGGGCAGCCCATCGCATTAGTTCAAAAGACAAGGCTGATGTACCTGCAATCAACTTCAGCCAGAGGTGTCGAGTGGATGATCCATTTTAACCTCCTCTGGGGGTCCCCAGCATCAGTGACACTAATCTTCAACCAATTTGATTCATTCCACATGATAAGTAATATCAGAAGGCACTGAATTCTGCAAAGGCTTTGACAACATCCCAGCAATAGTACTGAGCAATTTGTGCTCTGGAACTAGCCTTTCCCTAAGCTGATCCAGTAAAGCTACAAGCCTGCCATCTCCCCGACAATGGGGAAAATTGTCCAGGTATGTCATAGTCACAAAAAGTGGGACAATCCAACCCAGCCGATTACCGCCCCATCAGTCTACTCCCAAATCACCAGAAAAGTGATGGAAATGGTCAATAATGTAAGCAAGTGGCAATTGCTCAGCAATAACGTGATCATTTTAAGTTCCACCAGGACCACGCAGCTCCTGGCATCATTGCAGCCTTGATCTAAACATGGACAAAAGAGCTGAAATCAAGAAGTGAGGTGAGAATGACTGCCCTTGACATCTTCTAAACATTACAGAAACTGTCCTTTTGTGAATCTCACTGATAGATTCATTATAAAGATTATTATTGGGGTAAAATGAAAGGCTCATTTGTCAGAGAGAATTGCTCTTTCCAAATTATAAATTACCCTTTAGAACACTCAGTTTTCATAGATCCTCGACTGCTCAGGGAGACGAGAGATGAAATTGCTGGGCCTCTGACGGAAATCTTTGTCGCTTCTTTGGACACGGGTGAGGTCCCTGAGGATTGGAGGATAGCAAATGTGGTCCCGTTGTTTAAGAAGGGTAGCAGGGATAACCCAGGAAATTATAGGCCGGTGAGCTTGACGTCCGTGGTAGGGAAGTTGTTGGAGAGGATTCTTAGAGACAGGATGTATGTGCATTTAGAACGGAACAATCTCATTAGTGACAGACAGCATGGTTTTGTAAGAGGGAGGTCGTGCCTTACAAATTTGGTGGAGTTTTTTGAGGAAGTGACAAAAACGGTTGATGAAGGAAGGGCCGTGGATGTCATCTATATGGATTTCAGTAAGGCATTTGACAAAGTCCCACATGGCAGGTTGGTTAAGAAGGTTAAGGCTCATGCGATACAAAGAGAAGTGGCTAGATGGGTGGAGAACTGGCTTGGCCATAGGAGACAGAGGGTAGTGGTCGAAGGGTCTTTTTCCGGCTGGAGGTCTGTGACCAGTGGTGTTCCGCAGGGCTCTGTACTGGGACCTCTGCTATTTGTGATATATATAAATGATTTGGAAGAAGGTGTAACTGGTGTAATCAGCAAGTTTGCGGATGACACGAAGATGGCTGGACTTGCGGATAGCGAAGAGCATTGTCGGGCAATACAGCAGGATATAGATAGGCTGGAAAATTGGGCGGAGAGGTGGCAGATGGAGTTTAATCCGGATAAATGCGAAGTGATGCATTTTGGAAGAAATAATGTAGGGAGGAGTTATACAATAAATGGCAGAGTCATCAGGAGTATAGAAACACAGAGGGACCGAGGTGTGCAAGTCCACAAATCCTTGAAGGTGGCGACACAGGTGGAGAAGGTGGTGAAGAAGGCATATGGTATGCTTGCCTTTATAGGACGGGGTATAGAGTATAAAAGCTGGAGTCTGATGATGCAGCTGTATAGAACGCTGGTTAGGCCACATTTGGAGTACTGCGTCCAGTTCTGGTCGCCGCACTACCAGAAGGACGTGGAGGCGTTAGAGAGAGTGCAGAGAAGGTTTACCAGGATGTTGCCTGGTATGGAGGGTCTTAGCTATGAGGAGAGATTGGGTAGACTGGGGTTGTTCTCCTTGGAAAGACGGAGAATGAGGGGAGATCTAATAGAGGTGTACAAGATTATGAAGGGTATAGATAGGGTGAACAGTGGGAAACTTTTTCCCAGGTCGGAGGTGACGATCATGAGGGGTCACGGGCTCAAGCTGAGAGGGGCGAAGTATAACTCAGATATCAGAGGGACGTTTTTTACACAGAGGGTGGTGGGGGCCTGGAATGCGCTGCCAAGTAGGGTGGTGGAGGCAAGCACGCTGACATCGTTTAAGACTTACCTGGATAGTCACATGAGCAGCCTGGGAATGGAGGGATACAAACGATTGGTCTAGTTGGACCAAGGAGCGGCACAGGCTTGGAGGGCCGAAGGGCCTGTTTCCTGTGCTGTACTGTTCTTTGTTCTTTGTTCTTTGTTCTTTGAATGCATTTTACGCCCGTTTTGAGCAAGAGATCAGCGAGAGCATGCCCTCCACCCTGGAAGCCCCGGATGAACCTGTATCTGGGGTCACCATTGCAGATGTCAGAGCAGCTTTCTTGAAGGTCAACCCACGGAAAGCGACTGGCCCGGATGGGGTACCTGGACGTGCACTCAGATCCTGCGTGGATCAGCTGGCGGGGGTATTCACAGACATCTTCAACCTCTCTTTACAACAATCTGAGGTCCCTATCTGCTTCAAGAAGACGACCATCATCCCGGTACCTAAGAAAAACCAAGCAGCGTGCCTTAATGGCTATCGGCTGGTGGCTCTGACATCCATCATTATAAAGTGCTTCGAAAGATTAGTCATGGCACGAATCAATTCCAGCCTCCCGGACTACCTAGATCCACTATGGTTTGCCTACCGCCACAACAGATCCACAGCAGACGCCATCTCCTTGGCCCTGCACTCTACCCTGGAACACCTAGATAACAAAGACACCTATGTCAGACTCCTATTTATTTATTATTATTCCCACAAAACTCACCTCCAAGCCCTGTGGTCTGGGCCTCGGCACCTCCCTCTGTGACTGGATCCTGAATTTCCCAACTCACAGACCACAATCAGTAAGGATAGGCAACAACACCTCCTCCATGGTCATCCTCAACACCGGGGCCCCACAAGGCTGTGATCTCAGCCCCCTACTATACTCCGTATACACATGACTGTGCGGCCAAATTCTCCTCCAATTCGACTTTCAAGTTTGCTGACGACACCACCGTAGTGGGTCGGATCTCAAACAATGACGAGACAGAGTACAGGAGTGAGGTAGAGAATCTGGTGAACTGGTGGCAAAGATAATCTCTCCCTCAATGTCAACAAAATGAAGGAGATTGTCATCGACTTCAGGAAGCGTAAAGAAGAACATGCCTGATGCACGTCAATCGAGCACAAGACACAAGGCTTCGGTAACTGAAGGCTTTTATTGCCTAACAATGGAACTATTAGAACATAAGTACACCACTCCAGACTGACGAGGTCCCGCCCGAGCAGGGGGTCTTATACCTCTCCCAGGAGGCGGAGCCCGATTGGGATGTGCCACAACAGCAACAACCACAGGTGTATTAATCCCACAGTGTAAACACCCTAGCCCAACAACAACATTAGAACAATCCCACAGTGTGAACACCCTAGCCCAACAACAACATTAGAACAACCCCACAGTGGGAACCAACGATGGTTCACCACAATGCCCCTGTCTACATCAACAGGGTTGAAGTAGTCGAGAGTTTCAAGTTTCTAGGTGTCCAGATCACCAACAAACTGTCCTGGTCCCCCCATGCTGACACTATCGTAAAGAAAGCCCATCAATGCCTCTACTTTCTCAGAAGACCAAGGAAATTTGGCAAGTCAGCTACGACTTCACCAACTTTTACAGATGCACTATAGAAAGCATTCTTTCTGGTTGTATCACAGCTTGGTATGGCTCCTGCTCTGCCCAAGACTGCAAGGAACTACAAAAGGTTGTGAATATAGCCCAGTCCATCACGCAAACCAGCCTCCCATCCATTGACTCTGTCTACACTTCCTGCTGCCTCGGCAAAGCAGCCAGCATAATTAAGGACCCCATGCACCCTGGACATTCTCTCTTCCACCTTCTTCCATTGAGAAAAAGATACAGAAGAACAAACAAAGAACAAAGAACAAAGAAAATTACAGCACAGGAACAGGTCCTTCGGCCCTCCAAGCCTGCACCGACCATGCTGCCCAACTTAACTAAAACCCCCTACCCTTCCGGGGACCATATCCCTCTATTCCCATCCTATTCATGTACTTGTCAAGACGCCCCTTAAAAATCACTACCGTATCCGCTTCCACTACCTCCCCCGGCAACAAGTTCCAGGCACCCAATACTCTCTGTGTAAAAAATCTGCTTCGTACATCTCCTTTAAACCTTGCCCCTCGCACCTTAAACCTATGCCCCCTAGTAATTGACTCTTCCACCCAGGGAAAAAGCGTCTGACTATCCACTCTGTCCATGCCTCTCATAATCTTGTAGAAGTCTGAGGTCACGTATCAACTGACTCAAGAACAGCTTCTTCCCTGCTGCTGTCAGACTTTTGAATGGACTTACCTTGCATTAAGTTGATCGTTCTCTATACTCTAGCTGTGACTGTAACACGACATTCTGCACTCTCTCGTTTCCTTCTCTATGAACAGTATGTTTTGTCTGTGTAGCGCACAAGAAACAATACTTTTCACTGCATGTTACTACATGTGACAATAATAAATCAAATCAAATCAAATCAAAATTAAATGAATGCCCCCCCCCCCTGTATTTTAATGTAGTATTCTCGCTCTCCATGGCTTGAATATTGAGGTGGACCGTAATAGATGCTAATTATTTATGATGTTTTTGAAATTCACTCTTAATGAGGGTAATAGTAGTAAGGTTCTATCTATTCTTGGCTTCAATCTCTTCCAACCTGATTGAGCCACCCATCGTAATAGAGTTCCCCTGTGCAGAGCAAAGCTCCCAAACATATTTTCAGATTGAGCATTGTTAGGAAGGATGTACGTGACACCAATCTGGAATTAGGTGTCCAATCATGACCATGAAACCATTGTCGAAAAAACCCACCTGGTTCACCAGTGCCCTTTAGGGAAGGAAATCTACCGTCCTTACCCAGTCTGGCCTACATGTGATTCCAGAGACACAGCAGTGTGGTTGATTTTTAAATGCCCTCAGGGATGGGCAATAAAAGCTGGCCCAGCCAGCGATGCCCACATCCCATGAACAAATAGAACTGTCTATTTTTGAGAAATGATGAAATCTCAGCAATAGAATTTGATGGTTGGCCCCAAGGTCCTGATCAGTAATTTCAATGACCATAGCAGTTAGGAGAAAAGTAAATACCTTTGTGGCTTATTCACACTCTAACAAAAGGCATTGTTTGCTTAAGTATGTCCTTGAACAAGTCCCAGAACATAGCAAAGCACCAGTTAACGATCCCAGCTATCCTTACCCACATTTTTAGTTACTACAACATCTAATTTTTTTCAACAGGTCTGACAGCATCTGTGGAGAGAGAAAAAGAACTAATGTTTCGAGTTTATATGGCTTTTCTTCAGAGATGAAAACCATTGAATTTTCTCCATATTCTCTTCCCACAGATGCTGCCAGATCTGCTAAATCTTTCCAGCATTTACTGTCTTTGTTTCACATTCCAGCATCTGCAGTATGGATGGCACGTTGGCACAGTGGTTAGCACTGCTGCCTCATCGCGCCAGCGACCCGGGTTCGATTTCCAGCTTGGGTCACTGTCTATGTGGAATCTGCGCATTCTCCCCGTGTCTGCGTGGGTTTCCTCCGGGTGCTCCGGTTTCCTCCCACAGTCCGAAAGACATGCTGGTTAGGTGCATTGGCCTTGCTAAATTCTCCCTCAGTGTACCCGACCAAGCACTGGAGTGTGGCAACCAGGGGATTTTCACAGTAACTTCACTGCGGTGTTAATGTAAGCCTATTTGTGGCACTAATGAAATAAACTTAAAAACTAATTTTGCTTTGATCTAATTTTATCTACCCATGTTATGCAACACGCTGTTGAAAAAAACAATCACATTATGGGAATTGCTTCTAATATTTTTTTTTCAATCTTATGACAACGGAAGTCTCAACTTGCAAAAGGTTTGCTTGCATTGTTTCAAATGATCACACAATGAATCTGTTCTCAATAAACATAATTTACTTTATTGCCACTCTATATTGATTCAGTTGTATTCATTGGGAATATTGCAGTGTGTCTCATTGCAGTCTTGTCACTTACAAACTTTGCTATCGGAAGCCATAGCTCTGTATTTCCAGCTTCTGTCACATTAAAAGCATGCCATTGATGCTAATGTGACTTTGAGGATCATATTATTGTTTGCAGAATGCTACAATAAAACTAATAATTTCAACTTATCTAACATTAACAGTAAGATCAACAGGAAATACAAGTCCACCACCTGTTCAGTGTTGCATCTAATATTTGAGCTGCACATATAAAGCAATGACGTACTGTCATAAAGTCTTTGGAGGCAGAATCTTCTGCGCAACTTTACAAGATACTGATCATATATTGTTTATTATATAATGAGAGCAAATAGTTTTGCTATAACTTTCCTGGTAGACATGGTGTAATGATTAAACCAATTGTGCCATCAATCCGATGAATAGTTTGAAGAACAATTAATTTCCAGGAATTAGCCTTCTCAGAAATGAGCTACTGTTCCACTAAAGCGGGGGATAAAAAAATCAAATGACACATTGCTTTGCTTTGGAGAAAATAAGACTATGTCATATATAACACAAGAGGTGCTCAGTGCCAGTAAGAGTAAAACTCAAATCATTACGTTTGGGATAAACAAATGGCAACCCAAACAAAAAACTGTGGCCAAATCTGACTTGCTACAATTACGACCTCTTCAACTCCCTAAAAATAGTTTTCTGTTTCCCCACTGATGAACCATTCAAGATTAGCGCCGTCCTAACTTGAATGTTTCATGATCATGCCCTTATGTTGCTGTTGTGAATGGCCTTTCTGTATTGTTTCCCTCGCAAACGGACAGAAGTGAGAACTTGCCAAGTTGATTGTGAAAACAAAATGCTCTTAACCTATGGATGTATATCTGTAACAGAAAAAAAAGGTACCTGATTCCATATATAATAATAACCACCATTCACGCCACGCAGGTGCCAGGCAATGACCATCTCCAACAAGAGAGTATCTAACCATCTCCCCTTGATATTCAATGACATTACAATTGCCGAATACCCTACCATTAGCACCCTGGAGGTTACCAAAACAGAAACTGAACTGGATCAGCTATATAACTATGTGGCTACAAGAGCAGAATCACAGAATCCCTGCAGTGCAGAAGGAGGCTATTTGGCCCCTCGAGTCTGCACCGACAACAATCCCAGCCAGGACCTTTCCCCGTAACCCCAAGTATTTACCCTGCTAATTTTCCCTGACACTAAGGGGCAATTTAGCATGGTCAATCCACCTAGCCTGAATATCTTTGGACTGTGGGAGGAAACCGGAGCATCCGGAGGAAACCCACGCAGACACGGGGAGAATGTGAAAACTCCACACAATCACCCGAGGCTGGAATTGAACCCGGGTTCCTGGCACTGTGAGGCGGCAGTGCTAACCACTGTGCCACCTTCCTCGGTCTTCCCAATTGCTGCTGGAATTTCAGACTTCCCATCCCAACGTGTCAATATAAATCGATCAGAATTGTGTCTTGCCACATTTCTGCCGAAGTTATGAGGCTGCAATGGGGATTAGCCATAAGGAAATGTCTTTTTTCTGCTGTGATTGATTCTGAGAATTTGAGCTTCAGCTCCTGCGGCAGCAATTGGTAGGAATTGTGCACATCATTCCCACTCTCCCCTTGGCTCTGTGAGGCACTAGTGCTAAGTATTGTGCCACCATGCAGCCCATGTCAGAGGCTGGGAATTCTTGGCGAATAACTCACCTCCTGATCTCCCTAAAGCCTGTTCACAATCTACAAGGCACAATTCAGGAGCGTGATGGAATACTCTCCACTTGTCTGGATGAATGCAGCTCCAACAACACTCAAGATGCTCAACACCATCCAGGACAAAGCAGCTGCTTGATAGGCACCCCATCCACCACCTTCGATATTCACTTTCACCACTACCAATGCACAGTGGTAGCAGTGTGTACCATCTACAAGTGAAGTGCAACAGCTCACCAAGGATCCAAGCACCTTCCAAACGCATGACCTCCACCACCCTTTTCTCCTGTAAACAAAAAGATGGCACCAGAACGAGGCGACTACTTGCGAGCTGTCTCCAGCATACCCTCAAATTCTATCTCTTACGCTCGTCCAATGTTCTTAAAACGTAATTCTAACTCCTTTAAACTTTCTGATAATGTTCTCTTTAAATTTCTTACCCCACACACCGTGGACATAATCTCTTCCACCTTCTTCCATTGGGAAAAGTTACAAAAGTCTGAGGTCATGTATTAACCGACTCAAGAACAGTTTCTTCCCTGCGGCCATCAGACTTTTGAATGGATTTACCTTATATTAAGCTGATCTTTCTCTAGACCCTAGCTGTGACTGTAATGATATATTCAGCATTCTTTCCTTTCATTTTCCCCTATATACTCTATGAACGGTATGCTTTGTCTGTATAGCACACAAAATGGTACGGTGACACAGTGGTTAGCGCTGCGACCTCACAGTGCCTGGAACCCAAGTTCGATTCCTGGCTTGGGTCACTGTGTGTGCAGAGTCTGACGTTCTGTGTAGGTTTCTTCTGGGTGCTCCGGTTTCCTCCCACAGTCCAAAAGAGGTGCTGGTTAAGTGGATTGGCTATGCTGAATTCCCCCTCAGTGTACCCGAACAGGCACCCGAAGTGTGACAAATAGGGTATTTTCACAATAACTTCGCTGCAGTGTTAATGTAAATCAACTTGTGACACTAATAAATAAATTTAAACTTAAAAACAATACTTTTCACTGTAGTCAAATACATGTGACAAGAATAAATCAAATCTAATCAAATCATCTAGAAGGTTAAGGGCAGCAGATACTGGGAACATCACCATCTGACGGTTTCCCTCCAAGTCACACACCTGACTTGAAAATATATCACTGTCACTTGGTTAAAATCCTGAAAGCCCCTCTTTCACAGCACTGTGGGTGTACCTGCACCACTTGGACTTGCAGTGGTTCAAGAAGATAGCTCACCACTATCTTGGTGAGAGCAATTAGGGATGGGCAATAAATGCTGGCCTAGCCAGTGGTGCCCACATCCCATGAAAGAATAAATGAAAGAAAATACTCTCTCAAAACACAGCTCTGTCATGAAAGAGGCTACCATTTGCTTTGCTCTATGAAGGGTTAATACATACCAATTAATTGCTCAGTTATTCTAATTAGCTGTTTTTTCTAATAGCGAGAAGTACTGGTAGAGGAAGAGGTTTTACACAGGTGCTTTGAAAATGCTCCGCCATTTCTTGCGACAACAACTTTGCAAGGTTTTATGATCCATTCAGTTTTACAGTCCACTGAAGGAAAAGTGGTCAAAACCTGATGAGATTAATGCTAGGTACACTTCAAGACAGAAGAGCTAGCAAGTAAGAAATGGAAAAGTTTTCCAAATATCCTTGTACATAACTAATTTGCTAACTTGTTGCATGTGCGCTGGGTTGCTATGCATGTGAGTTCAAGAATGTGCTTGTTATTAAATTTCTCGACAGGAATATAATTCATACCTGGCTGTCTACTTGTACGTCTCCAAGCAGAATGCCACTAAACACTACCATGGAAACAGCAATTACTTCAAGTATCAGCATCCAATTAAGTGTTCCCTTCTCTACAGTTTGACAGCATAAATACAAGAGTTCATCATTAATCTTGAACCCAACATGTTTGAACTCACAGCCATCGTATTACAGTAATGATGCACTGATTGAGATCAGTAAGTGTGCCTTCATTGCTTATTTTGCCTGGATTTAAACAAATGTACCTGCTTTACTATTACTTTCAGGGAGGATAGTTCTATTAAGTTTGTTGTATGCAATAACACTTTCAGGCATGTTGATGAATATTCCAGTGGCTAAGCATAATCCTTTTATTAATCATCATTTCTCAAATGGTTAGTCTCAAAATGAAAATTCTTATGAACCCTTTCTTTTGCTCCCTCATTGGTGATCTCCTACTCATTTCCCCCAAAAGTCCCTTCATTTTCTGAGAAAGTGGCGGAACCAGATTCCGTTGTGTTTTTCCAAAGGGTGTTGGTAGTTATCTGAAGAGAGAAACATTTGCAGGGTTCCAGGAAAAAGGTGGGGGTAGTGGAACTGACAGAGGTGCTCTGGCAGAGAGCCGGCATGGACACAATGGGCTGAATGGCTTTCTTTTGTGCTATGGTCCTCTTGTTTCCTCTTGTGGGCGAAGGTAACACCCCCCGCCAGAGCCCTCTGCAGGTGTCCCCTGCATGTGCCCCCTTGGCACTGCTCCGCATGAACCCCCTTGACACTGCCCCTTGACAGTACCTCACTTGGCACTGCCCCCAGCACTGCCCAGGTGCCAAGGGGCATGCCCAACCTTGTCCCTCAATCCCCGTGGCTCACGTGCACCTCCATTCCCTAGGTGGCAATGTGGTTAATGTGATAGCCAACTTGAGCTCCTGTCCTTCAGAGTGGAAGGAGCTGAACTGTTGTCTATGCTGACTAATGCCTCAGTCACTTGTCTGAGAACAGTGTAGTTAGCACATTAGCTGATACCTCAGTGCTAGTCAGAAATGCGTCAGAGGTGTAGATGTTGAAGCAATGGTCTTGTTGATGGTCAGTGGGCAAGTTGTTTATGTGATGCAGATTGGGTGTAAGTGGCAACCTGTTGACCCTGATCTGAGAGAAGGTACCATGAGATAGAAGTCTTCATTCATTTGTAGGTAGCTATCCTGGATGTTCTAAATGGATCCTAAGATTTATTTAACAAAGAGGTAATGTGAAAACCCACACAATTCATTGTTTAGGCTGCTTCCTTGGTGGTAAACCCTGTATTCATTCGTGGGACATGGGCGTCACTGGCTGACCAACATTTGTTGCCTGAGGGCAGTTGAGAATCATCCACATTGCTGGGGATCTGGACTCACATGTAGGCCAGACCAGGTAAGGATGGCAGATTTCCTTCCCTGGTGAGTGAACCAGATGGGTTTTTCCGACAATCAACAATGGTTTCATGGTCATCAGTAGATTGTTAATTCCAAATTTTTTTTATTATTGAATTCAAATTCCACCATCTGCCATGGCGGGATTCGAACCCGGGTCCCCAGAACATTAGCTGAGTTTCTGGATTAATGGTCCAGCGATAATACCACTGGGCCATCGCCTTCCCAGAACACCACAATCAATTCATAACTGCAACTTGTATGTAAATGAATAGGCACATTGATTTAGAATTTTAACCTAATTTTAACTACAGTTGTGAATTTCAGTGTGACTGCTCCCGTTTAACATGTGTGCAATATGGATGTGTAAATCTAATACAGGAAGCAGACCATGTGTGCTCACCACATGTCTGAGGTGCAGTATCCATCATATTGGTAAAGGCTGGAAAGAGTAGAGGGCTGAGTAGGCACTCTGCATTGCCAATAGACAGCCCCCTGACTCTATGAGGCCACAGTAG
This sequence comes from Mustelus asterias, assembly GCF_964213995.1. NCBI lineage: Eukaryota > Metazoa > Chordata > Chondrichthyes > Carcharhiniformes > Triakidae > Mustelus > Mustelus asterias. The sequence goes on from NC_135823.1 coordinate 18,943,597, forward strand.
TGCCAAAGCTGGTTACTGACCACCACTTGGCTCTCTCATGACCACTTCCCTCCCACTCTCAATCATCCCCTCTCATTGCAGCACTCAGTCCCGACCATTTCCCAAGCACTTTCCCATCGTTTCCCCCCACCTTTACCAGTGGTTTTCCCGCTCCTTTGGTCAATTTCCCTATGCCTGCCACTCCTGATAGCTTCCCCCACCCCCATCCCTGGCTCCCGAAACACTGCCAGTGATGCTAGTTGCACAAGTACATAGATAGATAATCTAGTGAATAGGTGTGATGACAATAACCTCTCCCTCAATGTCAGTAAAAAGAAAGAAATTGTCATCGACTTCAAGATGCATGGTGGAGGGCATGCCACTTCTACATCAACAGGGATGAATAGGAAATGGTTGAGAGCTTCAGGTTTTTAGGTGTCCACATCACCAACAATCTGACTTGACCCCTCCACGCTGACGCTATAGTTAAGAAAGCCCACCAACTGTTTTCTCGGGAGGCTAAGTAAATTCAGCATGTCCATTACAACTCTCACCAACTTTTACCATGGACCATGGAAAGCATCCTTTCCGGATGTATCACAGCTTGGTATGGCTCCTGCTCTGTCCAAGACCACAAGAAACGATGAAAGATTGTGAATGTCGTCCAATTCATCATGCAAACCAGCCTCCCATCCATTGACTCTGTCTACACTTCCTGCTGCCTTGGAAAAGCAGCCAGCATAATCAAGGACTCCACGCACCCTGGACATATTCTCTTCCATCGAGAAAAAGATACAAAAATCTGAGGACACGTACCAACCAACTCAAGAACAGCTTTTTCTCTGCTGCCATCAGACTTTTGAATGGGCCTACTTTATATTAAGTTGATCTTTCTCTACACCCTCGTTATGACTTTAACACTACATTCTGCACCCGCTCCTTTCCTTCTCTATGAACGGTATGCTTTGAGTGCATAGTGCGCAAGAAACAATACTTTTCACTGTATACTGATACATGTGACAATAATAAATCAAATCAAATCAAAAGAAAGGGTTAATCCACGTGTAGATTTATATCATTGTGACCTTCCCTGATTGGGAAACCCAGCAATTATATACAGCTAACAACTCTCTTGTAAACGAACCTTATTTTGATTTGATTTGATTTGATTTATCATTGTCACATGTATTGGTATACAGTGAAAAACATTGCTTCTTGCACGTTATACAAAGCATACCGTTCATAGAGTACACAGGGGAGAAGGAAGGAGAGGGTGCAGAATATAGAGTTACAATAATTTATGGGGTCCCTCGGGCCAGCTTTTTCTGGTGGGATAATCTGTTCTCTGCTCCCAGTTTGTGAACCCATTTCTAAACATTTAAATTCAAAAGAAACCTTTTCAATTAACTTCTAATATTTTATAAGTCTGTTTAGCAAACAATGTAAACATTGATGTTTTTTTCTGAGTACAAACTCAATCACACCAGATTGTTTGCAATGGATTAGTTCTGTCTTTTAACATGATGCAGAGCTCAGGTACCTGGAAAAGGCCTTCACATGAATTCTGACATTTGAGAAAGGCAAACAGACACCTGTTTATGAAACAACTGAATTCAAACATAAATTACATCCATACTTGAAGTGTTTGTTGTCAAATTAATCGGCTCAGATTTTCTTCTATGGAGGGGAATTGGAGTGCATCTTTAATGTATCTGGACTTTGGCTGCCCTTGTGCTATGTCTCTGATTCCAGCTGATTCCCATATATTTGGTGGGCAACCCAGCTTCAACCAGGAAGTGTGCGGGAGTGGGGTATCACAGTGATTGCCCGTGGCACGGTTGTGAATCCTGCAGACATGTACTTTGGGAGGCATGATGACACAGTTATTAACACTGCAGCCTCACAGCGCCAGGGACCCGGGTTTGATTCCTGGCTTGGGTCACTGTCTGTGTGAAGTTTGCACATTCTCCCCGTGTCAGCGTGGGTTTCCTCTGGGTGCTCCGGTTACCTTCCACAGCCCAAGGGTGTGCAGGTTAGGTGGATTGGCCACGCTAAATTGTCCATTAGTGTCCCAAGATGTGTAGGACAGGGGTATTGGCCATGGTAAAGGCGTGGGGTTATAGGGATAAGGGGAGGTGGGGACAATGGGGGCCCATGTAAGATGCTCTTTCGGAGAGTTGGCGCAGACTCGACGGGCCGAATGGCGTCCTTCTGCACTTTGTTGCTATTTAATGGATTGTAGAAAAAGAAAACTTCCATTACAAAATTATTGCCTTGGCCTCTGTAATCAACCTCCCTATAATCATTCCATTTTTAACAACTTAAATCCCACGCTAACATCAGAGCGATACTGGATACCAGCAATGTTTGACTCTTTAGTTGGTCCGTGGTTCAATTGGTTAGTGCTCTTGTCTCTGAATAGAAGGATGTAGGTTCAAGTCCCATTCCAGGATTTGAACACAGAAGTTTAAAGCTGCCACTCTGGTACATTACTGAATGAATACTTGTGCTGTGTTTGGGATGAGACATTAAATTAAGTCTGTGCCCGCCCTCTCAGGTCAATTGTAAAAGAACCTGCGATACTATTCTGAAGAAATGTTTTATTCCCAGCGTCCCTCAATCAACAACACACACACACACACATAAAACAGACCATCTGGTCATTGTCACATTGCTGTTTGTAAGAGTTTGTTGTGCACAAGTCAGCTGCTACATTCCCTACATTGCAACACTTCAAAAGTTCTTTTTTTCCCCCCTAAAGCAAATAACAGAAAGACTTTGATTGGAGTACTGCCATCATTTGATATCATTACAGTACGCTCAGCCATGGGGCGGCATGGTGGCACGGTGGTTAGCACTGCTGCCTCACAGCGCCAGGGACCCGGGTTCCATTCCCAGCTTGTGTCACTATCTGTGCGGAGTCTGCACGTTCTCCCCATGTCTGCGTGGGTTTCCTCCAGGTGCTCCAGTTTCTGAAAGATATGCCAGTTAGGTGCATTGACCATGCTAAATTCTCCCTCAGTGTACCCGAACAGGAGTCGGGGTGTGGCGACTAGGGGATTTTCACAGTAACTTCATTGCAGAGTTAATGTAAGCCTACTGTGATACTAATAAATAAACTTAAAAAATGTAATATGGGTGAATGATCGTATGCCACTTGTCGCTCTCGGGTGGAACAGTATAGAAGTACGCAGGATGCAGCATGTTTTAGCAGAAGTTCCTATTTCTGCCCAGCTGAATTAGGCTGAAAATTGATGGAATTTGAGTGGAATATCCCGACCATTCATTCATTCATTCCCTTTGCAGGCAGGGTGGGCTTGGGGAAGATGCTTTTTTAGAGAGTCGGCACAGACTTGATGGGCCAAATGGCCAAATAGTTAAATGGCCTCCTTCTGCATTGTAGGAGTCTATGATTATCTTTGATGTTCCTCTCGCTCATTCTCTAGCTTCTAAGCTGTTTGTCTTCATTCTGTCCTTATTGTTTACTGTTCTACCGAATAAAAATCTTTCAGATGGTCCCTTTCTTCTGTTCTCTACCTAATCTCCAAAAGGAACTTTTAATGCCATTGGCCTGGTGGAAAACAATTAGGCTGTTAATATTGGCCAGGGACTTTATCCGCTGAACATCCTCCTTCATTCCCAGGTTAGGATTCTGTGGAAAGAGGAGACCGCAATGGAAGAGTCGTATGTAAATCTTTACGATTTCCTTTGTGGGGCCAGGAGGTTTAGATCTTCTTGGCTCCAGGTTCACCCCAGCCCTTCCTGAACACAAGACCATCCTGAAACCCCTTAACTGACCTCAGTTATGTCGGCCAATCTTTTGGTGCCAACCTGACTTCTTCCCACCAAAATAATGCCCCCACTTGGCAGCCAGCTGCCCTTTCTGCCAGTTTTGGTTGAGGATTTTTAAAAATTCATTCATGGGATATTGGCGTCGCTGGCTGGCCAACATTTTTATTGCTCATTCCTAGCTGCCCTTGATCGATACAACTGAGTGGGCAGAGGCTCTGGAGTCACTTGTAGGCCAGACCAGGTAAGGACGGCAGATTTGCTTCCCTAAAGGACGTTAGTTAACCAGATGGTTTTTTCTGACAATCGACAATGGTTTCATGGTCATCAGTAGATTCCTAATTCCAGATGTTTTTTATTGATTTAAGTTCCAGCATCTGCCGTGGTGGGATTCAAACCCAGGACCCCAGAACATTAGCTGATTTTCTGGATTAATGGTCTAGCGATAATACGAATAGGCCATCACCTCCCCTAGGCCATGGTGAATCTCAGAGTTAAAATGGCCTGTGCCTCAGGATGCTAATGTTGAGTGGATGGTGAGGTTGGGGGGTGGGGTGATCTGTGTTTGGTGTTTACCTTGGAGTTTAGAAGAGCGAGAAGGGATCTCATAGAAACTTATAAAATTCTAACAATGTTAGACAGGGTAGATTCAGAAAGAATGTTCCTGGTGGTGGGGGAGTCCAGAACTAGAGGTCATAGTTTGAGGATAAGGGGTAAACCTTTTAGACCTGAGGTGAGGAGAAATTTCTTCACCCAGAGGATGGTGAATGTGTGGAATTCACCAACACAGAATGCAGTTGAGGCCAAAATGTCAGATTTCAAGAAGAAATTAGATATAGCTCAAGGAGCTAAAGGAATCAAGGGAAATGGGGAGAAGGGGGGGAGATCAGGATATTGAATTTGATGATCAGAATTTGATGAATGGCAGAGCAGACTCGAAGGACTGAATGGCCTACTCCTGCTTCTAGTTTCACTGTTTTGCCGCCCTCTGATCAACTCCCACTCTGAATTAAAACCTAGGCTTTCATCCTGGACCCTTTCTGCCCTGATCTTTATTGTAAGTTGCAATCTCTCAGCAATCATACTAAAGCCTGCCTTACCTGCTGTCCTGCATGTAATCAGCCATTATATCGATCCTACATAAAAGAACAAATCTTAACTTAATATCCTTTAATAGAGTGTGGTGTGATAGGATGAAGAGACAGAAAAATAAAGCACAAGTGAGTCACATCTTTATATCTTTAGTTCTTTGCAAATTAAGGTTGAAAATTTGAGCTATGCTCCAGGTTTAACATTATCTATTCATCTGGACCTCCCAATCATTTAAACTTTACCTCATCATTGTAGCATTTAAGAGTCATGATCATTTCCATGCCTACAGAAATTTAAGCTTATTGCCCTGTACAATGGAAGTAATTCGTCGAGGTGCAATTAAAAAATTAAGTAATGCTTTGTTCTTGGAACTAACTGTTTCTGGCTGCTCACAAGAGACTTTTTGATTTCCCTGGCAGGCAATATTTTTTCTGAAGTTAGTAAGCAGGAGAGCTGTAGCCTCTTAAATGATCAAAACCAGCTGTGGAAGAGCTTTCACATCACAGAAGTTGCTGCAAGTACCTTATATGCTCTTCTATAAATAGGTCCTGAACATCTGCAGCATAGAAGGCCAGAGCCAAGGCTGAGAATTGGATACTCCAGGCAGTCGATGGGTCTGAGGCCTCAATCCGCTCCTTACAAGGCCATCAATGTAGAAGGGAGCAGGGGTGAAGGCAAGGAAGCTCCCTGTACCTTATTCCACATGGAGCCAGTTGTGTGGGTGTATCCGCCATTGGCAGCAACCTGTATTTATACAGCACCCTCTATGTTGTAAAACATCAAAAGGTCCTTTGCAGGAGCATTATCAAACAAAGTCGACTGTTAGGGCAGTTAGCCAAAAACATGGTCAAACAGAGACGTTTCGAGGAATGTCTGAGAAAGAGGTGGAATTCAAGAGTTTGGGAGGGAGGAGGGGATCCTCGAGTTTAGGACCTTGGCAGCTGAAGGCATGACCGCCAATGGTGGAGCGATTAAAATTGAGGATGTTCAAGAAGCCAGAATTGAGAAACACCGATATCTTGGTGGGTTGTAAGGAAATTAAGGAAGTCTGCTAAGGTCGGCAGTAGGAGTTCATTCTAAGCACATCCCGACACCTGAGCTCTCACTGATATATTGGCCCTGGAGAAGATCCAGAAGAGGTTAATAAGAATGATCCCAGGAATGAAAAGCTTGACAGTTAAGGAGCATTTGAGGACTCTGGGTCTGCACTCGATGGAGTTTAGAATGATGAGGGGGGATCTCATTGAAACTTACAGAATACTGAGAGGCCTGGATAGAGTGGATGTGGGAAAATGTTTCCATTAGTGGGAGAGACTAGGACCCAAGGGCATAGCCTCAGAATAAAGGGATGACTCTTTAGAACCGAGATGAAGTGGAATTTCTTCAGCCAGAGGGTAGTGAATCTATGGAATTCATTGCCAGAGAAGTCTGTGGAGGCCAGGTCATTGAGTGTATTTAAGACAGAGATAGATAAGTTCTTGATTGGTAAGGGGATCAAAAGTTACAGGGAAAAGGTGGGAGAATAGGGTTGCGAAATTTAGTAGCCATGATTGAATGGCAGAGCAGATTCGATGGGCCAAATGGCCTAATTCTGCCCCTATATCTTATGGTCTCATTGAGAATAATGGGAGCCTAAATTTGAGAACACAAGAAAAACAAGCAGGAGTAGACTATATGGCCCATCATTCAACACAATCATGACTGATCTTGGGTTTCAACTCTATTTTCTTGCCCACTTCCCAAATCCCTTAATTTCCTGAGAGCGCAAAAATCTGTCTATCCCAGCCTTAAATATATTAAATGATGGAGAATCCACAACCCACTGGGAGAGAATTCCAAAGATTCATTCTTCATTCTTCTCCCTCTGGCTGCTGCCTGGAATTGGTATCAGCTCACTTAGAAAGGCTCTTACAGATAGAAGGACTGCCTTTTTTCTATTGGAAGGCCTCCTGTAATGTAACAATAGAGTACTTGGAATATACATGGGACTCAAACTGTCATCTCTAGGTATAATTAAGTGGTCCGCGTGCTCTGCATACTCTAGTCATCTTTAACCTGGTTGTGAGGCCCCCTACCCTGGGATTTTATCTTCCTGGAATACTGCTCAGACGCGATGATTTCCTGTTTCCCTCCCCACAAGCCGTGAGCTGGAGCAGAATGCCTTCTTGGCATCTGAAGCTCACCAGCAGCAAGTAAGCGAGGTGCGGGCTTGCAAATGGCCAGGCCTCCTATCTGCGAACTCCCATTATCCAGCTGAAGGTAAAATCGGCCCCAGTAAGTCATGCCAATTGTGGACCAGTCCAGTAACAAATGCTGAAAGCTGCTGGATTGTTGCTTGACCTGATGGCTTCAGTGTCTGCTGTCAAACACAAAATGGGAGTGGTTAAGGCCTAAAGACATTAAACTCAATGCTAAGGTTGAAAGACAGTAATGTCTGCTGACACCATAATCAAGGACCCCACGCACCCCGGACATTCTCTCTTCCACCTTCTTCCATTGGGAAAAAGATACAAAAGTCTGAGGTCACGTACCAACCGACTCAAGAACAGCTTTTTCTCTGCTGCCATCAGACTTTTGAATGGACCTACCTCGCACTAAGTTGATCCAAAAATGTGCGGGTTAGGTGCATTGGCCATGCTCAATTGTCCGTTAGTGTCCCGGGATGTGTATGTTAGAGGATTAGTAGGGTAAATGTCTGGGTTGCGGGGATAGGGCCTGGGTGGGACTGTTGTCGATGCATACTCGATGGGCTGAATGGCCTCCTTCTGCACTGTAGGGATTCTATGATTCAATGATTCTTTCTCTACACCCTAGCTATGACTGTAACTCTACATTCTGCATTCTCTCCTTTCTTTCTCTATGTACGGAGAAAGAAACAATACTTTTCACTGCATACTAATACATGTGACAATAATAAATCAAATCAAATCCAATCACCAGAAGAACAAATGATGAAAGCTGATGGATTATGGTAACTTTCTACTCTGTATTTTACAACCTTCCAGTAATAAATCAAATTAAAAATAAATTGCCAGTTCATTTCAGGCTGTCAGTTTTCGGGAATGGAAATGTAACTGTGGTTCAACAGTCAAATGGTTTCATCCATGAGCGGCACGGTAGCACAGTGGTTAGCACTGCTGCTTCATAGCTTCAGGGACCTGGGTTCGATTCCTGGCTTGGGTCACTGTCTGTGTGGAGTTTGCACATTGTCTACGTGGGTTTTCTCCGGGTGCTCCGGTTTCCTCCTACAGTCCAAAGAGGTGCGGGTTAGGTGGATTGGCCAAGCTAAAATTGCCCTGAGTGTCCTGGGATTAGTGGGTAAATATGTAGGGATATGGGGGTAGGGCCTGGGTGGGATTGTGGTCAGTGCAGACTCAATGGGCCGAATGGCCTCTTTCTGTGCTGTAGGGATTCTAAGATCCTGAAGTGTCTCTGAGGAAAATTGTTACATAGACAGTAGGAAGTATTACATGGGTCATATTTTACATTTATTTTTATTCATTTATGGAATGTGGGCATCATTGGTAACATTGTTGCCCATCCCTAATTGCCCTTGAGAAGGCGGTGGTGAGCTCCCTTCTGGAACCATTGCAGTCCATGTCTTGTAGGAACACCCACGATGCTTTTAGGGAGGGAGTTCCAGGATTTTGAAGGATATATTTCCAAGTCAGGATGGTGACTAGGTTGCAGGGGAACTTGCAGGTGGTAATGTTTCCACGCATCTGCTGCCCTTGTCTTTTGAGGTGATGCAGGTCATGGGTTTGGAAGGTGCTGTTGAAAATGCCTTGGTGAGCTGCTAGAGTGCATCCTGTAGATGATACACACTGCTGCTCCCGTGCATTAGTAGTGGAGCGAGTGAATGTTGAAGGTGGTGGAAGGGGTGTCAATCAAATCGGCTGCTTTGTCATGGATGGTATTGAGCTTCTTGAGTATTGTTGGAGCTGCACTCATCCAGACAGGTGGAGGGTATTCCCTCACACTCCCAACTTGTGACTTTAGGTGGTGGGCAGGCTTTGAGAATTCATGAGGTGAGTTACTCTTGACAATTTCAGGATTTCCAGCCTCTGAACTGCTTTTTTAGACACAATATTTATATCATAGAATAGAAACCCTACAGTGCAGAAGGAGGCCATACGGCCCATCGAATACACCAACCGCAACCCCTACCAGGCCCCATTCCCCAACCCCACATATCTACCCTGCTAATCCCCCTGACACTAAGGTCAATTTAGCATGGCCAATCAACCTAACCCATTGTTGTTGCAGTTCAGTTCTTGGTCAATGGGAAGCTGCAGGCTGTTGATAATTGGGGATTCAGCGATGGTGATGCCATTGAATGCCAAAGGGCAATGGTTAGATTCCCTCTTGTTGGAGATGGCACTTGGCACTTGCATGGCATAAATGTCACTTGCCACTTATCAACCCAAGCCTGAATGTTGTCCTGTCCAGTGTCAAACATGGAAATAATGGGCCCGATTTTACCAAAGATTCGCGCCCGAAAACAGGCGCGAAATTGTGGTAAATTCGGGTGTCGGGCCTTTAACGCGATCTGCACCCGAATCTGAGCAGATCGCGACTTTACCGACACCCGATTCAGGCGCGGATCTGGTCCGTGCCCGAATCGGGCGGCCCGACGATTTAAATGCATTTAAATCGATTTAATGAACTGCCCGCCCAACCCTACCGCCAAATCCCACTTTACCACCACGCAGCCCAATCCGGATCCGCGCTTTTAGCGACCTGCTGAATAAAAGTCGGAAGCCGGCGCTTCCTCAGTGAGGGTTGGAGAGGAGGTAGGTGCATGGTGTCCGAAAGCTCTCCGGTACTTACGGGTGTCTTGTAGTCGCAGTCATTCCGCCGTCCCAGGTCGGTGGCAGCTCTGCGAGTGTGTGGGGGGGAGGGGGGGAGGATGGATCTCTGGTTGGGAGGGGAGGAGGGGGGAGGATGGATCTCTGGTTGGGGGGGGGAGGATGGGGGAGGATGGATCTCTGGTTGGGGGGGGGAGGAGGGGGGGAGGATGGATCTCTGGTTGGGGGGGGAGGGGGGAGGATGGATCTCTGGTTGGAGGGGAGGAGGGGGGGAGGATGGATCTCTGGTTGGGGGGGAGGAGAGGGGGAGGATGGATCTCTGGTTGGGGGGGGTGGAGGACGTAAACCATTCCAGGCACGTAAACCATTCATTATCTTTACTGTTAAAGGATAGGAATTGAAACATTTGAATGTTTTAATTCCTATCCTTTAACAGTAAAAAGCATCTCTTTTCAAAATATTGTTACACTTTAGAAAGTTAATAAACTAATTTTTCTGCATAAACTATCATTACATTCATTTGATCTAAAATATTAAACTTCTGACACTGTTCAAGTATATCCTAGATGTTCCTGGGACTAGAAATTTCTTCTAAAGAACTGTTGCTTCAGGATATATGCCACAAGTACTGGGTTTGTTATATATTTATTTTACAATATGTTGATGGGGAGACGTCTCTGTAACAACAGGAATGAACAGAGACTCAAAATGATCTGGAGGTACTTTGTTCTGTGTGTTTGAAGATTCTCAGAAATGCACATTTTATTGTTCACTTGAGCCCTGCAAGTAGACATAATCAGCCCAAAATAACCCAAGCAGCTCACATTCATTACTGAGACAAAAGTAGACAGTTGAAATAGATGCAAGTGTAATCTTTCGACAAAAGCTTTGAGTTTAATAGCATAATCAGATTGTTAGAACAATATTTTCTCTAACAAGAGCAGGTATAATTATTGCCAACTCTTCCATGTGTCAGAGAGCCACTCTCTCTGCTTTTTTTTCTTTCCCGCCTGGGAGCGCTGCTTCAGATTTTTTTTTCGAACTGCACATGCACAGTTCAGAGCTCCGATCGTTTCGTCAGCACTAAGCCCCGCCCACTGCGCGGATCGGACTGGAGCCGGCAAAAAGCGTATGGGCGCACTGGAAAGAGGATTCCGTGCTCGGATCTGTATTACGCCCGGATCCCGCCCTTAGACTCCAAATGGTAAAATCGGGCCCAATGTTTCATTCATAAGCACAGACATCCTTTGCTTAATCAACTATCCGGCTATCAGTTATGGGGAATATTTTCCTCCAGGTGTTAACAAGATTTAATATAAAGTAAGAACTTGCATTAATATAGTGCTTTTCACATCCTCAGGGCGTTAGAGTGTACCTCACAGCCCAATGGCGTGTTTAATGTAGGCAAATCTGGAACCAATTTACACATGGCCAGATGGTACAAATGATTATCTGATAACGAGTCTATAATCTGTTTTCATAGAATTGTCATAGAATCAAAGAATCCCGACTGTGCAGAAGGAGGCCATTTGGTCCATCGAGTCTGCACCGACTACATTCCCACCCCGACCCTATTCTCGTAACCCCACGTATTTACCCTGCTAATCCCCCTGACACTAAGGTTAATTTAGCATGGCCAATCAACCTAACCCACACATCTTTGGAGTGTGGGAGGAAACCGGAGCACCCGGAAGAAACCATGCAGACACGGGGAAAACGTACAAACTCCACACAGACAGTCACCCGAGGCCGGAATTGAACCCGGGTCCCTTCATGTGGGTTGGAGAATAAATATTGGTCAGGACACTCTTAATGGAACTCTCCTGCTCTCTGTGTAATATCCACCTTGGTTTAACCTAAAAGACATCACCTATGACAGTGCAGCACTCCCTCGGTACTCTAGTGAAGTATCAGCACTTACATGCTGAAGTCTCTGGAGGAGAGCTTGAACCCAGTCTGGGGACCTGGTGGACACTGAGTAAAGGCTGTTGCTTTATGATTCTGCTCAAAGAACATAAGTGATTGATGTTAGCATGGTTTGTTGGCAATAAAAAATAGATGATATACTTTGTGCTTCTAATAAGCAAAGGAGATTCATTTGCCAGAAAAAATGATGGAAGATGTTATTGAACAAGTAGTGGCTGGAGGTACTCAATCCAGCAAGTTTGTTTTGAAGTTAATGGCACAGAAATGATCTTATTATAAGATCTGTGTGTTCCAGTTATTAGAATGTCTATTTTGAGGTTTGCGATAATTCTTTAACCGAGTTTGAAAGCTGTACACAGTTATAATATTTATATGGCTACTCAGAACCAGAAAATTGCTTCTGGGTAACTGCTTTGTGGAGACTTTAAAATGGCAATTTTAGAAGATGATGTAATGTAAGTAATTGTATTTTAACAAGGTGCAAAGATTTACAGAGAATCTGTGTTTTTCCAATATAGCTGGTGCTCCTAACACATGTGACTCCTTTGTAATTGACTTTAACTATGATGGAATGTCGTTATTCATTTTTCAGTACAGATGTGTGGCTATTATAAGCTTGGTCACTTAAACGAGATAGGATCTGTATATAAAAAATAAATAATGCACTGTGAGAATTGGCAAAACAACATTTCATCTCACTGACAGCCTAATGTGAGGTTGTATACGTAGCCCAGTCCATTACGCATCCATCGACACTATCTATACATTCCTCAGAAAAGCAGCCAGCATAAGCAACCCCACACACCCCAGACATTCTCTCTTCCACCTTCTTCCGTCGGGAAATAGATACAAAAGTCTGAAATCACGTACCAACCGACTCAAGAACAGCTTCTTCCCTGCTGCCATCAGACTTTTGAATGGACCGACCTTATATTAGGTGGATCTTTCTCTACACCCTAGCTATGTCTGTAACACTACATTCTGCACTCTCTCCTTTCCTTCTCCCCTATGTACTCTATGAACAATATGCTTTGTCTGTATAGCGTGCAAGAAACAATAGGCGAGATTCTCCGGCCTCCCAGCCGCGTGTTTCCTGCCAGTGGGAGGTGGCGTGTTGTTTGCTATCGGCGGGATTCTCTGGTCTCCCGACTGTCAATGGGAATTCCCACTGACGTCACCTCACGCCGGCGGGAAACCCGTGGTGCACTGCCGGCGGGACGGTGAATCCCACCGGCGTGAATGGCCAGAGCATTCCAGCCAATAGATTTCACTGCATGCCAATACATGTGACAATAATAAATTAAATCAAATCAAATGAAAAAAGGGTATCAGATTTCTGGTTTCTTTGCTTCCAAGGAGGTGAGATGTGCTTTTTATAAAGGACTCTCAAAGCGTCATAAAACATAAAAATTCAAGTTTAAAGGTTTTTATTTATTTGTCACACGTAGGCTTACATTAACACTGCATTGAAGTTACTGTGAAAATCCCCCAGTCGCCACACTCCGGCGCCTGTTCAGGTACACTGAGGGAGAATTTAGCACGGCCAATGCACCTAACCAGCACGTCTTTCAGACTGTGGGAGGAAACTGGAGCATCCAGAGGAAATCCACGCAGGCACGGGGAGAATGTGCAGACTCCGCACAGACAGTGATCCAAGGGCAGAATTGAACCCTGGTCATAGAAACTCTACAGCACAGAAAGAGGCCATTCGGCCCATCGAGTCTGCACCACCCACAATCCCACCCAGGCCCTCCCCCCATATCCCTACGTATTTACCCACTAATCCCTCTAACCTACGCATCTCAGGACGGTGAGAGCAATTTTAGCATGGCCAATCAACCTAATCTGCACATCTTTGGACTGTGGGAGGAAACTGGAGCACCCGGAGGAAACCCACGCAGACACGAGGAGAATGTGCAAACTCCACACAGACAGTGACCCAAGCCAGGAATCGAACCCAGGTCACTGGCGCTGTGAGGCAGCAGTGCTAACCATTGTGTCACCGTGCCATTCAGTTGATGAGATAGGGAGTAAGTGTCACCACATCAAAATCCCCAAACTCTTCCCAACAGCACTGTGGATGTACCTGTGACACACGGACTGCAGCAGTTCAACATGGCGGCTCACCCATCACCAGAAGGGCAATTAGGCAATAAATATTGGTCTAGCCAGCGATGCCCACATCCTGTGAATAAATAGTAAGAAGTGAGTCCTGATCTCCCATTTAGTACAGGAGTTATTGATACAAAGTACAAATACAATATAATTCTTTATCTCCGTGGACTATCGGTAATCTCATTACTCAAGACATTTTTGATTGTACGCATACAACACGAACATAGAAAAGGAATATGAACTTCTTTTGGTGCAATATGATTGTCGGGAATAGCTTATCAGAGTAGAGGGATAGCACACACTGACAGTCAATGTCTTTAGAGTTCAGATTTTCATTTATGGAATGCTTAGGTTTAACAATAAGTCTATGTGGATGACATGCAATTTATTTAAACAATAAATTATTAAAATAGTAAACAAAGGAAAGAAGAAATATATATATTTTTTATTCATTCCTGGGACATGGGAGTCGCTGGCTGGCCAGCATTTCTTGCCCATCCCTATTTCTCCTTGGAGGGCAGTCGAGAGTCAACCACATTGCTGTGGATCTGGAGTCACATGTAGGCCAGACCGGGTAAGGACAGCAGATTTCCTCCCCTAAAGGACATTAGTGAACCAGATGGGTTTTTCCGACAATTGACAGTGGTTTCATGGTCATCAGTAGATTCGTAATTCCAGATATTTTTTATTCAGTTTGAATTCCACCACCTGCCATGGCGGGATTCGAACCCGGGTCCCCAGAACATTAGCTGAGTTTCTGGATTAATAGTCTAGCGATAATATCACTCGGCCATCACCTCCCCCACATATAATTGAAAACAGGAAATAAATAAGCAGAGAGTTACATTGTGAGAAGCAAGGTGTGAAACTAAAGCCCGGATATTTGCTCCCAAGTCAGGAACACAAAGTCAGAACAGTTCCCTCCTCTGCTGACATTGATCTGTTCTGTTGTCGCCACACGTAACGGGTACTGCTTGGGCATCACGTAGCAGTCTTGTTGCAGTTACAAAGAAGCCTTTATTAAAGTTACTGAAATGTGTACATATTTGCAGTGGAGGGTAACATTTTGGAGAGAACCCAACTCTAGTTCCTTACATTTTGCTTCTTATCTCTACACTGCCCTTACCCTAGGTTATGTGCCACATCACTGTGTGGGCGATACTGTACTCAGTCTCATGTTAACCCTTTAGGTACCAGATCCCGCTACTATAAACCCGGCCCAGGAAGATGAGGCCCGGAAGTTTGGATTTTCACTTTGTGGGGTGTGGGCTGGATTCCGAAATCGGGCCTGCCATCCCCGGAAAGTGTGCGGATGCTGCCGTGTGTGGAGGTGGTCTGGGTGGAAGGCCCATCTCTCTGCTCTGGCACTTTGTTGACTCCATTTAAAAAGATGATTGAAACAAAAACAGTCCAGTAGCCCTCTTCCCCACAGACTCCCCATGCCCCATCCATGCCAACATATGCCACCTCATTCCCCCCAACCCCCATGATCCTTCAGAACCCCATGCCACCCTATCTCCCTGTACCCATTCCGATGACCCTTCAAAGCCTCTATGTCAGCCCATGCCCTCACTCATCCCTATGGCCCTTTATAGTCCTCTTGCCAACTTAGTGCCAACTCATGCCCACCACCCACCATCTGTTACCCTTACACACTCCATGCCAACTTGCTGATTATCCACCATGGCAAATGTTGGGGGCCATGCTGACACTAAATAAAGTTATGTCCATTGACAACATCAGTATTTAAACAAAAATATTGATTAATTTTGAAGAAAATGCTTTGAAATTTGCTTTTGAAAACAAACATTTCTATTCTATAACCATTTGCAGTTGACAATCAAACTGCTCAACACCCCACTAGAGGTAGACTTTATCTTAAAGAAGCGTAGTGGAGCGGGAAATTTCAACAGGAGAGGAAAATTCCGATTCACGCCCGGCGTCCGGCATGTTGCAATCTTCCTGGGAAGGACGCGAGGCTGATTTAAATATTCATCATCTTATTTAAATCTGTTTAGTGAGCTCCGGACGCTATTGGCCGGGCTCAGTTGCCTTTCTGAGCCAATGGGGACCAGACATGATGTCCTTGCCGATGGGATGGGAGGCCATTGAGATTCCTGGGTGGTCGGAGGTGGCGGAGCAGTGTCCCTTGGGGCATCCTGGCACTGCCAGCCTGGGACTCTGGCAGCACCTAGTGGGCACCCTGGCACTGCCCACCAGGCACTGGGCAGTGCCAAGAGGACCTCAGGGGATGGGCCAGACAAGGGAAGGGAGGTCGGTAGGAGAGGAGGGAAGGGGGAACTCTGCGTCAGGGGTGGGGGCTAGTGGTGGGGCCAGCGATCGGGGGTCAGGGTCAGCAGTCAGGAGGCTGGCGATTGGGAGGCCAACACTCGGAGGAGGGAGGTTGGTTGGGGGGGTGGCAATCAGTGGGGTGTGTTGGAGGGGGTTATGTGGGAGGGCTCTGTGTGGGGGATTTGTGGGGAGGGGACTGTGGTGGGAGTATGTGGAGAGTCTGTGGGGAGTTTGTGAGTGGGTCCGAGGGGAGGGAGGGTGGTGACGGTGTCTGTGGAAGGGGTCAGTTGATAGATCTGCCATATAATGTGTAGACTTGTATCAGGGCACATGCCTAGCAGTCTGAAGCCACCTTCCCAGCTAACGTAGACTGCCCCCACCTCTACCGGAGTGAAACTCCTGACTGCCGAAAGAATTGACAGAGTGTGGAAAAATTGTGTGGGGTAGCTCACTGAAAAAACCGGAGTGTAATTCTCCAGTTTTCAGACTTTTGTGAAACTTAGGCCACGATCTTACCTTTTTGCCCTGTCGGCTGATGGGCAGGGCGAGCCGGTAAGGTAGGAGGGCATGGTGGCACAGTGGTTAGCATTGCTGTCTCACAGCGCCAGGGACCCTGGTTCAATTCTGGCCTCGGGTGACTGTCTATGTGGAGTTTGCATGTTCTCATTGTGTTTAGTGGGTTTCCTCCGGGTGCTCCAATTTCCTCCCACAGTCCAAAGACTGTGGGAGGTTGATTGGCCATGCTAAATTGCCCCTTAGTGTCAGGGAACTAGCTAGGGTAAATGCATGGGGTTACAGGGATAGGGCCCTCCTTTTCTTCTCTATGAGCGGTATGCTTTGTCTGTATAGCGTGCAAGAAACAATACTTTTCACTGTATCCCAATACATGTGACAATAATAATAAATCAAATCAAATAATGGCTGATAGGTTTCTCAATCCCATTCTCCCACCTTTTCCCCTTAACCTTTAATCCCCTTACCAATCAAGAACCTATCTACCTCTGTGCTGTAGGGACTTCTACAGTCCTTTAATGTCCTGCGCATGGGCAAGATTTTATGGGCCTCATCGTCCCGAAACCGTAAAATCCCTCCTGAGGTTGACAGTCAATGCATTGTCCGTCCCTCGCCCATTCCCATGGTCACCGGGACAGTAAGATTCTGGCCCATATGCGCAGAAAGGTAGAACGGCCTCCTGGGCGAGGTACGGAAGGGGCTGCTACTGATGTGGAGCCACAACCAGCAGATCAGCAACACTCTCAGGAGGGGAACTAGCTGGAAGGAAGCTGTTGACCAGGAAAGAGAGAGAATAAAGCAGTGAGAAAATGAAGTGACATCAGCTTTAACACATTCATGGACAATCACAAAAAATGTTCCTTTTCACAAAAGTATAACACAGCAGAAAAAGGATAATGTTGCAAGAACAATTTGTAATAACTATAACCTTGCCTGAGAACTTCAAAAGCAGTAAATTGTACTGAAGAGTTCTCCAATTGGAAAATATTTATGTCTGTGATTTAGTGACATCAACCAGCCTTTATCAGCAATGCTCCAAACAATCCATTTTGTTTTATACTCATTGCTTCACTGGAAACTCCAACAGACAGAAGTAAAACTGCAGCAGAAGATAAGATGCAAATCCAAGGAATTTGGAGTTTTGGAAGTAATTATTTCCTGTTCCAAAATCAACATATGCAGGTTAGTTTGGTTATATCAGGGACAGCGAAACTGGCTATATTTGCACATAAATATCAAAGTACATGCTAATCACTTCCATTTGACTGGATAAGACTAGGTCTGCTCAGAATACGTGCAGGTGTTCTTATTTTAGATAAGCAATACATTTCACCTTGGATTGTCGGCTAACCTTGCCACATGCACAAAATGTGAAGAAACCGGTCGCATGCGGCACTGAGCTGGTTTGGTGGCACTATGGCAAGTCTAAATTGCCTCTTGAACTGGATAATCAGCCATGATGATAATGGATGGCAGAGCAGGCTTGAGGGGCCGGATGGCCTACTCCGGCTCCTATTTTCTAAATGCTTATCACAAAGACACTCAACAAGAAAAACATGTCTCCTCAATCAGTGCTTGGGCCTCAGCTATTTGCAATTTATATCAATGATTTTGGGGTGGCACAGTGGTTAGCACTGCTGCCTCACAGCGCCAGGGACCCCGGTTCAATTCCTGCCTCGGGTCACTGTCTGTGTGGAGTTTGCATGTTCTCCCCGTGTCTGCATGGGTTTCCTCTGGGTGCTCCGGTTTCCTCCCACAGTCCAAAAATGTGTGGGTTAGGTTGATTGGCCATGCTAAATTGCTCCTCAGTGTTAGGGGGATGTCAGGGGGATTAAGAGGGTAAATATGTGGGGCTACAGGGATAGGGCCTGGGTGGGATTGTTGTCGGTGCAGACTCGATGGGCCGAATGGCCTCCTTCTGCACTGTAGGGATTCTATGATTCTATGACTTAGATCGAGGGACTGAGTCTAATGTATCCATGTTTTTGCTAAAGTTAGATGGGGAAGTAAGCTATGAGGAGGATGCAATGAAGATGAAATAGGCTGGATAGAATTTTCCTCCTTTTCTGGTGCTGGACCCAGCAAGGCTTAGAAGGAAAAAATCCTGGAGGCATGTCCCACACTGTCACACTGGCAGGCAGGAAATGCCCCCAGTACTGCCAGGCTGTCAGGGGACCTTGACAGGCTGTGCCATGGAAGTGCCCAAGTAATACCAGGGGGCAGTGCCAGGGCACTGCCTGGACAAGTCCCTCTCCCTTCAGGGGCCTTACTTAGCTGTGTGCTTAGCAGGTTCCCTTCACTTGGTTCACATTTTAAAATCCTGTTGTAAACCTCACCGATGTGATGTCACTTCCTGGGTGGGTTACATTAATGGGGGGGTGGTTGGTGGTGGGGAACAATTGTCCACACAATCTTGTGGGTGAAAATCTTGCTTATGGCCTCTAACAGGATTTTGCACCCGCGGCTGTGTTCCCTGCAGGCACAAAACCCCATTGAGGTAAGTAGGCATGGCAGATGGGATATAATGTGGGAAAGCGTGGTGGTGACCACTTTGGAAGGAACAATGGAAAGGCAGAACAATTTGAATTGGTGAGAGGTTGGGAAATGTTGGTTCTCAGAGGGGCCAGGGGCATGCTTCATCATGAATCACAGAAAGTTAACATAGAGATCCAGCAGCAGTTAGGAAAGCAAATGGTATGTTAGCCTTTAATACAAGGACTGATCTCCTGAATAAGTCTTACTATAATTATACAGGGCCTTGGTGAGGCCACAGTTGGTGAACTGTATACAACTCTGGTCTCCTTGCCGAAGGAAGGATGCAATATTGAAGGCAGCCAACAAACATTCAGGAAACTGATTCTTAGCTTGAGGAGATTGTCCCATTAGGAGAGATTGAGTAGGTAAGATCCATATTTTTGAAATTTAGAGGATTGGGAGGTGGTCTTGTTGTAACATTTAAAATTCTTTAAAGGGCTTGATAGGGTAGATGCTGTAAAGGTAATCGCCTGGCCTAGATACTGAAGGGCCAATGTCTCAGGATAAGTGATCTAGGATAAGCAATCTAGGACTGAGGCAAGGAGAAATTGCTTCACTCAAAGGATTTTGGTTCTTAAGAACTCTCTGGCCGCGATTCTCCCATCCCCGACCCGCTAATTTTTTGGCCCAATTTGCGGGATTTGCACATGCATTCCAGACGTGCATGTCTCCCAGCAACGGATATCTGGCACGGTCGGGACCACATTGGAAACCGGCGGGAACAACTGGTAAGTAATTTTAATCTTAATTGAGTGTGATTTAAATGTGATTATTGGGCCCGGGACTGAATTCTCTGGGCCCAGTAGCATCTCCCACCCTGCCAGTGCAATTTCACTCCAGCGGGGTTTGGAGTTGCTCCTCACATTCAGGGAACTAGCGGGAGACCCCGCTGGAGTGAAGGGGGGGGCAGTTGGGACCCCCAGGGGGTCAGCTGGCAGTGCCAGCCTGTGTTCCCTGGCTCTGGCCAAGTGGAAAAGTGCCCATGCCCATAGGGCACCTTGGCACTGCCTACCAGGCATCGGTCGAGATAGGACCACAAGAGTATTGAGATGAGAAGTTGGGCGTGGAGAGGCAATCCAACACTCCAAAGAATGGCAGGTTCATCATCTGAATGTACCACTTTTTTTTTGTTCCCATAGATAGGTATTTATTAAATATACACATTCAACGCATATTATTTTTGCTGTAATGGTGCACAATAATATTCATTAACCTCATGTCAGACTTTAGAAAAGTCTCTTCAGTGAACCATTGCGTGAAATCAAGTAGACACAAAGTGCTCATTAAAAGCAATGGGGATGCTGGTAGTAAACCTCCCACCATATCTCCCACTAGAAAGGGTTGTGAACGAAGCCCAATGTATCACACAAACCAGCCTCCCATCCATTGATCCCATCTACACTTCCCGTTGCCTTGGAAAAGCAGCCAGCATAATCATGGCAAGGACCGGCCCGGTGACACAGTGGTTAGCACTGCTGCCTCACAGCGCCAGGGACCCAGGTTCGATTCCCAGCTTGGGTCACTGTCTGTGTGGAGTTTGCACATTCTCCCCGTGTCTGCGTGGGTTTCCTCCGGGTGCTCCGGTTTCCTCCCACAGTCCAAAGATATGCAGGTTAGGTGGATTGGCCATGCTAAATTCTCCCTCAGTGTACCCGAACAGGTGCCGGAGTGTGGCGACTAGAGAATTTTTACAGTAACTTCATTGCAGTGTTAATGTAAGCCTGCTTGTGACTAATAAATAAATAAACAAGGACCCCACGGATCCCAGACATTCTCTCTTCCATCTCCTGCGATCGGGAAGAAGATACAAAAGCCTGAGAACACGTACCAACTGACTCAAGAACAGCTACTTCCCTGCTGCCATCAGACTCTTGAATGGATCTACCATATATTAAGCTGGTCTTTATCTACACCCTATCTGTGACTGCAACACTATCTTCTGCACCCTCTCCTTTCCTTCTCCCCTATGAACGGTATGCTTTGTCTGTATAGCACGCAAAAAACAAACTTTTCACTGCATCCTAATGCAGGCGACAATAATAAATCAAATCAAATATTGCCCACTGGAAGTCAAATAATATATTGTTCTAGAAGGACTGAAACGTTATACTATGGAAGGTACCATGCATTGTTCTGCAGGTAAAGTGGAGATGTGTCCCTTTAAGGGCACTAAGAGTAATCGTTATCAGAAATACAGTCTGAATTTGCTTAGAATTTAAATATTGTTTAACTAGGATACATCATAGAATGGAATGTGTATGTCAGATTGAGGTTGCAATTGTTTGGTATTTGTAACAAGGTGTGACATCAGTCGTGCGGCATTAGCACATGTCCATATATATCATTTTTAATCTTTTACTGCTGCAACATTATCTGGTATTGCTAATGGAGGAAATGGGGGAACATTGGTATACTGTATTCTATGTGGTAGGGAGCTCATATTCCATGGGAATTCCAATGTTAAAATCTTAGCTTGTTTAAAAAGCCTGGTCTTCAAGCGGATTTAATTTCCCCAGAACATGTGAAGAGATATTTCAACCATATTTCAATGGTGAGGCGATGGCCCAGTGGTATTATCACTAGACTATTAATCCAGAAACTCAGCTAATGTTCTGGGGACCCAGATTCGAATCCTGCCACAGCAGATGGTGGAATTTGAATTCGATAAAAAAACCTGGAATTAAGAATCTACTGATGACCATGAAATGATCTGTCGGGAAAAACCCATCTGGTTCACTAATGTCCTTTAGGGAAGGAAATTTGCCATCCTTACTTGGCCTGGTCTACATGTGACTCCAGAGCAATGTGATTGACACTCAACTGCCCTCAGGCAACTAGGGATGGGC
Organism: Mustelus asterias; assembly: GCF_964213995.1. NCBI lineage: Eukaryota > Metazoa > Chordata > Chondrichthyes > Carcharhiniformes > Triakidae > Mustelus > Mustelus asterias. The sequence continues at coordinate 18,965,492 of NC_135823.1, forward strand.
AATAAATGCTGTAAGAAGTCTCACAACACCAGGTTAAAGTCCAACAGGTTTATTTGGTAGCTGGCCAGCCAGTGACGCCCATGTCCCATACAGAAGTAAAACAAAAAACCATACCTATTTATTCTAATAGATTTTACCATCATCAGGTTTGTCAATTCTATGCACTTTGCAATTTTCTCGCATGCAAGTAGGGTTCTGAGGAATAATAATGAATGGATAATAATGGATTTGTGAATTTCTTTTGCATTTTCCAAATAATTTTCGAAGTGAGTTTAAATCATCTACAAGATAAAGTTATATTATTAAAAGCTCTGATTGGCCGTTGTCTGTGTCAGTCATGGCAAACTACTTTGCGCTTTGTTTCAGTTGAAAATTCAGTTAAAATCCTTTACCTTCGGGGCCAAAACCACAAGAAATGACAAAGGGTTGTGAACAAAGCCCAGTCCATCACGCAAACTGGCCTCCCATCCATTGACTCTTTCTACACTTCCCGCTGCCTCGGAAAAGCAGCCAGCATTATTAAGGACTCCACATACCCCGGACATTCTCTCCTCCACCTTCTTCCGTCAGGAAAAATATACAAAAGTCTGAGGACATGTACCAACTGACTCAAGAACAGCTTCTTCCCTGCCGCCAACAGACTTTTCAATGGACTTACGTCGCATTAAGTTGATCTTTCTCTACACCCTAGCTATGACTGCAACACTACATTCTGCAACATCTCCTTTCCTTCTCTATGAACGGTATGCTTTGTTGCATCACGGGCAAGAAACAATATTTTTCACTGTACACTAATACATGTGACAATAATAAAATCAAATCAAATCACATCATTATTGTTTTGTTCTAATTGAATTATTCATGAAAGTATATTGGATGGAAGTCTTTTCAAAAAGCCACTTTGAGTGATTCACTTATACTCTTCAGTTGGTTCTCCTCCTGACTGGTCAATCCGCATTGGTTCCTGCCTTAATTATTTCACAATTTCCTTTGACAATTAGTAGGCTGCATGTTTCACATTTGATTCATCCTTTCCCTACCACTTCACTCCTAATTTCTTCCTACTTTACTTTAAACCAATCAATGGATTACAATAACAGAACATCGAAAATATTGTCCCTCACACCCTTTAACATGAGGCTTTTCCAATAATCATAGAATCCCTACAGTACTGAGGGAGACCATTTGGCCCATCAAGCCTTCACTGAAAACAATCACATCGCACCTACATCAATCCCACCCAGGGATCCCCGTAACCCCATGTATTTACCCTGCTAATCCCCCTGACACTAAGGGGCAATTTTAGCACGGCCAATCAACCCAACCCACACATCTTTGGACTGTGGGAGGAAACTGAAGCACCCAGAGGAAACCCACGCAGACACGGGGAGAACGTGCAGACTCTGCACAGACAGTCATCCGAGGAATTGAACCTGGGTCCCTGGCACTGTGAGGCAGCAATGCTAACCACAGTGCCACCATGCTGCCCTGTTGGTAATGTTGGGATATAAAATGTTACTCACAATAGTTTCCACTTGATAAGATGACAATTTATCTGGCTTGTAGTTTCCTCTGTTTTAACTATTCATTGACAGGATGTGGACATCACTGGCTATGTCAGCATTTATTGCCCATCCCTAATTGTCCTTGAGAAGGTGGTGGTGAGCTGCCTTAGGTACACCCTCAGTACTGTTAGTGGGTTTCCCAGTGACGGTGAACGAATGATGATATATTAAGTCTTTTTTAAGTTTACTTATTAGTGTCACAAGTAGCCTTACATTAACACTGCAATGAAGTTACTATGAAAATCCCCTCGTCACCACACTCCTGCGCCTTCGGGTACACTGAAGAAGAATTTAGCATGGACAATGCACCTAACCAGCACGTCTTTCGGACTGTGGGAGGAAACTGGAGCACCCGGAGGAAACTCACGCAGACACGGGGAGAATGTGCAGACTCCGCACAGACAGTAACCCAAGCCGGGAATTGAACCCGGATCCCTGGCACTGTGAGGCAGCAGTGCTAACCACTGTGCCACCGTGCCACCCTACTAAGTCAGGGTGGAAGTGTAACCAATACAGATTACTTTAACTTACCTAATATATAAATTTTAACATGACTTTACATAGTGATAGTAAAACATTGAAACCCTGCAGTACAGAAAGGGGCCATTTGGCCCACCGAGTCTGCACCGACCACAATCCCACCCAGGCCCTACCTCCATATCTTACCCGCTAATCTACGCATCCCAGAACACTAAGGGGCAATTTTAGCATGGCCAATCAACCTAACCCGCACATCTTTGGACTGTGGGAGGAAACCGGAGCACCCGGAGGAAACCCACGCAGACACGAGGAGAATGTGCGAACTCCACACAGACAGTGACCCAAGCCAGGAATCGAACCCAGGTCCCTGAAGCTGTGAAGCAGCAGTGCTAACCACTGTGCTACCGTGAATCATGTAAGCAACTGCAGCAACAATGCACATCAAGTATAATTTGGTCACTTCATTTCATTTATTTTAAATCTACAGGTGTCCTTGTACCTAAAATAACAGAGGTTTGATTTATTTTATAGATCTACATAACTCATTGGTAATTCCAGAAGACTCAATAGAAACATGCTCAGATTATGTAGTCTAATGCATAGTGCATTCTGTTTCTATAATTACACTCCAACACGTGCACTCACCAATGGAGATTGTATTTTACAAAGTTTCTCAACAGCTGACTGTTGTCATAAATTTGAAGCGAGCTATTTTCCATTGCTTTCAGTGTTTGATTCAATGGTATTTTGTTTAGACAGAACCAATTGGTATGTTCATTTTGGAACGGAATGATCTATAAAAATAAATGCTGATACCCTAAATTGTTACAACCCTGTGACTCTACAACAATAAAAGCAGCTAAGCATCTTTAGGTATGATTATAAAATGTTGCAGTGATGTGCACTTCATGCTTGCAAACCAAATAAAAAGAATATTGACAGGATGGTTTATTGCTGTAGATTTTATAGTTTCATAAAGCCTTATCGGCAACTTTGCAATTGTTCAAAAACAATTTGCATTTATTTATCTAATGTAGAGAAACCTGATAGGGCTTGGCAGCGCCATATTGAATTAAACTGTATTTAGCTGTGGTCTTAGCTATGAGGAGAGATTGGGTAAAATGGGGTTGTTCTCCCTGGAAAGACGGAGAATGAGGGGAGATCTAATAGAGGTGTACAAGATTATGAAGGGTATAAATAGGGTGAACAGTGGGAAGCTTTTTCCCAGGTCGGAGGTGACGATCACGAGGGGTCACGGGCTCAAGGTGAGAGGGGCAAAGTATAACTCAGATATCAGAGGGATGTTTTTTACACAGAAGGTGGTGGGGGCCTGGAATGCGCTGCCAAGTAGGGTGGTGGAGGCAGGCACTCTGACATCGTTTAAGACTTACCTGGATAGTCACATGAGCAGCCTGGGAATGGAGGGATACAAACGATTGGTCTAGTTGGACCAAGGAGCGGCACAGGCTTGGAGGGCCGAAGGGCCTGTTTCCTGTGCTGTACTGTTCTTTGTTCTTTGTTCTAGTGATTTCTGGAAGCATTGCATTATTGCTGGTGTCAACATATGTAATTACGTGGGAGTTATTCACTATAATAAGAAGGTTTGGTAATTATTTCTCTGACTATTCTGGCATGGCTCCAAATTTTGAAAAGCCAGTATTCACCAAGGCTCCTTCAGTAACTCCTTCCAAACCTGTGACCGCCACCTCCCAGAAGGACAAGGGCAGCAAATGCATGGGAACACCACCACCTGCAAGTTCCCCTCCAAGACATAATTCAAATTATATTGCCGTTCCTTTCGTGTCACTGGGTCAAAATCCTGGAACTCCCTTCCCACCAGTACCGTGGGGTACCTATACCACATGGACTGCAGCGGCTCAAGAGGCAATTAGGGATGGGCAATAAATTTTGACCTGGCCAGCGACATCCACATCCCATGAAAGAATAAAAAAGCATTTTGCAAAGCTGTTAGAATGAATGGTACGAGGGAGAAGTTTGCCTTCAATAAGTTCTTTTCTTCCGCACAGTATTTTCCTATGGTGTTAAAAATTCTCGCGTCACTTTAAAGTTGTCAACCTGAATTTCTGATTTGAATGACAGATTCAATTGATGAATGTGCTGGATTGTAGTTAGGACACAGCTTTCTGCCTTTGTGATTACTGCAAACACGGCTTCACAACAAAAATAAGATTAAGTTGGGCTATAGATTCATTAAGACGGACTTAGATAAAGTGATCAACCTGAAATGGTCAACTCTGATTATCTCTTCAACTGATTCAGTCTGAACTGTTGATTATTTCTAACATTTACCGTCCTATTTCCAATTCAATATATGTAGCCTTTGTTTAAAAACTGGTTCTCATGCAGTAACTTAGTGCAGGAAGATTGGCGAGGGGTGATATTTCCGATTAGATTGTCTGCCTTGGTACTATTGAGAACTTTGCTAATAGCAGTGCTGCTCATTTAAGATTGGCAGAGCGATATTAGATATTTCACCCCCACCCTTGCTGGAGTGATCCAAACTATACCTTTACCTTTACCTCACATCTTTCCCTTTGACCGATCACTTTGAAATGTAATCAGTTCTTTACTTTGCCCTTGAGCACATGCCGAACTCTCTGTTCCCTTCAAACTCTATGTACTTAAAACAAAATAGCTGAAAACTTGCAATAAACTTTGTACTCATTTTATATCGCTCCAAACTTTTGGAAATATTTTATTTCCATGCTCATCAATCCCCCTACATTTTGCTCCTTTGTATGTTTGCAACAAAACAAAATATGAGAGGTCTATTTATCTTTTAATTCATAGAATCCCTACAGAAGGACGGTACGGTGGCACAGTGGTTAGCACTGCTGCCTCACAGCGCCAGGAACCCGGGTTCTATTCCCGGCTTGGGTCGCTGTTTGTGCGGAATCTGCACATTCTTCTCGTGTCTGCGTGGGTTTCCTCCGGGTGCTCTGTTTGGGGCGGCACAGTGGTTAGCACTGCTGCTTCACAACTCCAGGGACCTGGGTTCGATTCCCAGCTTGGGTCACTGTCTGTGTGGAGTTTGCACATTCTCCTCGTGTCTGCGTGGGTTTCCTCCGGGTGCTCCGGTTTCCTCCCACAGTCCAAAGATGTGCAGGTTAGGTTGATTGGCCATGCTAAAATTGCCCCTTAGTGTCCTGGGATGCGTAGATTAGAGGGATTAGCGGGTAAAATATGTAGGGATAGGGGGGTAGGGTCTGGGTGGGATTGTGGTCGGTGCAGACTCGATGGGCCGAATGGCCTCTTTCTGTACTGTAGGGTTTCTATGATTCTATGAAGGAGGCCATTCGGTACATCGAGTTTGCACCGATAACAATCCCACCCAGGCCCTATCCCCGTAACCCCACATATTTACCCCGCTAATCCCTCTAACCTATGCATCCTGGGAAACTAAGGGGCAATTTAGCATGGCCGATGCACCTAACCCGCACATCTTTGGACAGTGGGAGGAAATCGAAGCAGCCGGAGAAAACCCATGCAGACATGAGGAGAACATGCAGACTCCGCACAGACAGTGACCCGAGCCGGGAATTGAACCTGGGTCCCTGGAGCTATGAGGCAGCAGTGCTAACCACTGTGCTACCGTGCTATTGAGAACCCATTTGTGAAATCATTGGGGTGCAAACTTTAAATTGTGTTATTACTGAGTTTATAATTCATTCGGACACCTTTAATCTGGTCCAAAATGGGCAATATCTCCTATTTTTCATTCAAAGGTTAAATTTCTCACCCTTGTTACCTGATCAATGAAAAAAAGAACAGAAAGAGTAAATTCACACTGCTCAGAAGCAGCATTCACATATGCCAGTACTTTAGGTTCATTCCTTAGTCACATTTGTAAAATGCACTTGGAATTAAAAGGTCTGAATTCTAATTAACACCACCTTAAACTACCGACATCCACAAAGTAACAAACTTGTTTTGTAAAGAGAGAAGTAGAATGATGTCAACATTCAAGGTTATGCTGTCTTTTGAAGATTTTTTACAAAAGCATGAAATACCCTTAAATTTCCTGGACTAAGTACCGAATCAATCGTGAGATGTGTCGGATCTACTGTGGTGTTGTCTGTATCAGAATTTTGTGGATTAGTGTATCTGGAGGATTCGTTGGTAGGGCCCCCACGTTTAACAGGAGTAGTTTGTTGGGTTGTTTGAAAGTTAGACTGAAATCTTTAAGGATCTGGCTCTGATTGATGTGGATAGATGCCAAAGTGCTGAGCTCAGTAAGTTGGCTGACAGTATGTTGGATTGGATATCTTTTGTGTCTGCTTTGTGTATGCTCTTGTGCCAATCTGTCTTATGTAAGGTGGGTTGGATGAGGGTGGAAGTATTGATTCAGAACCTTACATTATGGCTATCCACCTTCCCCAAGCAACTAGCATAATCACGGACCCCTCGTACCCCGGACATTCTCTCTTCCACCTTCTGTCGGAAAAATATACATAAGCCTGAGATCGCGTACCAACCGACTCAAGAACAGCTTCTTCCCTGCTGCCATCAGACTTTTGAAAGGTCCTATCATATATTAAGCTGATCCTCCTCTTCACCCTACCTGAATCTGCAACACTATATTCTGCACCCAATCTTTTTCCTTTTCCCTGTGTACCTCATGATTGGTATATTTTGCCTGTATAGCACACAAGAACAAATACTTTTCACTGTATCCCAATACATGTGATAATAAATCAAATCAAATTAAATTAATTCAAATGCCTCCCAATTAAAACATTCTGCTGTTGTTGGACATATCTTTGCACAATGACAACTGAAGCATAATTGCCAAACTCAAATACCTCACCCCCTAGCGATACTGGCAATGGAATGTGTGGTGGCACTCACTACGTGAGAAGTGGGCAGGTTGAGGACAGAGTGCCAATGTCAGGTCAGTGGCTGTGTTATCCCTGTGAAACACAACATGGCCACAAGCTTTCATTCCCTTCTCTGTCTCTTGGGGGGCCTTGGGGTATTGACATCAAAGGTGTCATGCAAAAACAAGTTGTTGGTGCAGTTGTTTGTTCCCAAGGTGGGAAGGCAGGACAATGTTCGCCCATTCTTGTCTTGTATCCCCCTTTGAGAGAGCATTTTAAAGCTTATTTATTAGTCACAAGTAGGGTTACATTAACACTGCAATGAAGTACTGTGAAATTCCCCTAGTCGCCACACTCTGGTGCCTGTTTGGGTACTGATGCGCGATTAATTCAATCAGGAGGCTAGGATGTACCCGGGAATAAAGGCTTTTATTCACAACAAGAATAGAGCACACTGCTTAACAATACTATCCCAGATTAAGGGCTACTAGGAAGTAGCAGTGACCTTTATACTCCTGTAAGAAGGCAGAGCCAAACGGAGTGTACCACAGAACAATGCTAACAGGTGGAACACCCCAACCCTAACCCCAACAGTAACAAGAGTAACATATGTACAAGTACCCATAGTGGTAACCATCTATGGTTCACCACATTCACCCCTCCTTTAAAACAAAGGCCGGTGGGGTAAGGAGACAATACGAACTGTCCATATGTTCACAAGTTCAGCCGTATCGGAGGGCCGCACCGTCTCTGCGACCTCCGCAGCACTGGCTCCAGTGCCGGTTCTGGTGAACGTGGTGACGACCCTCTCTCCGAGGTGGTGTCCAGTGACTCCTCCAGTTCCTCACACGCCTGTGGACCTTGAGGTGGCGACAATCTCCTGGACTCAGGCAAGCTGTACACGGGAGTAAGAGGATTAAGTGGAGCTCCCGATGCAGCCCGCGCCATGTCAGGAGGGGAGAGAATGGGCAAAGGAATCCTAACCAGGGGTGCGGGAGTGACGGGGGTTTCCAGCTCCCCTGCAGGCGCCAGATCTCTGATAGAGACCATGTCCTCTCGCCCGTCAGGATATGCCACATAGGCATATTGAGGGTTGGCGTGGAGGAGGTGGACCTGTTCAACCGAAGGGTCGGACTTGCGGGCCCTAACATGCCGCTGCAGGAGGACCGGTCCTGAGTACGTCAACCAAGACAGCAGTGAGGTCCCAGAGGAAGACTTCCTAGGGAAGGTAAACATCCGCTCATGTGGGGTAGTATTGGTTGCCGTACACAGGAGGGACCGGATTGAATGGAGCGCATCAGAAAGTACCTCTTGCCAACGGGAGACTGGAAGACCCCTAGACCTTAATGCCAGTAAAACAGCCTTCCAGACTGTAGCGTTTTCTCTCTCGACCTGTCCGTTACCCCTGGGGTTATAACTCATAGTCCTACTTGAGGCAATTCCTTTAGAGAGCAGGTATTGCCTCAAGTCGTCGCTCATAAACGATGAACCCCTATCACTGTGGATATAACTGGGGTAGCCGAACAGGATAAAAAGACTCCGCAGGGCTTTGATGACCGTGGCAGAGGACATGTCAGAACAGGGGATGGCAAAGGGGAATCGGGAGTATTCGTCAACCACGTTGAGGAAATACACGTTCCGATCTGTCGAAGGAAGGGGGCCCTTGAAGTCGACACTCAGTCGTTCAAAAGGGCGAGTGGCCTTAATGAGGTGTGCCCTGTCGGGCTGATAGAAGTGCGGCTTGCATTCTGCACATACCTGGCAGCTTCGAGATATCGACCTGACAGCCTCTATAGAGTAGGACAGATTCCGAGCCTTTACAAAATGGAAGAGCCGAGTGATCCCCGGATGGCAGAGATCATTGTGGAGGGCCTGTAACCGGTCCTCCTGCACACTGGCACATGTTCCACGCGACAGGGCATCTGAGGGCTCATTGAGCTTCCCCGGATGGTACATGATATCATAGTTGTAGGTGGAGAGTTCGATTCTCCACCTCAAGATTTTATCATTCTTAATTTTTCCCTTTTACATGTTGTTGAACATGAAGGCCACGGACCGCTGGTCCGTGAGCAGGGTAAACCGTTTGCCAGCCAAATAATGGCGCCAATGCCGTACGGCCTCCACAATGGCCTGAGCCTCTTTCTCCACAGAGGAGTGCCGAATTTCAGGGCCTTGGAGGGTGCAAGAGAAAAAGGCGACGGTCCTGCCCGCCTGGTTAAGTGTGGCGGCCAGGGCGAAATCAGATGCATCACTCTCCACCTGAAAGGGGATGGACTCATTGACAGCGTGCATTGTGGCTTTCGCGATGTCGGCTTTTATCCCTTCAAAGGCTAGGCGAGCCTCTGCTGTCAGGGGAAAAGAGGTAGATTTTATGAGCGGACGGGCTTTGTCTGCGTAATTGGGAACCCACTGTGCATAGTACGAGAAGAAGCCTAAGCATCTTCTCAGTGCTTTGATGCTAGAGGGTAGGGGAAGTTCAAGGAGGGGATGCATACGGTCTGGATCGGGGCCGATGACCCCATTTTCCACCACGTATCCGAGGATTGCTCGGCGGTGCTTGCTAAATACGCACTTCTCCTTGTTATAGGTCAGGTTCAGGAGAGCCGCAGTGCGTAAAAACTTCTGAAGGTTGGCGTCGTGGTCCTGCTGGTCATGGCCGCAGATAGTGATGTTGTCCAGGTACGGGAAGGTAGCCCGTAGCCCGTTTTGGTCCACCATTCGGTCCATCTCACGCTGGAAGACCGAGACCCATTAGTGACGCCGAAAGGGACTCTTAAAAAGTGGTAGAGACGGCCATCCGCCTCAAAGGCCATGTATTTGCGGTCCTCTGGGCAAATGGGGAGCTGGTGGTAGGCTGACTTCAAGTCGATGGTGGAGAACACCCGGTACTGCGCAATCTGGTTGACCATGTCAGATATGCGCGGGAGAGGGTACGTGTCCAGCTGCGTGTACCTATTAATGGTCTGACTATAGTCTATGACCATCCGGGACTTGTCTCCAGTCTTGACCACCACTACTTGTGCTCTCCATGGGCTAGTGCTAGGTTGAATGACCCCTTCCCTGAGGAGCCGCTGAACCTCAGATCGAATAAAGATCCGGTCCTCAGCGCTGTAACGCTTGCTCTTAGTTGCGATGGGCTTGCAGCCTGGCACGAGATTTTCGAATGGGGAAGGCGGGGTAATTTTGAGTGTCGAGAGACTGCATGTGGAGCGCGCTGCACAATTTGGAGGCTGCTGTTCTCCCACTGAAAGTGGGAGTGGCCCATCGTACTGCAGGGTCACACTCTTCAGGTGGACCATAAAGTCTAGCCCCAGGAGTACCGGAGCGCAAAGGTGCAGTAACATGAGGAACCTGAAGTTCTTGTAAACTGTGCCCCGCACCGCTAAGGTTACCACGCAGCTCCCAAGAACGATAACAGATCGGGACCTCGACGCCATGGAGATTGTCTGCCTGACAGTTTGCACACGGAGAGCACACCGTTTCACTGTATCCGGATGGATGAAGCTCTCCGTGCTCCCGCTGTCAAACAGGCAATGCGTCAGGCGCCCGTTTACCTCTATGTCCATCATGGACTTGTCGGGTTTGTGAGGCTTGGCCTGGTCCAGGATGATTGACGCCACTGTTGGATCCCAAGTGTAACTGCAGGCAGCTGAGATAGCCGATGATGAGGACCCCTGCTGGTCTTCTGCGGCCGGTGTCGACCAAAATAGCTGCGCCCATGAATCGCACGTGGTCGATGATGTTGAAAACGGCGGCACCCGTAGGTCGCACGTGGCTTGCATTGTCGTCATAGGAAATGGCGGCGCCCGTGAATCGCACGTGGCTGAAGACATCGGCGAGGCCGGAGACGAGGAGATTGATCCTGGGGAGTCACACGCAGCACTGCTGGGCTTGGAAGGGGTCTTTGCTCGGCACACTTTTGCATAGTGCCCTTTCTTCCCACAGGCGGAGCAAAACACCGTCCTGGCGGACATCTCAGACGAGGGTGCTTCGCCAATCCGCAGAAATAGCACCGTGGGCCTCCAGGAGCTGCCGCAGCCATCAGGTCTGAAGTTGAGAGCATTATCGCGCAGTTCCGAGGAGCCGCTGGGTACAGTTGAGGCGGTGGCTGTACTTGCCACGATGTTCCCACGTGGTCGGTGGGGTAGGTTTCAAGACTTCTGGAGGCCGTTTCCATTGCATCGGCCAATTCTACCGTCTTAGCCAGGTCCAAGTTACCCTACTCTAGCAGCCGCAGGCGAATATAGGATGAGCCGATTCCCGCCACGAACGCATCTCGGATAAGATCGTTGGTGTATTGAGTAGCCGACACCTCCTTGCAATTGCAGGCTCTGGCTAGCTGTTGAAGTTCGCGCAGGTACTGTCCCGTAGTTTCGCCGGGCTGCCGCCGTCGAGTGGCTAATAGGTGACGAGCATGAATTTCGTTCGGCTGTTTATGGTACAGCTGCTTGAGTAATTCGATGGCCTCTTTGTAATTTTGGGAATCACGGATTGTTGCATACACAGTGTCACTCATCCTTGCGTGGAGGACCCGCAATCTGTCGGCATCGGTCTGGACTGCTGTTGAGGCGTCGATGTAATCCTGGAAACACTTCAACCAATGGTCGAAAGTATTCGACGCTCCAGCGGCACGCGGATCCAAGGTTAGCCGATCGGGAGGATCAGGATTTGAGTTTGATTCAGAATGATGGGATAAAAGCCTCTTTCTGCTAGTCACAAAGAGGTCAAGGACTTTCTAATCCAATCCTGGTTGGGCTTGAGTGCATTCATCCACTCATGGATCATCACTAAATTGGGAATCTCAGGGTTCTAATGAATTTGAAGCTTCTCTCTGTGCTTTGTGCTAATGCCCAGAATCAGAACTGTATACTGGGAACTTCACTTGATATCTAATGTGCATGATAACGACAGAGTGAAAAAAATGTGCAAATGTTTGAGATTTCCCAGAGCAATACTATTTACTTTACACATATTGACTAATGTTGCCAAGTGAAGTTATAAAATCGATGTCCCGGCAATCTTAATCAAATAATAAAAATAATGACAACAAATACTCTGGGTGAATATAGAAAGAATGTATGAGCACTTAACTTTTTGTTAGATTCAAACTGCCAACAATCATTAAGAAAAATGAATGAAAGCAGATCAATGTATTAAATATTGTTAATATAAAAGTGTATCAGGCTCTCTGCCACTGAGTATGAAGCAAGTGTGTGAGGTTAATCCAGCTGCTGACTATTCTGCTGATTAGATTGTCAATGTACTGATGAAAAAATCGTGCAGTTTCTCACTGGAATGATAGTATTTTAGTTAAAGTATGTATTGCCCTCAGTATTGTTATAGTTACTCTGAGTTGTGAAAGACTTGATTTACTGTTACACAAGTTGGCAGGTTTTAAATTATAAATCACAAAAGCTTTGAACAATCTAGACTCTTTCCAATAACATTTTCTTTTCTATCCAAGCTACAAGGTCAGCCATTTGTACGTTGTACATACCAATGCCATTGACTGATACCTTGGAATAGAGTGGGTGAGTGGGCTTTCTATACTGAATACAGTCCATGTTTAAAGTTATGAATTGGACATGTCTTAAACAAGCATGGCAAGAATAAAGAAAAACAAAATCAAAATTGGGACCGGGTTATAAATCTGATTTCTTAACCTTCTAATATGTTTCTGGTTTGTTTACTGTGAATGTACAATCATACAGTCAGGATTAGTAAAGCAACAATTGATTTCCATATACATAGTGGTCACTATGAGGCTACATAGACATAATCTGACCTATGCGACTGTTACTCTGCTCTGTTTACAGAGTCATAGATCATAGAAATCATAGAATCAAACAGTGCAGAAGGAGGCCATTCGGTGCATCGAGTTTGCACCGACCACAATCCCACCCAGACCCCATCCCCATAACCCCATGCATTTCCCTAGCTAGTCCCTCTGACACGAAGAGAGAATTTATCATGGCCAATCCAACTAACCCACACATCATAGAACATAGAACAGTACAGCACAGAACAGGCCCTTCGGCCCACGATGTTGTGCCGAGCTTTATCTGAAACCAAGATCAAGCTATACCACTCCCTATCATCCTGATGTGCTCCATGTGCCTATCCAATAACCGCTTAAATGTTCCTAAAGTGTCTGACTCCACTATCACTGCAGGCAGTCCATTCCACACCCCAACCACTCTCTGCGTAAAGAACCTACCTCTGATATCCTTCCTATATCTCCCACCAAAAACCCTATAGTTATGCCCCCTCGTAATAGCTCCATCCACCCGAGGAAATAGTCTTTGAACGTTCACTCTATCTATCCCCTTCATCATTTTATAAACCTCTATTAAGTCTCCCCTCAGCCTCCTCCGCTCCAGAGAGAACAGCCCTAGCTCCCTCAACCTTTCCTCATAAGACCTACCCTCCAAACCGGGCAGCATCCTGGTAAATCTCCTCTGCACTCTTTCCAGCGCTTCCACATCCTTCTTATAGTGAGGTGACCAGACCTGCACACAATATTCCAAATGTGGTCTCACCAAGGTCCTGTACAGTTGCAGCATAACCCCACGGCTCTTAAACTCCAACCCCCTGTTAATAAAAGCTAACACACTATAGGCCTTCTTCACAGCTCTATCCACTTGAGTGGCAACCTTTAGAGATCTGTGGATATGGACCCCAAGATCTCTCTGTTCCTCCACAGTCTTCAGAACCCTACCTTTGACCCTGTAATCCACATTTAAATTAGTCCTACCAAAATGAATCACCTCACATTTACCAGGGTTAAACTCCATTTGCCATTTTTCAGCACAGCTTTGCATCCTATCTATGTCTCTTTGCAGCCTACAACAGCCCTCCACCTCATCCACTACTCCACCAATCTTGGTGTCATCAGCAAATTTACTGATCCACCCTTCAGCCCCCTCCTCTAAGTCATTAATAAAAATCACAAAGAGCAGAGGACCAAGCACTGATCCCTGTGGCACTCCGCTAGCAACCCGCCTCCAATCCGAAAATTTTCCATCCATCTGTCTTCGATCAGATAGCCAGTTACCTATCCAATCGGCCAACTTTCCCTCTATCCCACACCTCCTTACTTTCATCATAAGCCGACCATGGGGGACCTTATCAAATGCCTCACTAAAATCCATGTATATGACATCAACTGCCCTACCTTCATCAACACACTGAGTTACCTCCTCAAAAAATTCAATCAAATTTGTGAGGCACGACTTGCCCTTCACGAATCCGTGCTGACTATCCCGGATTAATCCACATCTTTCTAAATGGTCGTAAATCCCATCCCTAAGGACCTTTTCCATCAATTTACCAACCACCAAAGTAAGACTAACCGGTCTATAATTACCAGGGTCATTTCTATTTCCTTTCTTAAGCAGAGGAACAACATTCGCCACTCTCCGGTCCTCTGGCACCATCCCTGTGGACAGTGAGGACCCAAAGATCAAAGCAAAAGGCTCTGCAATCTCATCCCTTGCCTCCCAAAGAATCCTAGGATATTTATCATCAGGCCCAGGGGACTTATCGACCTTCAGTTTATTCAAAACTGCCAGTACATCCTCCCTCCGAACATCTATTTCCTCCAGCCTATTAGCCTGTAACACCTTCTCTTCCTCAAAAACATGGCCCCTCTCCTTGGTGAACACTGAAGAAAAGTATTCATTCATCACCTCGCCTATCTCTACTGACTCCATACGCAAGTTCCCACTACTGTCCTTGACCGGCCCTAACCTCACCCTGGTCATTCTTTTATTCCTCACATAAGAGTAAAAAGCCTTGGGGTTTTCCTTGATCCGACCCGCCAAGGACTTCTCGTGTCCCCTCCTAGCTCTCCTAAGCCCCTTTTTCAGCTCATTCCTTGCTAACTTGTAACCCTCAATCGAGCCATCTGAACCTTGTTTCCTCATCCCTACATAAGCTTCCCTCTTCCTTTTCACAAGACATTCCACCTCTTTCGTGAACCATGGTCCCCTCACTCGGCCATTTCCTCCCTGCCTGACAGGGACATACCTATCAAGGACACCCAGTATTGTTCCTTGAAAAAGTTCCACTTTTCATTAGTTCCTTTCCCTGACAGTTTCTGTTCCCATCTTATGCCCCCTAATTCTTGCCTAATCGCATCATAATTACCTCTCCCCCAATTGTCAACCTTGCCCTGCCGTACGGCCCTATCCCTCTCCATTGCAATAACAAAAGACACTGAATTGTGGTCACTATCTCCAAAGTGCTCTCCCACAACCAAATCTAACACTTGGCCCGGTTCATTTCCCAGTACCAAATCCAATGTGGCCTCACCTCTTGTCAGCCTATCCACATATTGTTTCAGGAAACCCTCCTGCACACACTGAACAAAAACTGCCCCATCCGAACTATTCGACCTACAAAGGTTCCAATCAATATTTGGAAAGTTAAAGTCCTCCATGACAACTACCCTGTGACCCCCACACATACCCATAATCTGCTTAGCAATTTCTTCCTCCACATCTCTATTACTATTTGGGGGCCTATAGTAAACTCCTAACAACGTGACCGCTCCTTTCCTATTTCTAACCTCAGCCCATATTACCTCAGTGTGCAGATCCCCCTCGAAGTGCCTTTCCGCAGCCGTTAAACTATCCTTGATTAACAATGCTACTCCTCCACCTCTTTTACCAGCTTCCCTACACTTACTGAAACATCTATACCCCAGGACGTCCAACAACCATTCCTGTCCTTGTTCTACCCACGTCTCCGTAATGGCCACAACATCGTAGTCCCAAGTACCAATCCACGCCCCAAATTCATCTACCTTGTTCCGGATGCTCCTTGCATTGAAGTAGACACACTTCAACCCACCTTCCTGTCTACCGGTACCCACCCTTGACCCTGATACCTTCCCCAATACCTCACCACCCTCAACACTGACTTCTGGACTACAACTCCTTTTCCCACTCCCCAGACAAATTAATTTAAACCCCCCTGAAGAGCCGTATCAAATTTCCCTCCCAGGATATTGGTGCCCCTCTGGTTCAGGTGCACCCCGTCCTGTTTGTACAGGTCCCACCTTCCCCAGAATTTGTTGCAATTATCCACATATCTGAAACCCTCCCTCCTACACCATCCCTGCAACCACATGTTTAACTGCACTCTCTCCCTGTTCCTCAACTCGCTATCATGTGGCACCGGTAACGTACCAGAGATGACCACATGTTTTGTCTTGGCTCTCAGCTTCCAGCCCAGCTCCCGAAATTCCTGTTTTAAATCCCCATCCCTTCTCTTACCTATGTCGTTGGTACCAATGTGTACCATGACTTGTGACTGTTTCCCCTCCCCCTTAAGAATCCAGAAAACAAGGTCTGAGACGTCACGGACCCTGGCATCCGGTAGGCAACATACCATCCTCAAGTCTCTTTTGCTGCCACAGAACCTATCCCTCTAACTAACAAGTCCCCAATAACTATTGCCCTCCCGCTCTCCCCCTTACCCTCCCGAGCCACAGAGATGGACACAGTGCTGGAGATCCTCTCACTGCAACTCACCACTGGTATGTCGTCCCCCTCAACCGTATCCAAAGCGGAATACTTGTTGCTAAGGGGAACAACCACAGGGGATCCCTGCACTGACTGCTTCCTCCCAGCCCCTCTCACCGTCACCCATCTATTTTCATTCCTCGGAGTAACTGTATCCCTAAAGCTTCTATCTATGGCCACCTCTGCCTTCCTAATGATCCTACGTTCATCCAACTCCAGCTCCAGTTCCCTAACACGGTTTTGGAGGAGCTGCAGATGGGTGCACTTCCCACAGATGTAATCAGCAGGGACACTGACGTCATCCCTCACCTCAAACATAGTGCAAGAGGAACATAGCACTGCCTGCACACCCATCCCCTCTAGATACCTTGCCAGTGCCAGGTAGAAACAGCAAAAATGATTTAAACTCACCCCTGCTCACCCTTTCTGCCTAAGCCCTGTGAGCCAAAGCCCTTACAGCTTTCACTCAGCTTCCCACTCACTCCGCAGCCCGCTCCCGACGCTGCCCACTGTATATAGTGACTTTTATACTAAAAAACACGATCTCCCAGAATCCCCTGCAGCCTACTCCCACTTCCTCAGAGTTTAAACCCTTGAAAAAAGCCCGCGAAAAAAATGGATTAAATAAATAAATAACTCACAGCACTTTACTCACCCTCAGTACTCCTGCTGAGAATCTCTCCCTCTGTCTTGCACCACTTCGAACATCTTTGGACTGTGGGAGGAAACCGGAGCACCCGGAGGAAACCCACACAGACACGGGGCGAATGTGCAAACTCCACACAGACAGTGACCCAAGCTGGGAATCAAACCCAGGTCCCACCACACTGCCCATAACTGCACTGGCACGATTGTAGGATTAAACATCACATTCTGTCCTGTGGTGGGTAGAGATGGGCAGCAGTTTACTATACACTTCCTTAAAGGTACATCACATCGCAACATCTGGTCATCGTTCTGAAAATGGCAGCAGAGGTCAAAATATAGATGACTCATTCCTGAATATGATGCCTACCATTTTCACGAGGGCGGGAATGGACTTGGGTTAGGATTTGGGCATGCACACTTTGTGGAGGTTGCTGTCAGTCGTGCCTGATGTTCATTAGCCTGGAGTAGAAAACACAATGTATGCAGTTTAGACTGGGTAGGAGCAGATCTAACCTTTGTAGAGTCCTTTGGAGAGATGGATACCCTTTTGGAGAGATAAGTGCTCCTTTTGGATATGATCCCGGGCCATCTTGTGGAAGGAAAGCTGAAATGGAGAGGTGGCGTGCACTTTGAAATTGTTATAATATAAATATAAATACCTACAATGCAGAAAGAGGCCATTCGGCCCATCGAGTCTGCACCGACCACAATCCCACCCAGGCCCTACCTCCATATCCCTACATATTTTACCCACTAATCCCTCTAACCTACGCATCTCAGGACACTAAGGGACAATTTAGCATGGCCAATCAACCTAACCCACACATCTTTGGACTGTGGGAGGAAACCAGAGCACCCGGAGGAAACCCACGCAGACATGAGGAGAATGTGCAAACTCCACACAGACAGTGACCCAAGCCGGGAATCGAACCCAGGTCCTTGGAGCTGTGAAGCAGCAGTGCTAACCACTGTGCTACCGTGCCGCCCGGTATAAGTGGACAAGAATTGAAAAATGCATAAACACATTGGAAGTGTCAAGAGGAACTATCAAGCTGACAAGGAATTTAAAACTCCTGCTTTTTAAACCTATGAAAAAACTGTGTGTAGTGTTAATAGAATAATTACTTGCTATTTCACTCCATTGACTTACGGCTGAGATCTATCATTATTGGATTTGTGCTGCATGGCTGATTTCACAACCTTCCATTATCACTGTCGGGAGTTTGCACATGTCGCTGTCTGTGTGGAGTTTGCACATCCTCCCCGTGTCTGTGTGGGTTTCCTCCGGGTGCTAATGTTTCCTCCCACAGTCCAAAGATGTGCGGATTAGGTTGATTGGCCATGCTAATTTGACTCAAGTGTCAGGGGATTAGCAGGGTAAATATGTGGGGTTACGGGAATAGGGCCTGGGTGGGATTGTGGTCGCCGCAGACTTGATGGGCCGAATGGCCTCCTTCTGTACTGTAGGAATTCTATAATTCTATGCACCAAGGGAGGCCTTCAGCCCAACCTGCCTCTGCACCTGACCTGAACCATTCTAGAGATAGCGGGTCTGACTCTCAGAGAACCTGCCACTCTGGAATGAAAATCCCAACTTCCGGGCATTTACTCCTGTGTTAGGTTTAAGGGACAGCAAAATGTCCCAACCCTGTTCTTCCGACATGGGAGTGAAAATTCAGGCCCTCAAGAGGGAACTTGCAGTTGTAGTTATATAGTGTTTTTTATTAATATCCTCAAGACATTGAATGGCTACAGCTAAACTCTGTGTGAGAATATAAAATGGGTGATAATGAATCGGCAGCCAATTCTCATCTCTCCCAATGTTCCAACCGGAATAAAAATCCAAGTCGAAGTTAAATGAACTGCTGATTCACTGTGAACCACTTTGCACTATAACACAAGGCCAAAATTGTTAGGAATGGGTTAACCGACCTTCCAATTCGGTCCTAATTTGGTGTCAATTATTCAATAGAAGTCACTGATATATAAAGGGGCTACAGGTGGCACTGGGTACTGATGGAGAATTGTATGTGGAGTTGGATCAAAGAAACAGAGGTAGTTTATGAAGAGGCAGAACTTGTGTCTTGACTGAACTGCAACATTGAGGCTCAATCAAAAATTACCCCCAGTAGAACTGTAAGCTCTGATGAAGGCAATTATGATGTGGAGATGCCGGCGTTGGACTGGGGTAAACACAGTAAGAAGCTTAACAACACCAGGTTAAAGTCCAACAGGTTTATTTGGTAGCAAAAGCCACACAAGCTTTCGGAGTGCTGCCCCTTCTTCAGGTGAGTGGGAAGGCAATTATGGCAGCCAATCTACACAGGATAAGGTCCCACAAATAGCAATGAGATTAATGACTGGTCAATCTGTTTCTGGCAGTGTTGATTAAAGAATGAATGTTGGTCAGTTCACCAAGAGCATTCCTTGCACTTTTTCAGAAAAATGCTAGGGGCTGTTTTCCATCCACTTCAACAGTCAGATTGGGGCCTTGGTTTAAGTTTCCTCCAAAGTCTTCATTTCAAACAATGCAATATGTTGATTATGTGCTCATGCCAGACTTCAAGAAGCAAGGATGTTATCACTGAACCAAGCTAATACTGAATCATTTCAGAACAAATCTTTGCTTGGAATTGACTGCACATTATGTGTAACTAGGCCTGTATAAGTTGTATGGATAAACCACACTGGATTTAAACTGCTGGTACAAATTCACATGCATCAGGAATTTGCTCTTTTACAATTGCATTGATTATTTTTTCGCAGTCCTTTATGGGATATGCGCATCATATTTTGTTGCCTGTCCTTTATTGCCCTTGAGAAGGTGATGATGACCTGCCTTCTTGAAGTGCTGCAGTCCTTGTGGTGTAGGTGTGCGCACAGCGCAGTTAAGAATGGAGTTCCAGGATTCTGACCCAGCGACAGTGAAGGGTCAGCAATATTGTTCCATACAGGATGGTGTTTGGCTCTGAGTCGGAGCTTGCAAGTGGTGGTGTTCTCCTCTCTCTGCTGTTCTTGTCCTTCTAGGAGATAGAGGTGGTCAGTTTTTAAAATGCTGTTGAAGAATTCTTGGAGGGGTTGCTGCGGTGTATCTTGGAGATAGTACATACAGCTGCCACTGTGGTGAAGGGATTGAATGCTTAAGATGGTGTGTGGAGTGTCAGTTCAGCAGGTTGCTTGTCGTGACTGTGTTGAGCTTCTTGTGTTGATGGAGCCACAGTCGTTCATGCAACCCATCCATCACACTCCTGACATGTGTCTTGTAGATGATGGACAGGCGTTTAGGAAACAGGAGGCATTTTCAACCTCTGACTTGCTCTTGTAGCCGCAGTATTTATATTGCTAGTCCAGTTCAATCTCTGATCAATGGTAACTCCCAGGAATTTGGTGGGAATTCAGCAACAGTAATGCCACTGAATGGGAGATGCAGATTCTCTCATTGCAGATGGTCATTGCCTGGCACTTCTGTGGTGTGAATGTTATTTGTCACTCAACAGCGCAAGCCTGAATATTGTCCAGGTCTTGCTGCATATGGATAAGGGCAGCTTCAGTATCTGAGAAGTTGTGAATGGTGCATTCACATTGTACAGTCATTAATGAACTTCTCCACTTCTCACCTTAAGGTGTAGAGAAAGACATTAATGAAGCATCTGAAGATGATTGGGACTAGGATACTACCCTGAGGAACTCTTGTCGTGATGTCCCGGGACTGAGATGATTGGCGTCCAACAACAATAACTATCTTTCTTTGTGCTTCTTTCACAGGACAGACCACCTGGCATCGACCTAGGAAGTAGAAATGACAACGTCGTACCCAAACTTGTCGACACAGCAAAGTCCGTTTTACTGACACCTGAGGGTTTGTGCCAAAATTGGGAAAGCTGTTCCACAGAATAGTCAAGGAACAGCCTGGCATAGTCATGCCATCTAACATCCAATGTTTCAGTCTCCATCAACACCATCCCTGGGTATGTCCTGTCCCGGAAGCCAAAACTACCATGATGGTGTTACCCTGGCTGTTTTCAACATTGAGTCCAAACAGCAAGCAGTCCCATGGCATTAGGTCAAACATGGGCATGGAACCTCCATTTTATTACTAGCTATCTCCCCCCTACAGCTCTGTACACCTCCATGTTGAACACTACTTAGGCTGACAAGTAGTGGGTGGATGGAGACTTCAATGTCCAATACCAATAGTGACTTAGTAGCATCATGACTGATTGCGCTAGCAAGGTCCAGAAGGACATTATCGTCCAGACTGGGCCTGCAGCAGGTAGTCAGGGAACCAACTAGGGGGAAAGTCTACTAAACCCTCATCACTAATCTACCTGCCACAGATGCATCTGCCCATGACAGTAACAGTAGGAGTGACCACTGCACAGTCCTTGTGGAGACGAGGTTCCATCTCCCATATCCTCCATCGTGTTGTGTGGCACTACCACTGTGCTAAATGGGACAGATTCTGAACAGATCTAGCAACTCCAGACTGGGCAACCTTGAAGCGTTGTGAGCCATCGGCAGCAGCAGAATCCCATTCAACCACGATCTGTAATTTCTTAGTCCAGCATAACCCCTGGTTCAGTGAAGAGTGCAGGGGGGCATGCCAGGAGCAACACCAGGTATATCTAAAAATGAGGTGTCAACCTGATGAAGCTACAACCCAGGACTACTTCATGCCAAACAGCGAAAGCTATCCGTGAAAGCTGTAAAATAATACTTTCCTTAACTAAGGGGACCAAAAGGGGTTTCCTCCCACAGTCCAAAGATGTATGGGTTAGGTTAATTGGCCATGCTAAATTGACCTGAGCTTAGGGGGTATTAGGGTAAATATGTGGGGTTCCGAGGATAGGGTGGGATTGTTGTCGGTGCAGGCTCGAAGGGCCAAATGGCCTCCTTCTGCACAGTAGGGATTCTATGATGGTAAAACTGCTCACAATACTCCAGATGCAGTCTCACCAGTACCTTGTATGATTGCACCAAGACTTCCCTACTCTTATACTCCAACCCCTTTGAAATAAAGACCAAGTGACTCCAGAACCAACGGATCAGATCTAAATTTTACTGTCCTGCCACATCTAGTCATGAATGGTAGTGGACAATTAATCACCTCACTGGAGGAAGAGGAGGCTGTAGGCAAATCTGACCCTCCATGATGGAGCCCAGCACCTCAGTGCAAAAGACAAGATAACATTTGCAACAATCTTCAGCCAGAAATGGATGACCCATCTTGGCCTCCTCCGGAGGATCCCAACATCACAGATGCCAGTCTCCGGCCAATTTGATTTGCTGCAAGAAATGACCCAAGGCACTAGATACTGCAAATGCTATGGTCCCTAACATTCTGGCAATAGTACTGAAGACATGTGCTCCACAACTTGCTGTGCCCCTAGCCAAGCTGTTACTGTACAGATATGATACTGGTATCCATGCAGCAATGTGAAAAATTGCCCAGGTATATCCTATAAGACCATATGAAATAGAAACAGGAGTTGGCCATTTGGCCCCTCAAGCCTGCTCCATCCATCATTAGGATGATGGTTGATCCGACATTCCTCATGTCCATTTTCCTGTCCTTTTCACGCAACCCTTGATTTCCTTACTGACCCAAAATCTACCTATCTCAGCCTTAAATATACACAAGGACTCTGCCCACTCGGCTCTCTGTAGCAACGAGTTCCAAAGACACTCAACCCTCTGAGAGAAGAAATTCCTCCTCATCTCAATCTTAAACTGGCATTCCTTTATTCTGAGACTATGTCCTCTGGTCCTCGACTCTCCCATGAGGGGAAACAACCTCTCAGCATTTACCCTGTCAAGCCCCTTAAGAATCTTCTGTTTCAATGCGATCACCTCTCATTCTTCTAAATTCCAATGAGTGAAGTCCCATCCTGTTTAACCTTTGCTCATAAGACAATCCCTCCATACTGGGGATCATCCTAGTGAACCTTCTCTGAACTGCCTCCAATGAAATAATATCTTTACTTAAACAAGGGGACCAAAATTGCTTACAGTACTCCAGATGTGGTCTCATCAGTACCTTGTAAAGCTGCAGCAAGACTTTCTTAGTCTTATACTCCAACCCCTTTGAAATAAGGGCCAACATTCCATTAGCCTTCCTGATTACCTGCTGCTCCTGTGTTCTAGCTTTGTTTTGTGCACAAGTACCCCCAATTCAAAGTTAAAGTTTATTTATTAGTGTCACAAGTAGGCTTACATTCACACTGCAATGAAGTTACTGTGAAAATCCCCTAGTCGCCACACTCTGGCACCTGTTTGGGTAGTCATGATGTGGAGATGCCGGCGTTGGACTGGGGTAAACACAGTAAGAGAAAACTCTACTTGTTCGGGTACACAGAGAATTTAGCATGGCCAATTCACCTAATCTGCACATCTTTGGACTGTGGGGGGAAACCGACGCAGACACGGGGAGAATGTGCAAACTCCACACAGACAGTAACCCGAGGCCGGAATTGAACCTGGGTCCCTGGCACTGAGGCAACAGTGCTAACCACTGTGCCACCATGCTGCCCCTAATTCCCTTTCTGTTGCAGTTTTTCTCCATTTAAATAATACTCTATTCTTTCGTTCTCCTTTCCAAAATGAACAACTTCACATAAAAAGCAGGACAAATCCCACTGGCCAATTACCACCCCACCCAACTCTTGATGATCAGCAAAGTGATGAAATGGGTTGTTGGCAGTGCTATCAAGCAGCACTTACTCAGCAATAACCTGCCCACTATTGCTCTGTTTGGCTTCTGCCAGGATCACTCAGCCCCTGAACTCACTACAACCTTGGTCCAAACATGGACAGAAGAGCTGAACCCGTGAGATGAGAGTGACTGCCTTTGATATCGAGGCAGCGTTTGATCGAATGTGGCATCAGGGAGCCCAGAGCAAAACTGGAGTCAATGGGAATCAAGGGGCAAACCCTCCACTGGTTGGAGTCATACCTGGCACAAAGGAAGATGGCTGTGGTGGTTGGAGATTAATAATCTCAGCTCCAGAACATCACTGCAGGAGTCCCTCAGGGTGGTGACCTAAGCCCAACCATCTTGTAGATCTGTTGTGGAATAATATCCTTTGGCAGGATAGCTTGGGGAGAGCAGCAATATTGGTGCAATTATTGTAAGATTAACTCCAGAAAAGGAATTAATGGGTGTGATTTTTAATACGCAGCTGCACAGCAAGCTTAGTTATGGTGTAAAGTGGCTTAGGTTTTACAATGGTGTTAATCGTGTGAAGTGCCAAGGACCAGACTAACTTTGTAGTCAAGAATAAAACCATCTCCCCGAGGTAGTTTTGTTCCCTTTAGTGTCAGGTCAGATGGTGGAATGAGATTTAGGCTGCATTACACTATACCCTATTGTCTCAGGGGAGGCACGGTGGCACAGTGGTTAACACTGCTGCCTCACAGCTCCAGGAGCC
The DNA here is from genome assembly GCF_964213995.1 of Mustelus asterias. Lineage (NCBI taxonomy): Eukaryota > Metazoa > Chordata > Chondrichthyes > Carcharhiniformes > Triakidae > Mustelus > Mustelus asterias. The sequence continues at coordinate 18,989,977 of NC_135823.1, forward strand.
TGGGTTCAATTTATGGACTCGGGTCACTGCCTGTGTGGAGTTTGCACATTCTCCCCATGTCTGCGTAGGTTTCCTTTGGGTGCTCCAGTTTCCTCCCACAGTCGAAAAATGTGCAGGTTAGGTTGATTGGCCATGCTAAAATTGCCCCTTAGTGTCCCGGGATGTGTTTGTTGGAAGGATTAGCAGGGTAAATATGTGGGGTTTCGGGGATAGGGCCTGGGGTGGGATTGTTGTCGGCACAGACTTGATGGGCCGAATGGTCTCCTTTTGCACTGTAGGGCTTCCATGGTTTCTAAATCCAACTGTAGTGTCAACACACCTTTAACAGTTTGTTGATAACTCAGTTATTTCATTAATTTGACATCTAATTGATTATAATTCTAAATTAGAAATTCTTTCCATCTACATTTGAAAAATGACCAACCCGTCAAATTTGATTTTAACGGAAGTCTTATAGTGACCTCTTGTGGCTAGATTAAGGACTGAGCATCTTATTTAAATTACAGCAAAGCGACCATTGTTTGTTCCAGCTCCAATCTAGTTGAATCTGTTAACTGCTCTCTGAAATGGCCTAACCACCCATTTAGTTGTATCAAACTATTATAGAGAAGTCAAAAAAGAATCAAAGGTTTGGACAGCATGGTTTTGACTGAGACACCAGAAATGACAAAGGCAAAGTCTGCCAAGTCCCCCTTACCAACATCTGGGGGTTCATGTGAAAATTGAGAGATCTGTCCAAACCTTTGATTCTTTTTTGACTTTTCTATAATAGTCATGCTCACCAAATCACCCTGCAGGGAATATCCCAGACACTGTCATCACAATGTGTGGGTATGTCCTGTTTCTCCAACTCTGTGGTCTCATGGCTTCAGATCAGGGAAACCTGCTGATTATCAGCTATCACCCCCTTCCCTCAGATATGAGGTAATGTCAGAGATTTGTACTGGAAAGAATTCCCCTGCCAGTGGGATCAGCTTACCCTGCCAAGCCCCTTCAGGAACTTGTATGTATCAGTGAGATCACCTCTCATTCTTCTAAACTCCCAGAGCGTCGGCCCAGTTTACCCAGCCTCTTTTCAGAAAACAACGGAAGGTGTGACCTCTATGAGAAGGATGGTCTACACCTTAATCAGAAGGGGACCAATATCCTGGGGGGTAAATTTGCTAAGGCCATGCAGGGAGGTTTAAACTGATTCGGGGGGGGGGGAGGGATCCTGAGTAGTGGGGCTGAAAGTGAGGGATGCATGGATGGGGACTGCAATGCACGGCATTGCAGAGGTGGGGTGGAGCAGGGTTTGAAATGTGTATACTTCAATGCCAGGAGTATTCGCAATAAAGTGGGTGAACTTGCAGCGTGGATCAGTACCTGGGACTTCGATGTTGTGGCTATTTCAGAGACATGGATAGAGCAGGGGCAGGAATGGATGCTGCAGGTCCCGGGGTTCAAATGTTTTAGTCGAAGTAGGGAAGGAGGTAGAAGAGGGGGAGGGGTAGCATTATTGGTCAGAGATTGTATCACAGTGTCAGAGAGGAGGTTTGATGAGGACTTATCTGTTGAGGTAGTATGGGCGGAGATTAGAAATAGGAGAGGAGAGGTCACCCTGTTGGGAGTCTTTTATAGACCTCCTAAAAGTTCTAGAGAGGTTGAGGAAAGGATTGCGGAGTCAATCCTGCTTAGGAGTGAAAGTAATAGGGCAATTGTTATGGGGGATTTTAACTTGACTAATATTGACTGGAATTGTTATAGCTCTAGCTCGTTAGAGGGGTCAGTTTTTGTTCAAAGCGTGCAGGAAGGTTTTTTGACTCAGTATGTAGACAGGCCAACTAGAGGTGAGGCTATATTGGATCTGGTGCTGGGAAATGAGCCAGACCAGGTGCTAGACTTGGAAGTTGGTGTGCATTTTGGTGATAGTGACCACAATTCGGTTACGTTCACCTTAGTGATGGAAAGGGATAGGCATGAACCTCGGGCCAGTGGTTTTAGCTGGGGGAAGGGTAATTATGAGGCTATTAGGAGAGAATTAGGAAACATAGGTTGGACTAGGAGATTACAGGGACTGGGAACGTCCGACATGTGGAGTTTTTTCAAGGAGCAGCTACTGCGAGTCTGTGATAGGTATGTCCCTGTCAGGCAAGGAGGAATTGGTAGGGCTAGGGAACCGTGGTGCACCAAAAAAGTTTCTTTGTTGGTTAAAAAGAAAAAGGAGGCTTATGTTCGGATGAGACGTGAGCACTCGGGTAGTGCACTCGAAAGCTTTAGATTGGCTAAGAGGGAGTTGAAGAGCGAGCTTAGAAGGGCTAAAAGGGGACATGAGAAGACTTTGGCGGATAGGGTTAAAGAGAATCCTAAGGCGTTCTATAGGTATGTCAAGAACAGAAGGTTGGTTAGGGCAAGTTTAGGGCCAGTTATAGATGGCAGAGGGAAGTTATGTGTGGAACCGGAGGAGATTGGTGAAGCATTGAACCAATATTTCTCTTCGGTGTTCACGCAAGGGGACATGAATATAGCTGAGGAGGACACTGGGTTGCAAGGGAGTAGAATAGACAGTATTACAGTTGATAAGGAGGATGTGCAGGATATTCTGGAGGGTCTGAAAATAGATAAATCCCCTGGTCCGGATGGGATTTATCCAAGGATTCTCTGGGAGGCAAGAGAAGTGATTGCAGAGCCTCTGGCTCTGATCTTCAGGTCGTCGTTGGCCTCTGGTATAGTACCAGAAGATTGGAGGTTAGCAAATGTTGTCCCATTGTTTAAGAAGGGGAACAGAGACTTCCCCGGGAATTATAGACCGGTGAGTCTCACTTCTGTTGTCGGCAAGATGTTGGAAAAAATTATAAGGGATAGGATTTATAGTTATTTGGAGAGTAATGAATTGATAGGTGATAGTCAGCATGGTTTTGTGGCAGGTAGGTCGTGCCTTACTAACCTTATTGAGTTTTTTGAGAAAGTGACCAAGGAGGTGGATGGGGGCAAGGCAGTGGACGTGGTATATATGGATTTTAGTAAGGCGTTTGATAAGGTTCACCATGGTAGGCTTCTGCAGAAAATGCAGATGTATGGGATTGGGGGTGATCTAGGAAATTGGATCAGGAATTGGCTAGCGGATAGGAAACAGAGGGTGGTGGTTGATAGTAAATATTCATCATGGAGTGCGGTTACAAGTGGTGTACCTCAGGGATCTGTTTTGGGGCCACTGCTGTTTGTAATATTTATTAATGATCTGGATGAGGGTATAGTTGGGTGGATTAGCAAATTTGCTGATGACACCAAAGTCGGTGGTGTGGTAGACAGTGAGGAAGGGTGTCGTAGTTTGCAGGAAGACTTAGACAGGTTGCAAAGTTGGGCCGAGAGGTGGCGGATGGAGTTTAATGCGGAGAAGTGTGAGGTAATTCACTTTGGTAGGAATAACAGATGTGTTGAGTATAGGGCTAACGGGAGGACTTTGAATAGTGTGGAGGAGCAGAGGGATCTAGGTGTATGTGTGCATAGATCCCTGAAAGTTGGGAATCAAGTAGATAAGGTTGTTAAGAAGGCATATGGTGTCTTGGCGTTTATTGGTAGGGGGATTGAATTTAGGAGTCGTAGCGTTATGTTGCAACTGTACACAACTCTGGTGCGGCCGCACTTGGAGTACTGTGTGCAGTTCTGGTCCCCACATTACAGGAAGGATGTGGAGGCTTTGGAGAGGGTGCAGAGGAGGTTTACCAGGATGTTGCCTGGTATGGAGGGGAGATCCTATGAGGAGAGGCTGAGGGATTTGGGATTGTTTTCGCTGGAAAGGCGGCGGCTAAGAGGGGATCTTATTGAAACATATAAGATGATTAGAGGTTTAGATAGGGTGGATAGTGATAGCCTTTTTCCTCTGATGGAGAAATCCAGCACGAGGGGGCATGGCTTTAAATTGAGGGGGGGTAGTTATAGAACCGATGTCAGGGGTAGGTTCTTTACCCAGAGGGTGGTGAGGGATTGGAATGCCCTGCCAGCATCAGTAGTAAATGCGCCTAGTTTGGGGGCGTTTAAGAGATCCGTAGATAGGTTCATGGACGAAAAGAAATTGGTTTAGGTTGGAGGGTCACAGTTTTTTTTTAACTGGTCGGTGCAACATCGTGGGCCGAAGGGCCTGTTCTGCGCTGTAATGTTCTATGTTCTATGTTCTATGTTCTATGTTCTCAGAGACCAATCTATTAATGTACAGCTTGGGTAGATCACAACATAACACAGAATCTTAACCCATGATTTCCACAATGTGTTACAGTATCCAAATATGTGCATGTGGGTTAGGTTGACTGGTCATGCTAAATTGCCACTTAGTGTTGGGGGATTAGCAGGGTAAATACGTGGGGTTATGGGGATAGGAGCTGGGAGGGATTGTGGTGGTGCAGACTTGATGGGCTGAATGGCCTCCTTCTGCACTGTAGGGATTCTATGATTGACTTGTCCACGCAATTACTGCATCCAAGCACACAACTGAGGATAGAATGCAGCATCCATCTGGCTAAGTGTGCTTATTTATTCATGCACACCATCTGCTCTTTTCACAAAGCTAGTGGAATACAGTCACCTTCTGTACCAAGGGGGAAGTTACACTGGTTCGCCATTAGGGATCAACATCGATGGCTTTCCATTTCCATACTGTTATCTCCCATGGTGTCCCCCAGGGTCTATCCTTGGCCCCCTCCTATTTCTCACCTTCATGCTCCCCCTCGGCAACATCATCTAAAAGCACTATTAGTCTTCATGTATGTTGACAACACCCAGATTGACCTGACAACCCCTCTCTTGACCCCTCCATGGTTGCTAAATTATCAGACTCCTTTTCCGACATCCAGTACTGGAGGTGCCAAAACATTCTCCAATTAAATATTGGGAAGATCAAAGCCATTAGCCTAAGTCTTCTGGTCCCACCCACCGCAGAATTGTTATGGGGAAATGGGGAAATTTTAAGAGATGGCCAATTGTGTCTTAAACTAAGACAATTCAAAACTCACAAGGCAAATATCTCGGTATAAAAGATGTAACAAATTTATTAAATATAAAATATAAGACAACACAATACAAACGCACAGCCGACCGGAATCTTACGATGAGTTAAATCGCTCTAAGGACAGAGCGACAGAATCTCTCCAAAATAACTAAATTACAAATAGATCAATTATACCTTTTCATAATCGATAATTCCGTTTTTCATTAGCTGAAAATCAATGCCTTTTAACAGTTATACATCGATACAAATCTTTGTCAGATACCTCAGCCAATCATAAGATACTTAATAGCATAGCGATATCTTATTCATCCAATTGATTCAGGATGTGTTCTCCCTTTTGGCACTAACTAACATTCTGTCGCTTGGGAACGGCAGACACTACCGCAATGGACATTCCCACCGGCTCACTGCCAAGTTGAATAGACACGTGTTCCTGCATCCAGATTCATATCTATTTTGTGTCTGGACAATGAATGCACCTATTCATAATGTTATTCTTAGGAATGTCACCCGATAAGACTTGCTGACTAACCTGTTCCCAGACCGTTGGCTTTAAGCTATTGATTCAGACCACCATGCCTTTCAGTAACTTTGCTTGACTAAAGCGTACATTACATTGAAATACATTTAAAATATCAGCATATATGTTTTAAAATCTTAACAACTTGTTTTGATTCCCTTACTGCATTCACATATGTGTAAGCTGTAAGTATTAGCTTGCCCAATAATAGAACATAGAACAGTACAGCACAGAACAGGCCCTTCGGCCCACGATGTTGTGCCAAGCTTTATCTGAAACCGAGATCAAGCTATTCCACTCCCTATCATCCTGGTGTGCTCCATGTCCCTATCCAATAACTGCTTAAATGTTCCTAAAGTGTCTGACTCCACTATCACTGCAGGCAGTCCATTCCACACCCCAACCACTCTCTGCGTAAAGAACCTACCTCTGATATCCTTCCTATATCTCCCACCATGAACCCTATAGTTATGCCCCCTTGTAATAGCTCCATCCACCTGAGGAAATAGTCTTTGAACATTCACTCTATCTATCCCCTTCATCATTTTATAAACCTCTATTAAGTCTCCCCTCAGCCTCCTCCGCTCCAGAGAGAACAGCCCTAGCTCCCTCAACCTTTCCTCATAAGACCTACCCTCCAAACCAGGCAGCATCCTGGTAAATCTCCTCTGCACTCTTTCCAGCGCTTCCACATCCTTCTTATAGTGAGGTGACCAGAACTGCACACAATATTCCAAATGTGGTCTCACCAAGGTCCTGTACAGTTGCAGCATAACCCCACGGCTCTTAAACTCCAACCCCCTGTTAATAAAAGCTAACACACTAAATCATTTAATCATTTAACTCTTTACTGATTCCTTGTCCTCTGAAAGACTGCGTTCTGCCTATGAATCTTATTAGCTGAATAGAAATCACCTTCCACAGTGGGGTGGCTAATTTGACGGACAAACAAAAGGTCCATTAAGCTTGGGTAGGAAATTTGCCCATTGTCTTTGTTGAATGATTTGGATGTGGGGACCAAATGTGATACCAAGTTTGCTGATGATATAAAACTAGGTGGGAATGTGAGTTGTGAGGAGGATGCAAAGAGACTTCAAAGGGATTTAGGCAGGCTAAGTGAGTGGGCAAGAACACAATAGCTGGAATACAATGTGGAAAAATGTGAAGTTGTCCACTTTGGTAGGAAAACAGAAATTCAAAGTATTCCTTAAATGGTGCGAAATTGGGAAGTGTTGATGTCCAAAGGGTCACAGATATCCTTGTTCACCAGTCATAGAAAGTGAACGTGCTGGTGCAGCAAGCTAATAGTGTCGTGTTTGCTGCTTAGATTTCCATAAAAAGAATGAGTTGCTACCTGGTTTCGTAGAAAACAAGCAGCAGGTTTATTAAGAGATGTTCACTATAGAAGGGCTGGATCTTGACTGGAGCAAAGCCCGTGAAATACCTGATGGCATCACAGAGTAATCACATTTGTAAACTGGTCATGCAAAAGTGCAACAACTGAAATAAATAACATCCCCTTTACTTCTGAGGTCCACAACAACAAATAACTATCGTATTTATACATGGCCAGCAAAATATTCAGAATACAGCAGGCAATGCAACATTACACTAACAATACAATCAATAGGAAAAACAATCAGGTAGGTGTTAATTTCTCACTAGTTGCCTGCGCACTTCAGGGATTTGGTTGTTCTTGACCTTAGATGTACTGTCAGGAACTTCAGAGGATGTCTCTACCTTGGAAGGCGTAACTGTCTCTTTTGCCAGGGGAAAACTAGTAGCAGCAAGGGATTCTTCAGCAATCTCGGTTTCTGCTGATAGATCCAAAGTTACGATATCCAATGATATGGATAGCAGTTCATCCCAAGGTGGTTCTGGCATGCACACTGCTGATGTATTGATGCGTGTAGCTAACAACTCATCAGCATGTTGTCTCCACACTAGTTCATCTGCACAGAATCATAGAATCCTACAGTGCAGAAGGAGGCCCTTCGGCTCATCGACTCTGCACTGACCACAGTCCTACCCAGGTCCTATCCCCATAACCCCATGCATTTACCTTAGCTAGTCCCCCTGACGCTAAGGGTCATTTTAGCATGGCCAATCCACCTAACCCGCACATCTTTGGACTGTGGGAGGAAACCGGAGCACCCGGAGGAAACCCACGCAGACACGAGGAGAACGTACAAACTCCACACAGACAGTGACCCAAACCCGGAATCGAACCCGGGTCCCTGGTGCTGTGAGGCAGCAGTGCTAACCACTGCACCACTGTGCCGTTTGTATTTTATAGGGGATTGGACTAGATCGAGCCAATACAGTTGCAGGAATCCACTTTTTACTAGTGCTGTAGCTGTGTGCCACTTGTCAAAATAAGCGTATTTTACAATTATCTTCCCTTTTTAAAATTTCTGACTGCTGATTGCATTTTACTATCTCAGATGACTCATGCGGTAAGAGCAGGTCAAAGTTAGTTCTCAGCTTCCTCTTCAGTAGTAGCAAAACTGCAGAACTTTGAGTGGCCACATGTGTGATATTGTGCTGCATCACCAAGAAACTGTTTAGACAGGGATTTAATGAAACTTGGTTCTTGGAGGCTTGTGGCGAAAGCTTCAAGGCCAGGACAAAGCTTTCAGCTAATCCATTCATTAATGGGTGGTTTGGTGCTGATGTGTTGGATACCATTCGTCTTCAGATAAACTCCACATTCTTGAGCCGCGAATTATGGTCCTTTATCACTCACGATCTATTCTGGTTTTCCAAATCTGGCAAAATTCTCATTGAACTTTTCACTGGCTTGTTCCACAGTTGTTGACTTTGTGAGCACGACTTTCGGCCATTTGAAATGTGCACCAATGACAACCATGTGCCCCTCATTGACTGGATCAGCAGTCAATGTGTAAATATTGCCAAGGCATTTGAGGCCATTCCCACCGATATCATGGGGAGAACAATGGTGCCCCATACTTGCGCGCATGACTGGCACGGTACTGCTTTTTCCTTGATCTGGGCATATAGTCCAGGCCATCAGAAGTAGTTCCTTGCAAGTTCTTTCATTCCAACTATACCTGGATGTCCTTCGTGTAATTATTCCAATACTTTGTTGCAAGATTGGAGGAATTATTACCTTATCCCCACAACTGGCATCTGCCCCGTACTGTCAGGAAACATATGACTTTAATTTAGAACATAGAACATTCCAGCTCAGTACAGGCCCTTCGGCCCTCGATGTTGCGCTGACCTGTGAAACCAATCTAAAGCCCATCTAACCTACACTATTCCAATATTATCCATATGTTTATCCAATGACCATTTAAATGCCCTTAATGTTGGCGAATCCACTACTGCTGCAGGATTCTCTGAGTAAAGAACTGCATTCCCACTATCCTCCCTTTTAACACCATTTCCAGTACCTTCCACATCACAGGATCATTTCTGGCCTGTCATTGGACTTGAACTGCAGTTACTGGAATGTGTCCTATCAGCGAAAAGCAGAAGATACTGGAACCACTACTGGGTGATTATTGACCAGTAGGCAAAGGCAATCATGGCAATGCATCAGCATGGCTTTCGGACAGACAGTACTTTATCACACGCGGACAATATTACTAACCATCATTAAAGTCTGCTTGTGGCAAGCGATGGATACCTTGTTGCAGCCCAAAAATAGTTGTTAAGGGATGGTGATCTGTCAGCAATGTGAAGTGACGATCATAGAGGTATTGGTGAAATTTCTGCACTCTAAACATAATACTCAGTGCCATGGGTGTCATGATGGCACAGTGGTTAGCACTGCTGCCTCACAGCTCCAGGGACCTGGGTTCGATTCCCGGATAGGGTCACTGTCTGAGCGAAGTCTGCACATTCTCCCTGTGTCTGCGTGGGTTTCCTCCGGGTGCTCTGGTTTCCTCCCACAGTCCGAAGATGTGCGGGTTGGGTGCATTGGCCATGCTATGCTGGGGTATTAGTGGGGTAAAAAGTGGGGTTAGGGGGATAGGGCCTGGATGGGATTGTTGTTGGAGCAGGCTCGATGGTCCGAATGGTCTCCTTCTGCACAGTAGTGTTTCTATAGTTTCTTTCTCCAATTGAGCATAATTTGATTCAGCACTTGTGAAGGTGCACAATATGAAAGCTATTGGCCTTTCTTCCCCTGTCGGTAGTATGTGTTCACCACCATTCCAACTCTGTACAATGAGGCATCACAGGCAAGTTGTAGTGGAAACTCTGGGTTGAAAAGAACACTTCTGACTTCAGGACTTTATTAGCTGACTGTTAAGCTTTTCGCACTCTTGTGTCCATTGCCAAGCCTGTTTTGTGCACAACAAATTATGTAATGGTTCAATTAGGATTGCTAATTTTGCATTATCATGAATTAATCCGAGGAATGATTTTAATGTGTTACATTCATTGGTTGTGCAGCCTCTATGATAGTCTCCATCTTCTTAGGTGCCTTACGTAAACCCTTGCTATCGATCGATAAATATTGTATTGACATTTGCAAGAAGTCACACATCTTCCTGATGTGAAGACCATGCAGCTGAAGGTGTTTCAATCTGGCTTCTAGGTTACGTAAGTGTTGCTGTTTGTAGGTACAAGTGATCAGTATGTTGCCAAGGTAACAGTGTATCTCCTGTTGACCACTTAAGATCTGATCCATGGACCGTTGGAATAAAGTAGAGCACATTTAAAAAGAATAAAATAAATTCAATGAAAATAATTGATAATATGGAAGAAAAGAACGATAAAAATAATGAAGACGTAGCCCAGAAGTTTAATGAGGAACTGAAGCTGAATGTGTTATTTGTTCCAGGTGAATGAATGTAACACTCTTTCCCTGGACATTCTTTTCAGGGGAAGTGTGTCTCTTGCAGCAAGCTCTTGCTATGTGACCGATCTTGCCACAGTTTTTGCATTGGCTTTCTTTGCTCCAGCACTCAGCCTGTGAATGGCCTGTTTTTGCACAGTGACAACACATCTGTTGCTGGGTAGACTTTCTCTTGGCGGCAGCCATTTTATGGATCCTTGTGCCTGCTCGGAGCTGAGAATCCTCCTTAGCAGAAAGCTCCATCTAAATGGCTATCTCCAAAGCTGTTTTCAGACCCAAATTCCATTTGGTTAGCAATCTTGGGGCAGCACAGTGGTGAGCACTGCTGCCTCACAGCGCCAGGGACCCGGGCTCAATTCCCGGCTTGGGTCACTGTCTGTGCGGAGTCTGCACGTTCTCCCCGTGTCTGCGTGGGTTTCCTCCGGGTGCTCCGGTTTCCTCCCCCGGTCCAAAAGATGTGCTGGTTAGGTGCATTGGTCATGCTAAATTCTCCCTCAGTGCACCCGAGCAGGTGCCAGAGTGTGGCGACTGGGGAATTTTCACAGTAGCTTCATTGCAGTGTTAATGTAAGCCTACTTGTGACACTAAAATAAATTTTAAACTCTGCAGTATAGCTTCATTCCTCAGTCCGTAAACTAGATAGCCTCTGATCGTATATCCAGAGACTTACCAAGTTCATGATGCTCCATGAGGCACTTTAGGGTGACAACAAACTATGCTGTATTTTTTCCTTCGAGCTGATTTTTCTTGTGTAATAATGGTCCTCTAATATCTTGGTTAATTCCTGGTATGCTTTGCTACTGGGTTTCTTGGGCTGAATCCAACTTGTCCCGCCCAACTTTCGGAGAGGAGAGGTGGAAAGATTGGGCGGGAGGTGGCAAATCAGGTTCATGCCTGGTTTCTCACCTCCCCCGGCTGTACCAACACTGCTTAGTAGGTGAAATCGGCTACACGTCCTAAGCTGATTTAAATATTAATCTAATGAGTCCCGGATACTATCCTCTGGGCTCACTTATCTTTACCACCTCACCAGCCGAGATTCTCCTTGGCAAAGGTTATGTATGGTCCCCACCAGCGGAGGCCAGATGTGACGGCCTTACAAGGGGGATCGGAGGTCATTGAAGCCCCTGGGTGGTTGGGGGCAGGGTCAGCAGAACCCATGGGGCAGTGCCTGCCTAGCGCACCAGCAGTGCCCATCAGGCACCCTGGCACTATCCACCAGGCACCATAATTGTGCCGGGGCAGTGCCAAGCAGGTGGAGCCAGAGTGGGGTGGAGCTATGACGGGGGGGAGACAAGGGGGGGAGTTCTGACAGGGTGGGAGGGAAGGGGAACTTTGCTGGGTGAGGTGGGGGGGGCGTTGATCAGCTGGGGGGAGGGTCCTCAAGAATCTTTGAGCATAGTATTGAGATATTTCTGCATAAGATTTTCAGCTCAAAAGCATTGAAGTTTGAGTTCCCAACAGTAAGTGCATCTTCGACTTTCCTTCTTTATTTTAAATGCATAATCATGGCCAGTTTCCTTTTTATCTTATGTTCACTGCTTGGGTGTTGAGAATAAGGAATTGCTAGGTTTTGTAGAAAACAAGAAGCAGGTTTATTAAGAGCTGCTCACTGTAGAAGGGCTGGATCTCAACTCGAGCAAAGCCTGCAAAATACCTGATGACATCACATTTGGTCACACTCTGAATGTGGCCATGCAACAATACAATGACAACGCGAATATTTTTAAAATTCATCTGTGAGACATGGGCGTCACTGGCTGGCCAGCATTTAATACCCATCCCTAATTGCCCAGGGGCAGTTGATTCAACGACATTGCTGTGGGTCTGGAGTCACATGTAGGCCAGACCAGGTAAGGACGGCAGATTTCCTTCCCTAAAGGACATTAGTGAACCAGATGGGCTTTCCTGACAATGGCTTCATGGTCATCAGTAGATTCTTAATTCCACATATTTTTTATAGAATTCAAATTCCACCACCTCCCATGGCAGGATTCGAACCCGGGTCCCTCAGAACATTAGCTGAGTTTCTGGATTAATAGTCCAGCGATAATACCACTAGGCCATCACCTCCCCATATATATGTAACATGGAGGAAGACAAGTGGCATGTTGGCCATTATTGCAAGAGGATTTGAGTACAAGAGTAAAGATGTTTTGTTGCACTTGTACAGTGTCTTGGTGAGACCACACCTGGAATATTGTGTACAGTTTTTAGTCTCCTTACCTGAGGAAGGGTCTGCTTTCCATAGAGGGAGTTCAATGAGAGTTTATGAGACTGATTCCTCGGATGTCAGGATTGTCCCATAAAAAAGAAATTGAGATAGCTGGGTCTGTAATCTCTCATATTTAGAAGAATGAGAAGCATTCACATTGAGACTAACAAAATTCTTACAGGGCTCGAAAGGGTAGATTCAAGAAGGATGTTTTCCTTTGGATGGGGTTGTTGGGGGGGGGGGGGGTCTAGAACTAGTCTCAGATTAAAATGTAGGCCATTTAGGACTGAGATGAGGAGGTATTTCTTCACTCACAGGGTGGTGAGTCTTTGGATTTCTCGTATCTAGAGGGCCATGAAGGCTTAGTCTTAGGAGTATGTCCAAGACAGAGATAAATATAATTCCAGATATTCCATGTATCAAGGCATATTGAGGAGAGTGTGGAAACATGGTGTGGAGGTAGAAGATCAGCCATGATGTAATTGAACAGTGGAGCAGGTTTAAACAATGTCCCATTAGCAGCTCGGCTGGTGTAACTCCTGTGGCCACATTTGGAGTGTTGTTGTAGGACAATAAAAAGCTGGCAATCCTGCAAGAGAGTCATGCAATTTTTGTAACAGAAGCCATCTCCCCTGTGGTGGGACTACAACTCTAGCCCCCTACAGTAACACCCCATCTTCACAGTTACTTTCAACTTCTACTTTGGTAGCGTTTTAACAACTCTGATTTCTCATCCTTGCATGACCATTTTTTAAACTTTCTTTCTGTCTACAACTTTGTGCTTTGCCGAGACTGGCAAGGTATCTACCAGATGCAGAGCCAATGTAATCTTTTAAGGAACCATTGAATCATACAGTGCAGAAAAGGCCCTTCGGCCTATTGAGTCTGCACCAACATGTGTGAAACACCTGACCTCCCACCTAATCCCATTTCATAGATATGATCAGTGTAATCATAGAATCAGACAGTGCTGTGAGGCAGCAGTGCTAACCACTCTGCCATTGTGCTGCTGCATGTTTACCAGCACTTGGCCCATAGCCTTGAATGTTATGATGTGCCAAGTGCTCATCCAGGTACTTTTTAAAGGATGTGAGGCAACCCGCCTCTACCACCTTCCCAGGCAGCGCAATCCAGACTCTCACCACCCTCTGGGTAAAAAAGCTTTTCCTCACTGTTAAGGCCAGGTTGGAAACTCAAAGGTGTTTTATGAAGTTAGCCTTGTCCCTAAGTTTTACATTTGATTTGGCATTGGTGAGCATAAGGTGTTTCGCTCCAGGTATGATTCAAGTGACCCACGAGGGAGGTTTTATCAAAATGAAGTTTATTTGCGACTGCTCTGCTTGACTCCCTGACTCCAACTGCGAGTCCCTCCTCGACCCGCGACATGTGTGTCCTCGTGCCGATTGGCTGAGCATCCAGCCAGGACGATCCATACGGTCCTCACAGATCACATTGGACTCAAAGCGCCCACCCTTAAAGGGCCATGCTACTACAGACTTCATCAGGTGGATGTCCAGCCTCTTAATATTGCTTCCACTACAATCAGAAATATATGGCTCATAAAAGGTGCTGCAAAGTCGATATGCATTCTTGCCCAGGGTCTCCGTGGCAATTCTCAAGAATGCAGAGTAGCCGGTGGCGACAGGGCCTGTTCCGCTTGACAACTGGGGCATTCACTAATCTTCCCCTCGATTTCTGTATCAAGGCCTGGACACCACACGTAATATCTGACTCATGTTTTCATTCAGCTTTGGTCAGGATGTGAGTCATGCAGCTCTTGCAACAGTAGTCTGTTCTACCTTGGCGTGGGATTATAGGGGCAAGGGGGAAAATACATTTGTGAGGGTGGTATACAGACCACTAAACTGTAGTGGTAATGCTGGGAATAGCATTAAACAGAAAATCAGAGATGCATGTGTTTAAAAGTTTATTTATTAGTGTCACAAGTAGGCTTACATTAACACTGCAATCAAGTTACTGTGAAAATCCCCTAGTTGCCACACTCCAGCGCCTGTTTGGGTACACCGGGGGAGAATTTATCATGGCCAATGCATCTAACCAGCATGTCTTTTGGACTGTTTTGGAGGGTTTTCTTGACAAACCAATAAGGGAACAGGCCATCTTGGATTGGGTATTGTGCAATGAGAAAGGATTAGTTCACAGTCTAGTCATGAGAGAACCCTTGGGGATGAGTGACCATGGTATGGTAGAATTCTTTATCAAGATGGAGAATGAGGTAGTTGATTCTGAGAATAGGGTCCTGAATCTCAATAAAGGTAATTAAGATGGTATGAGGCATGAGTTGGCTATGATGGACTGGGAAACATTACTGAAAGGAATGAACAGGCAATGGCAGGCATTTAAAGAACAAAAAGGTGAACTCCAAAAATTGTTGGTTCCTATTTGGCAAAGAGTGAAAAGAGAACAGTGGCCAAGCGATGGCTTACAAGAGAAATTAGAGATGGTATTAGATTCAAAGAAGAAGCATACAAATTGGCTAGCAATAGACCTGAGGTTTGGAAGCAGTTAAGGTAGCAGGGAACATAAAAACTGACTGTAAAAGTTTCTATAGGTATGTAAAGAGAAAAAGATTGACAAAAACAAATATAGGCCCCTTACAGTCAGAATTGGGGAATTCATAACAGGGAACAAAGAAATGGCTGAGGAGCTAAATTTGTACTTTATTCATGTCTTCCTTTGTGAAGACTGAAGCAATGTATTAGAGGTTCTGAGAAACAAGTTTTTGTGAGGAATTGAAGGAAATCAGTATTAGTAGAGAAATGGTTTGGGGGAAATTGATGGGATTGAAGGTGGATAAATCTCCAGGGCCTGATAATGGGGCGGCACGGTAGCACAGTGGTTAGCACTGCTGCTTCACAGAACCTGGGTTCGATTTCCAGCTTGGGTCACTGTCTGTGTGGAGTTTGTACATTCTTCCTGTGTCTGCTGGGTTTTCTCAGGGTGCTTTGGTTTCCTCCCACAGTCTAAAGATGTGCGGGTTAGGTTGATTGGCCATGCTAAAATTGTTCCTTAGAGTCCTGAAATGCGTAGGTTAGAGGGATTAGCGGGTAAATGTGTAGGGCTAAGGGGATAGGGCCTGGGTGGGATTGTGGTCGGTGCAGACTCAATGGGCCAGATGGCCTCTTTCTGCACTGTAGGGTTTCTATGATCTTCATGCCAGAGTACTTACGAAAGTGGCGCTAGAAATCGTAGATCCATTGGTGGTCATTTTCTAAAATTCTTTGGACTCTCGACTGGTTCCTACAGATTGGAGGTCTACTATTCAAAAAGGGAGGCAGAGAAAAAACAGAACTATAGATCAATGAGCCTAACGTCGGTACTGGGGAAGTTGCGAGAGTCCATTATCAGTGATTTCATAACTGGGCATTTGGAAAGCAATGGTATAATCAGACAAAGTCAGCATGGATTTATGAAAGGGAAACCCTGTTTGACGAATCTATTGGAATTCTTTTAGGATGTAACTAGTAGAGTTGACTGAGGAGAACTAGTGGATGTGGTTTATTTAGACTTTCAGAAGGCTTTTGACAAGGTCTCACATAACGGATTACTATGTAAAGGTCAAGCACGTGGGATTACAGTCAGAGGTTTACAGCATGGAAACAGGCCCTTCGGCCCAACTTGTCCATGCTGCCCTTTTTTTAAAAACCCCTAAACTAATCCCAATTTTCTGCATTTGGCCCATATCCCTCTATACCCATCTTACCCATGTAACTGTCTAAATTCTTTTTAAAAAACAAAATTGTACCCGCCTCTACTACTACCTCTGGCAGCTTGTTCCAGACACTCATCACCCTCTGTGTGAAAAAATTGCCCCTCTGCACACTTTTGTATCTCTCCCATCTCACCTTAAACCTATGCCCTCTAGTTTTAGACTCCCCTACCTTTGGGAAAAGATATTGACTATCTAGCTGATCTATACCCCTCATTATTTTGTAGACCTCTATAAGATCACCCCTCAGCCTTCTACGCTCCAGAGAAAAAAGTCCCAGTCTATCCAGCCTCTCCTTATAACTCAAACCATCAAGTCCCGATATCAACCTAGTAAATCTTTTCTGTACTCTTTCTAGTTTAATAATATCCTTTCTTTAATAGGGTGACCAGGTATACAGTATTCCAAGTGTGGCCTTACTAATGTCATGTACAACTTCAACAAGACGTCCCAACTCCTGTATTCAATGTTCTGACCAATGAAACCAAGCATGCCGAATGCCTTCTTCACCACTCTGTCCACCTATGACTCCACTTTTAAGGAACTATGAACATGTACCCCTAGATCCCTTTGTTCTGTAACTCTCCCCAACGCCCTACCATTAACCGAGTAAGTCCTGCCCTGGTTCAATCTACCAAAATGCATCACCTCACATTTATCTAAATTAAACTCCATCTTCCATTCGTTAGCCCACTGGCCCAATTGATCAAGATCCTGTTGCAATCGGAGATAACTTTCTTCACTGTTCACCATGCCACCAATCTTGGTGTCATCTGCAAACTTACAGATGCCTCCTATATTCTCATCCAAATCATTAATATAAATGACAAATAACAGTGGACCCAACACTGATCCCTGAGAGACACTGCTGGTCACAGGCCTCCAGTTTGAACAACCACCCTCTGGCTTCTGTCAAGGAGCCAATTTTGTATCCATTTAGATACCTCACCCTGGATCCCGTGAGATTTAACCTTATGCAACAACCTACCATGTCAAAGGCCTTGCTAAAGTCCATGTAGACAACATCAACTGCACTGCCCTCATCTACCTTCTTGGTTACCCCTTCAAAAACCTCAATCAAATTTGTGAGACATGATTTTCCACTCACAAAGCCATGATGACTGTTCCTAATCAGTCCTTGCGTCTCTAAACGCCTGTAGATCCTGTCTCTCAAAATACCTTCCAACAACTTACCCACCACAGGTGTCAGGCTCACTGGCCTGTAGTTCCCAGGCTTTTTCCTGGACCCCTTTTTCAACAAAGGTACAACATTTGCCACCCTCCAATCTTCAGGCACCTCACCCTTGACCATCGATGATTCAAATATCTCTGCTAGGGGACCTGCAATTTCCTCCCTAGCCTCCCACAATGTCCTGGGATATACTTCATCAGGTCTCGGGGATTTATCTACCTTGATGTGCTTTAAGACTTTCAGCACCTCCTTCTCTATAATATGTACACTCCTCAAAACATCACTATTTATTTCCCCAAGTTCCCTAACATCCATGCTTTTCTCAACAGTAAATACTGATGCGAAATATTCATTTAGGATCTTGCCCATTTCTTGTGGATCCGCACGTAGATGACCTTGTTGATCCTTAAAAGGCCCTACTCTCTCCCTTGTTACTCTTTTGCCCTTTATGTATTTGTAGAAGCTCTTTGGACTCTCCTTTGCTTTATCTGCCAAAACAATCTCATGCCCTCTTGCCCTCCTGATTTCTCTCTCAACTCTATTCCTACACCCCCTGTACTTTTCAAGGGATTCACTTGATCCCCGCTGTGTGGAATGTGGGTAGTGTCTTGAGATGGATAGAAAGCTGGTTAGCAAATAGGAAGCAAAGAGTTGAAATAAATGGGTCTTTTTCCGATTGGCTGGCAGTGACTAGTGGGGTATCTAAGGGATCTGTGCCAGGACTCCAACTCTTCATATTATGTATTAATGATTTAGAAATCATAGAAACCCTACAGTGCAGAAGGAGGCCATTCGGCCCATCGAGTCTGCACCGACCACAATCCCACCCAGGCCCTACCCCCACATATTTACCCGCTAATCCC
Source organism: Mustelus asterias (assembly GCF_964213995.1). Lineage (NCBI taxonomy): Eukaryota > Metazoa > Chordata > Chondrichthyes > Carcharhiniformes > Triakidae > Mustelus > Mustelus asterias. The sequence goes on from NC_135823.1 coordinate 19,008,309, forward strand.
GCTAACCTACGCATCTCAGGACTCTAAGGGGCAATTTTTAACCTGGCCAATCAACCTAACCCGCACATCTTTGGACTGTGGGAGGAAACCGGAGCACCCGGAGGAAACCCACGCAGACACGAGGAGAATGTGCAAACTCCACACAGACAGTGACCCGAGCCGGGAATCGAACCCGGGACCCTGGAGCTGTGAAGCAGCAGTGCTAACCACTGTGCTACCGTGCCGCCCAGGGAACTAAATGTATTATCTCCAAGTTTGTAGATGATACAAAGTTGGATGGGAGGATGAGGTGTGAGGAGGATGCAGAGATGTTTCAGTGTGATTTAGACAGGCTGAGTGTGTGAGCATGTGCATGGCAGATGCAATATAATGTGGATCGATGTGTGGTTATCCTTTTTGATAGCAAAATTAGGAAGACAGATTATTACTTGAATGGGTGTAAATTGAGAGAGGTCGATACTCAGCGAGACCTTGGTGCATCAGTCACTGAAAGTAAACGTGCAGGTACAGCAGGCAGCAAAGAAGGCAAATGGTATGTTGGCCTTCATAGCAAGAGGATTTGAGTATAGGAATAGGGATATTTTACCGCAATTGTATAGGGCGTTGGTGAGGCCACACCTGGAGTATTGTGTGCAGTTTTGGTGTCCTTATCTGAGGAAGGATGTCCTTGCTACAGAGGGAGTGCAGCGAAGGTTTACCAGGCTGATTCCTGGGATGGTAGGTCTGTCATGTGAGGAGAGACTAAGTCGGTTAGAATTATATTCATTGGAGTGAGAAGAGTAAGAAGGGATCTCATAGAAACTTATAAAATTCTAACAGGATTAGACAGGGTAGATTCAGAAAGAATGTTTCTGATGGTGGGGGAGTCCAGAACTAGAGGTTATAGTTTGGGGATAGGGGGTAAACCTTTTCGGACTGAGGTGAGGAGAAATGTCTTCACCCAGAGGGTGGTGAATATGTGGAATTCATTACCACAGAAAGTAGTTGAGGCCAAAATGTGTGTGATTCCAAGAATGAATTGGAGGTTGTAATCTTGGGGTTAAAGGGATTTTTTTTGTCACAAGTAGGCTTACATTAACACTGCAATGAAGTTACTATCAAAATTTTCTAGTCGCCACCCTCTGGTGCCTGGTCGAGTACACTGAGGGAGAATTTAGCATGGCCAGTGCACCTAATGAGCACATCTTTCGGGCTGTGGGAGGAAACTGGAGACCTGGTGGAAACCCAACGCAGACACCGGGAGAATGTGCGGACTCCACAGAGACAGTCACCCGAGGCCAGAATTGAAACCAGGTCCCTGCCACTGTGAGGCAGCAGTGCTCGCCACTGTGCACTCCACGGTTTATGGGGGTAGGCGGGATCTGAGTATTGAATTTGGCGACCAGCCATGATTATAATGAGTGATGGAGCAGGCTCGAAGGGCTGAGAAAGTAGTTGAGGTCAAAACAGTGTATGTTTTCAAGAAGGAGTTAGATGTAGCTCTTGGGGTGAAGGGGATCAATGGATGTGGGAGGAAGCAGGATCAGGCTGTTGAGTTGGAAGATCAGCCGTGATCATAATGAATGGTTCAGCAGGCGTGAAGGGTCAAATGGCCTACTCCTCCTCCTATTTTCTATGTAGGACAATGCAGCCCGCTTGACTGGCACCCCATCCACAACATTCACAGCCTCCACCAATGAACAGCAGCAGCAGAGTGTACCACCTACAAGATGGACTGCAGGAAGTCACCAAGGAGTATTATTGCAGCACCTTCCAAATCAATGGCCGCTACCATCTAGAAGGACAAGGGCAGCAGATACCTGGGAACACCACCAGCTGGAAGTTCCCCTCCTAGCCACTCACCATCCTGTCTTGGAAATATATTGCCCACTCCTTCACAGTCGCTGAGTCAAAATCCTGGAACTCCCTCCCTAACAGCACTGTGGATGTACCTACACCACATGGGCTGCAGCGAGTCAAGAAGGCAGCTCACCATCACCTTCTCAAGGGGTAACTGGGGATGAGCAATAAACGCTGGCCTAGCCAGTGACGCCCACATCCTATGGATTTAAAAAAACTGCTCCCTGTGCAATGCGATGATTCCCCCTAATCACTGCTTCTTCCCCACTCTCTCAGCCAGCATTAAAATCCAGTCTGAACCTCAACCTTTATAAGATCGATGTCAGAACTTTATGGCTGCAGTTCTCAGGGGAGCCACTCAGTGGCAGCACTGCACTGGTTCTGACTAAGCACCAGTTTTAGTTTGTATCAGCCTTGTTTTTCAAAAAGTTTTAAAGTTTACTTATTATTGGCACAAGTAGGCTCACATTAACATTGCAATGAAGTTACTAGTCGCCACACTCCGGCGCCTGGTCGGGTACACTGAGGGAGAATTTAGCATGGCCAATGCACCCTAACCAGCACGTCTTTCGGGCTGTGGGAGGAAACTGGAGCACCCGGAAGAAACCCACGCAGACATATGGAGAATGTGCAAACTCCACACAGACAGTGACCCAAGCTGGGAATCAAACCCAAGTCCCATAAGGCAGCAGTGTTAACCACTGTGGCACCATGCCACCCCTGAGCTCTGTACAGGTGTAACAGAACTGCTTCATATTCTAGCGCCCTTGAGATAAAGGTCAATGTTTCATTATTTAGAAGAGGATTTGAGTACAGAAGTAAAGATATCTTCCGCAATTGTGTAGAGCCTTGGTAAGACTACCTGCAGTATTGTGTATAGTTTTGGTCTCCTTATTTAAGGATGCAGAGAGAGGGGAGTCGGTGGGACACTGGTATTTTTGTTGGACTAGTAATCCAGAGACCCAGTGTAATACTCTCAGGACCCAGGGTTTGAATCCCACCTTGGCAGATGGTCGTAATTTGAATTCAATAAAAATCATTGTCGTAAAAGCCCTTCTAGTTCACTAATATCCTTTTGGAAAAGAAATCTGCCATCCTTTCCTGTCTGGCCTACAGATCCTCAGCAACGTGGATGACTCTTAACTACCCTCTGAAATGGCCCACCAAGTTCGAGGGGCAATTAGGGATGGGCAAAATAAATGCTGGCCCAGCCAGTGAAGCCCAAATACCAAGAATGAATAAAAAAAATACTTGCCAGAGAAGGAGTGCAACGAAAGTTCACCAGCTTGATTCCCGGAATGGTGGGATTGTCCTGGGAGGAAAAATTGAGGAGACTGGGCCTGCATTCCCCAGAGTTTCAGAGAATGAGAGATGATCTCATCGAGACCGATGGGGTGGCACAGTGGTTAGCACTGTTGCCTCACAGCGCCGGGGACCCGGGTTCGATTCCGGCCTCGGGGTAGGGGTTGGGTGGGATTATGGTCGGTGCAGACTCGATGGACCAAATGGCCTCCTTCTGCACTGTAGGGATTCTCTGATCCTAAGAGACATACAAAATTCTTACAAGGCTTGACAGGGTAGATGCAGGATGGATATTTCCCCTGGCTGGTGGAGGTTCGAGAACCCGGGAACACAGAATAAAGGGTAGACCATTTGGGACCCATATGCAAAGCAATTACTTCACTTAGAGGGTGGTGAATCTTTGGAATTCTCTATCCCAGAGGGCTGTGAATGCTGTGTGACTGATATTTTCAAGGTAGAGATCATTAGATTTCTAGATAGCAAAGATACCAAGGGATAAGGGGATAGTGTGGGAAAATGGAATTGAGAAGGTCAGCATGATCTAGTTGAATGGCAGAGCAGACTTGAAGGCTTGAATGACCTACTTCCTATGTAACCTTTTAAATTTACTTCTGCATCTGTCTACTCGCTAATGATTTCTGCCCTGGAATCCTTAAATCTCTCCATTCATTCAGTTCCTTGATCCTTTCTATTTTGAAAAGAAACTTTGATCTAGTTGTCTTAGGTCCAAGGTGTGTACTAATGCCCTATGGGAAAGGAAATCCGCCATCCTTACCTGGTCTGGCCTACGTGTGACTCCAGACTCACACAGCAATGTGGTTGATTCTCAACTGCCCTCTGAAATGGCCCAGCAAGCTATTCAGTTCAAGGGCAATTAGGGTTGGACAATAAATGCTGGCCTTGCCAGTGACGTCCACATCCCAAGAAAGAATAAAGAGAAACAAAATTCTTAGCTATTCCCAACATGAGCAAATGTAGACAATATCCTTCACCCACTTCCCTCCTGTGCCCATAACACTACTGGTGACAGCTGTGGCTTAGTGAAGGTACAGGAAATCTAGGCTAAGTCTTCACTGCTGTACTGAGAGTGCTGCATTGTTGGAGTTGTCAACTTTCAGGCGAGGCATTAGGCTAAGGTTCTGTCTGCCCCTCATGTGATGTGAAATATCCTATGGTTCTATTCTCCCTCCTGTCCTATCAATACCAACATCACTAAACAGATCACTTGATCATTTATCTCATTGAATTTTCTCCCTTGCCATGTGCAAATTTCCCGATATGACAACAGTGACTGTGCATCAAAAGTATTTGGCTCTCGTCAACTAGAAACTCAATATCTATCACTGCTTGAGTTTTGTCTCGAAACATCAATAAATAATACAGATCCTATCGATATTCCTGGTGTTATCATTGACCAGAAACTGAAATCGACCCAGCCATATATAAAATGATTACAAGAGCAGGCAGGGTCTGGGAATTCTACAGAGTAACTCACCTCCTGACTCCCCAAAGTCTGTCGACCATCACCAAGGCACAAGTCAGGACTGTGATGAAATTCTCTCCACTGGCCTGGGTGAGTGCAGCTCCAACAACACAAGAAGTTCAACAGGACAAAGCTGCCTGCTTGATTGGCACCCTATCCATTACCTTCAACGTCCTCTCCCTTTGTCACCGATGGCACAGTGGCAGCGGTGTATACCACCTACAACATGAAAGCTAACAACTCACAAGGGCTCCTTTGACAGCACTTTCCAAACCTGTATGGTGAGATTTTCCTGCCACTCCGTCCTAAAACCGGAAAATCCCACCCGAGGACCTTTTGCATGGTCCGGCCTCCACCCACTATGATTCCTGCGGTGGGCCGGACAGGAAAACTCCCCCTGTGATCTCTACCAGAAGGGCATCAGATGCATGGGTTCACCACCACCTGGAAATTCCCCTCCAAGCTACACAACATCCTGACTTGCAACAATGGCACTGTTTCTTCCAGGAACTCCCTTCCTAACAGCACTGTGGGTGTTCCTATAATACATGAACGGCAATGGTACAACAAGGCCATCACCACCTTCTCAAAGGCAATTCGGGAAAGGCAATAAATGATGACCTAGCCTGTGAAAGAATACACCTCGAAAGTAAACTTTGCCAAGTCCCTTGCTTTGGAAATGATAACAATATAGATTGGCAAGTTTGATATTTTGCGTGCCGAGATACTGAGCTTAATAAAAAAAAGGCTGAGGGTGCTTAGCTGTTTATAATGTAAGTTTTTTATGATTTCTTTAAGAATGGTAGCTGAACAGATATTTCAGAATTCCTTTTCTGGTTTCCCTGTCTGCCATTACAGCTCTAATCGTCAGTTGGGAATAAATGTCTCTGAAAAATTCTATGGTTTTTTTTAAAGTAAGCCAATTTTTTCATTAAAATGTTTAGTAATCATTCAGTATTTATTGCGAGAACATCAAAGAAATAAATGACTAAAGGCCTCAAGCGTATTAGAATTACTTCCAGGATTATATAATCATCTTGCAACATTCCCTACAGGTCGAATCATAGAATCCCTACAGTGCAGAAGGAGGCCATTCGGACCATCAGGTCCGCACCGACCACAATCCCACCCAAGCCCTATTCCTATAACCCCACATATTTAACCTGCAAATCCCCCTTACACTAGGGTTAATTTAGCATGGCCAATCCACCTAACCTGCACATCTTTGGACTGTGGGAGGAAACCAGAGCACCCGGAGGAAACGCACACAGACACGAGGAGAATGTGCAAACTCCACACAGTGACCCAAGGCCGGAATTGAGCCTGGGTCCTTGGCGCTGTGAGGCAGCAGTGCTAACCACTGTGTCGCTACCCATCAATATTGAATTCAAATTCCACCACACGCTGTGGGTGGGTCCCTGGAGCATTACTCTGGGTTACTAGACCAGCAATAATACCGTTACACCACCACCTCCCCATTAATGTTTTTCATATCAATGAATTGTAAAAGTCATGTATATTGTTGACTAAAACTCCTTGTTATATGGTGCACAGTGAATGGTCGAAAGAATTACCATTAATCTCGAACAGGTTTGATACACTCTGTTCATAGAATCTAAATCCACAGCACGGAGACAGGCCCTTGGGCCCAAACCAGTCCTTGCCGACCAAAAAGCCCATCTAAACTAACCCCATTTGCCTGCATTTGGCCCATATCCCTCTTAACCTTTCCTATCCATGTATCTCTCCAAATGCCTTTTAAATGTTGTCAATGTCCCTGCCTCAACACTTCCCCCGGCAGCTCATTCCACAAACGTACCATCCACTGTGTAAAGCAAAGTTGCTCCTCAGTTTCCCATTAATTCTTTTCCCTCTTAAATTAAACCTATGCCCTCTAGTTCTCAATTCCCCAACCCTGGGAAAAAGACTGAGTGCATTCACCCTATCCATGCCTCTCATGATCTTATACACCTCTATAAGATCACCCCTCAGTCTCCTACACTCCAAAGAAAAAAGCCCTAGCCTGTCCAATCCCTCCCTATAACTCAGCCCCTTGAGCCTGGGCAACATCCTTGTAAATCTGTTGTAAGAACCTTGAGAACAGCCTCCAGACAAAACGTTAGAATATTTCATGCATTTGTTGACATGGGCTTGCACCAGTACTTTTTGTTTCAAACAAAGTTGTTTGGACACCAACAATCCATTTTAATTATGATGACAAATACTGGAGTGTTTTCTTGAATAGGCAAACACGTTAGTTCACCAAAATATAAAGCGGTAATCTGAAGCTGCTGCTAGATACTGTAAAGAACTTGCTTATCTAGATGTCTAGGTTTTATGTCTGGTTTCATCTCCCACCGTGGCTAGCTACCAACATGGTTTATTGTAGGACGAATGCTAAATAAGTTTTTGACTGTTTCAGGGTTCAAAATAAATTGGAAAAAGACACCGACAAAGAAATGGAAGAGCAGTGAGAAACATTTAAAATGGTGACGAACCGGATGCAGGTGAAATATATACCATTAAAGGCAGGAACTAGATAGTAACGTCACACTGTGGGAGGATTGAAAAAGAAGGGCAAAAACTGAAACAAAAGAAAAAGGCATACATTAAACAATTAGCCAACAAAGTAGAGGATGGCAAAAACTAAATAAGTCAAATACAATTCAGATGAATCTGGATCTGGGGTCACCATTGCAGGTGTCAGAGCAGCTTTCTTGAAGATCAAGCCACGGAAAGCGACTGGCCCGGATGGGGTACCTGGACATGCACTCAGATCCTGCATGGATCAGCTGGCGGAGGTATTCACAGACATCTTCAACCTCTACAACAATCTGAGGTCCCTATCTGCTTCAAGAAGATGACCATCATCCCGGTGCCTAAGAAAAGCCAAGCAGCGTGCCTTAATGACTGTCAGCCAGTGGCTCTGACATCCATCATTATCAAGTGCTTCGAAAGCTTAGTCATGGCCCGAATCAATTCCAGCCTCCCGGACTGCCTGGATCCACTACAGTTTGCCTACCACCGCAACAGGTCCACAGCAGACGCCATTTCCCTGGCCCTGCACTCAACCCTGGAACACCTAGATAATAAGGACACCTGTGTCAGACTCCTATTTATTGACTACAGCTCAGCCTTCAACACTATTATTCCCATGAAACTCATTTCCAAACTCCGTGACCTGGGCCTCGGTACCTACTTTCTCAAAAGACTACGGAAATTTGGCATGTCAGCTACGACTCTCACCATAGAAAGCATTCTTTCTGGTTGTATCACAGCTTGGTATGGCTGCTGCTCTGCCCAAGACCGCCCCCAATCTATCACGCAAACCAGCCTCCCATCCATTGACTCTGTCTACACTTCCCGCTGCCTCAGCAAAGCAGCCAGCATAATTAAGGACCCCACGCAGCCTGGACATTCTCTCTTCCACCTTCTTTCTTCGGGAAAAAGATACAAAAGTCTGAGATCTTCCCAGCTGCTGTCAGACTTTTGAATGGACTTACCTTGCATTCAGTTAATCTTTCTCTACACCCAAGCTATGACTGTAACACTACATTCTGCACTCTCTCATTTTCTTCTCTATGAACGGTATGTTTTGTCTGTATAGCGTGCAAGAAACAATACTTTTCACTGTATGTTGATACATATGACAATAATAAATCAAATCAAATCAAATCAAAAACTTGCTGAGATTTTCCAGCATTTTCTGCTTTTGTTTCAGATTCCAGCATCTGCAATAATTTACTTTTATCTTGGAGTTGTGATAGGTTTTAAGGAAGTGCAGAGAGAGATGACTGGAGGATAGCTAATGCAGTCCCTTTATTCAAGAAGGTAGTTGGAATAAGCCAGGTAATTACAGGCTAGTTATTCTAACATCAGTGGTAGGAAAATTATTGGAACAAATTCTGAGGGACAGGATTAATCAACCCTTGTAAAGGCAGGGATTGATCAGGGGTAGACAACAAGGATTTGTTGGTGGGACATCTTGTCTAACTAATTGAATTTTTTTGAAAGGGTAACTAAATATATTGATGAGGGTAGCACAGTTGATATGGCTTACATGGACTTCAATAAGGTCTTTGACAAGATCATACATGGGAGGCTGGTCCAAAAGGTTTGAGCCCATGAGATCCAAGACAAGTTGGCATCTTGGATCCAGAATTAGCTTATTAATAGAATCATAGGATCCCTACAGTGCCGAAGGAGGTCATTCGGCCCATCAATTCTACACCGACAACAATCCCATCTGGGCCCTAACCCCATATATTTACCCCACTAATCTACACATCCCAGGACACTAAGGGGCAATTTAGCATGGCCAATGCACCTAACCCGCACATCACATTCACCAGGATGAACTGTGGGAGGAAACTGGAGCACTCGTAGGAAACCCATGCAGACATGGGGAGAACATGCAAACTCCACAAAGACAGTGACCCAAGTCGGGATTTGGTCCCTGGATTTTTGAGGCAGCAGTGCCGCCATGCTGCACATGGGAGGCGCCACGGTTTCCGCAATTCTCCCAGCACCGGATTTCCGGTGCTGTCAGCTCCACGCCAGAAATCAGCACGGAGCTGCATAAGTTATTTAAAGGTTCATTTTACTACAATTTAAATGTGATTAGTGGGCCTGGGACTGAAATCTCCGGGTCCGCTATCCTTTACTCCCCCACCGACCCCGCCAGGAGTGGCTCATTCCAACAGGGATTACTATAACTCCTCACTTGCAGGGAGCTGGCGGCCTAACCCCGCTGGAGTAAAAAGGGGGCCAGCGAGGCCCCCCAGAGGGTATGGGGTCAGGGGGTTGCCCCCTGGGCGTTGCCACCTTGTCAGTGTCAGCTTGGGCCCCCCTGGCACTGCCCCACGGGCAAAATGCCAATGCCCAGAAGGCATCTTGGCACTGCCCACCAGGCAATGGGCAACGCCAAGGGGGTGGGTCCTAATGGGGGGTATGGCCTCTTGGGGGGTGATCGTTGGGGGTGGGGGATTCCGCTGCCACTGGGTTGAGTGACAGAGGAAGGGAGGCTACCGATCAGGGCTGGCCATTGGGGGGGCGGGGGTTGGTTGGCCTGCCGGGGGGGGGTCTGGACTGCATGTTTGGGGCGCCAGCAATTGGGCTGTGGGGGTAGTCGCACGGCTGGCAAATGCAGGGGTCGTGGGGCTGGCCAGCGATCGAGCTGGCTAGCGATCGGGAGGCCGGCAGTGCAGGGCCACTGCTCATGCACTGATCTCTGCTCTGACAGATCAGCGCATGCACTGTGGCCCACTCGGCGCTATGCTGCCGGCCTCTCCAGTGGGAATAGGACATGCCCAATGATTTTTTTGCATGATTCACACGGGTTCACTCTGCAGTGCACAGAGTGTGGGAGATTCATTTTGAAACTCCTGCTAAAAAAACCAGCGGGATTTACTCCAGGTATTACTCGAATTCGACAGTTAGAATTTCTTTGGGAGAATTGCCCCCAAGGAATGTACTGCCTGAGAGAGTGGTGGAGGCAGGTACTCTCACAATATTTAAGTGCCATCTGGACGAGCACTTTAATAGCCAAGGCTATTTAAGGACCATGTGCTGGTAAATGGGATTAATATAGATTGGTATTTGATAGTTGGCATAGGGCCTGTATTTGCGCTGCATCACACTATAACACCTTCACAAGGTGTTGAGTCAAAAGTCGGTTGGAAATGGAGTAGTAGTTTGCAAGTATAGAGGAATCAAGATGTATTTTTTTTAGGAGGGGGTGATTATGGTGGTTTTGAAAGAGAATCAGAATGTTCATAGAATCATAGAATCCCTACAATGCAGGAGGAGGTCATTCGGCCCAAATCTACACCGACCCTCTGACAAAGCCTCTTGTCCAGCCCACCCGCTCCCCCTTATCCCCATAACCCCATGCATTTACCCCACTAATCCCCTAACCTATACATCTTGGGACACTAAGGGGCAATTTAGCATGGCCTAAGCTACACATCTTCGGATTGTGGGAGTTTGGGGTGCCCAGAAAACCCGGGAACACACCATGGGATGCCAGGTTAGCTCCAGAAACTCCAGCATCACCTGGCTCTGCCAGTCCTGGAGGTCCAGATGCATCTGCCCCATAGTCTGTGATCCCTCAGCCCTGACCCTCCGAGACTTGGCCAAGCTCCAGAGCCATAAGACCATAAAACCATAAGACATAGGAGCAGTCTGCTCTGCCATTCAATCATGGTTGATATTTTTCTCATCCTCATTCTCCTGCCTTTTCCCCATAACCCCTGATCCGTCATTAATCAAGAACCTAGCTATCTCTGTCTTAAAGACACTCAATGACCTGGCCTCCACAGCCTTCTGCGGCAAAGAGTTCCACAGATTCACCACTCTCTGGCTGAAGAAATTCCTTCTCATTTCAGTTTTAAAGGATTGTCCCTTTAGCCTGAGGTTGTGCCCTCTGGTTCTAGTTTTTCCTACTAGTGGAAACATCCTCTCTACATCCACTCTATCCAGACCTCGCAGCATCCTGTAAGTTTCAATAAGATCCCCCCTCATCCTTCTAAACTCCAAAGAGTTCAGACCCAGAGTCCTCAACCATTCCTCATACGACAAGTTCCTCATTCCAGGGATCATTCTTGTGAACCTCCTCTGGACCCTTTCCAAGGCCAGCACATCCTTCCTTAGATATGGGGACTAATATGGGGTTTTCTTGTGTGAATTACATCTAAATAATCCAACATGCCCAAATAAAATAACAGCAAAATTGTGCCTTTTTTGGGGGGGCTTTAGTATTATACATCAAAAATAGATAAAACTCAAATATTGGCAAACCAAATATTTCAAAAGTTTGAAATAATTCCATTAACACAATCTCTGCTTTCGCTGATAGAAAATTATATATTGGCCCAGATTTTGCAATCAGTGACGAAACAAGGGCATCATCACCAGCTTCAGAAAAAGTTGCCACAATGATCTTGAAATCTCTGTTGTGAGGCTTTCCCTTTTCCTGAATGCAGTTTAAATTTTAAGCCAAATCAAATGGGGATGTCTTTGCGTGCAGCATTGATGTTAGCAAGCAACCCAATCACATTTAGGTATTCACATAAAGCAAACCAGGAACCACTAAAAACCTTCACTTTTCCATTTAAGTTTTCAGAATGCGAAATAAATGATTTATGTTCAGATTAAGGTGAAAGCTAAAATAAGAGTAAACTTTTTTTTAAAATGAGGAATGGGTTTATATTTCTAAACAATGTGGATTGTTTTATTATGGAGAAATTTGACTTTCCTCAAATATAAAATTAACTTTTCATGGCCAGTAAGGGTATTTAGTCACAATTACAAAACTAGTACTCCGTTAAAAACCCAGTTACGCCTCATTCAACAAAGTTTAACGTTTCTAAAGGTTTTTACAACAAGACTGGCAGTCACAATTACATTGGAGATTGCAGTCTGTGGGAACCCCTACCATATACCTCACGGAGGGGTATTGGAAGCAACTTCTAGATTTCCATTTCTTTTGCGCATGTGCACATTCCCAAAATTGCTGTCAATTTCAGTGGAGTAATGACAACAAACCATCATTACCAGAACAAAGTCTCAGCCATTAGACACAACACTTCCAAATGGGCAATTGTATTTGCTTTCAGTTACTGAAAGTAGTCAGAACTTTTATATAATTCTCAGTTAACCAGCTGTGTAAATTCCATGACAACGAATTATAAAATAAATTATGTAGCTATGATTTAAACAAATAAATATTTTCAGAACACTTTACTATTTCCTCCTGATAAATAACTCAATTTTTATTTCTATTTCCTTTTCACCAATTACTAATATTGAAGTACGAGGTTTTGCACACTCAAGCTGGCTACTCGTAAGTTTAATTTCATTCTAGTGATTTTTAATATATTGCAAACTTGCACACTTTCTAAAATGAAAGACGATCATATCAATTTTAGTTAATTATAAGCATAGTTCAATTCAGTTTGAGTTAGAGAATAGTTAATTCATAAGTAAGTTAATCCAATTCACATGGAATCCAATTTCCCTATGACCCTCAGGACAATGATGTGGAGATGCCGGCATTGGACTGGGGTGGGTACAGTGGGAGGTCACACGGCACCAGGTTGGAGTCCAGCGGGCTTGTTTGGAGTCGCGAGCTTTCGGAGCACTGCTCCTTCACCTGATGGGGGAGCGGTGCTCCGAGAGCTCGCGATTCCAGGTGAACCTGTTGGACTTTAACCTGGTGTTGTGAGACTTCGTACTGACCCCAGGACAATGGTTAACTGTGAAATAGTTTGTTTTGCGGAGTTAATGGTGTTATTATTAACTAGCTTATCTAAATAAGCAAAGTTTGAGGTCGCTACTTGATCTCTATTGGATTGGAGGAAGATTGGATTCTTTCCAATAAAAGCAGTTAGCTTCACTTAGACACTTGCAACATGGAAGACAATTTGTCCTGTGCAGCAATTATTTTAACAATTCCTGATTGAAATTTCAGACAAACCAATAAAACTATCCTCCTTCAGGACCATGTAAATAATTAGCCTTTTGAGCTATTGGTCACAAAATTGACAGTGAGTCACAATTAAGGTACCTTGTTTAAATTGTTATTCAGAAATTTCAAATATATATGTAATTTACAAATTATTTTGATAGCTAACTGAATAAATAATACTCGTATTGGGATTTGGGATTATCCTGAAAATGGTAATAAATGTGTGAGTTTGTATAATGATATATTGTATAATTAAATGCTATATTGTATAATTAAAATGTAAATAAAGACATGTAGAAAAGCTAAGAGAAAATACCCTGCAGCTTTATTGCCCTCACTGGGGCCACACTTACCAATGCAGACTTCACTTCCAAATAATGTGTTTCTCTTTTGTCCTAAGATGCTTTTAAAAATATGTTATGCACTTTTGTAAAGCAATAGTATTTGTCATGTATGAATAACAGTCAAGTTTCACTTTGCTGGGGTGTCTAGAACCAGGAACACAATATCAGAATAAGGGATAGGTCATTTAGGCATCAGATGAGGAAGTGCGTCTTCACCCAGAGGGTGGTGAATCTTTGGAATTCTGTAGTGCACAGGGCTGTGAAAGTTCAGTTATTGAGTATGTTCATGACAGAGGTCAACACACTTCTTTCTAGTTGAAGATATCAAAGGATATGGGGATTGGCAGATCATGCTCAAAGGACCGAATGATCCTACTTCCTGTGTTTTCTTCATCTTTCAACAATAACCAATATTTCTCCCGATTAGGTGTCAAAATTGTAAACCTTTAAGTGCAATACACTTATTTTTAAGTTATTTGTTCAATCAATCATCTTCATTCAAGCATCATTGCATATAATGCAGTTATCACAATTCTGGCGCAGTAACATACTTCATCCCTGCGTACAATTATAAGCTTCTTTCCAGGGAAATAAACATACTTCATCCCTGCGTACAATTATAAGCTTCTTTCCAGGGAAATAAACATACTTCATCCCTGTGTACAATTATAAGCTTCTTTCCAGGGAAATAAACATACTTCATCCCTGTGTACAATTATAAGCTTCTTTCCAGGGAAATGCAGCATAGTGGTAAAATTACTGGACTAGTAATCTAGAGGCTGGAAGGAATGCCATAGAGACATGAATTTAAATGCCACCATAGCAGCTGGGGAAATTTAAATTAGATGAATTAATATTGCTGGAATAAAATGTTACTCTGATCAATAATGATCATGAACCTACCAGATTATCAGACAAACCCACTTGGTTCACTAGAACATAGAACAAAGAAAAGTACAGCACAGGAACAGGCCCTTCAGCCCTCCAAGCTTGTGCCGATCATGATGTCCTAACTAAACTAAAAAAACCTTCTACCCTTATTCGGTCCATATCCCTTTATTCTCATCCTATTTATGTACAATTCAGATGCCTCTTAAATTTGTTAATGTGTCTGCTTCCACCACCTCCTCTGTCAGCGCGTTCCAGGCACCCACCGCTCTCTGCGTGAAAAACGTCCCCACACATCTCCCTTAAACTTTCCCCCTCTCAGCTTAAACCTGTACCCCCTTATAATTGACACTTCCACCCATGGAAAAAGCCTCTGACTATCTACCCTGTCTATGCCTCTCATAATTTTGTAGACCTCTATCAGGTCTCCCCTCAGCCTCCGTATTTCCAAGGAAAACAATCTTAGTTTATTCAACCTCTCCTCATAAGCAACATCCTCGAGACCAGGCAACATCCTGGTGAACCTTCTTTACACCCTCTCCAAAACTTCCACCTCCTTCTGGTAGTGTGGTGACCAGAACTGCACGCAATACTCCAAATGCGGCCTAACCAAGGTTTTATATAGCTGGAACATGATTTCACAACTCTTGTACTCAATGTCCCGGCTGATGAAGCCAAGCATGCCATATGCTTTCTTAATCACCTTAATGTCCTTCAGAGAAAGAAATCTGCTGTCCTTACCTGGTCTGGCCTACACATGAATCCAAACACACAGCAATGTGGTTGACTCTTAACTTCCCTCTGAAATCACTGAGCAAGCCTTTCAACTGTATCAAACTGCTGCATAAATGTCAAATAAGAATAACGCTGGATGGGTCATCCAGCAATGACCTGATTACCAGAAATGACAAAGGTACAGGCTGCCTGTTCACCCCTGAAAAATCCTGCTCATTAACATCTGGGGATGTGTCAAAGTTGGCAGAGCTGTCCCACGGACTAGTGAAGCAACAGTCTGACATAGTCACACTCATCAAAACAGATCCTACAACTAATATCCCAAACTCTTCCATCACTATCCTTGGGTATGCCCTGTCCCACCAGGTGGACAGACTTACCAAAGGTGCCACAGTGCTATGTGGTCAGGAGGGAGTTTCCCTGGGAGCTCTCAACATTGACTCCAGATCCATGAAGTCTCATGGCATCAGATCAAACATGAACATAAACAAAGCAACCTCCTGCTGATTAGCATCCACAAACCACCCCCCCCCCCCCCCCCCCCCTCAGTGCGGAAGGATGTTGTAGGTTACAGAGGGACATAGATAAGCTGCAGAGCTGGGCTAAGAGGTGGCAAATGGGGTTTAATGTGGAAAAGTGTGAGGTGATTCACTTTGGAAGGAGTAACAGGAATACAGAGTACTGGGCTAATGGTAAGATACTTGGTAGTGTGGATGAGCAGAGAGATCTTGGTGTCCATGTGCATAGGTCCCTGAAAGTTGGCACCAGGTTGATAGGGTTGTTAAGAAGGCATACGGTGTGTTAGCTTTTATTGGTAGAGGGATTGAGTTTCGGAGCCATGAGGTCATGTTGCAGCTGTACAAAACTCTGGTGCGGCCGCACTTGGAGTATTGCGTACAGTTCTGGTTGCCGCATTATAGGAAGGATGTGGAAGCATTGGAAAGGGTGCAGAGGAGATTTACCAGGATGTTGCCTGGTATGGTGGGAAGGTCTTATGAGGAAAGGCTGAGGGACTTGAGGCTGTTTTCGTTAGAGAGAAGAAGGTTAAGAGGTGACTTAATAGAGGCATATAAGATGATCAGAGGATTAGATAGGGTGGACAGTGAGAGCCTTTTTCCTCAGATGGTGATAGCTAGCACGAGGGGACATAGCTTTAAATTGAGGGGTGATAGATATAGGACAGATGTCAGAGGTAGGTTCTTTACTCAGAGAGTATTTGTAACCCCCACAGTTGCCTGGACCTGCAGAGTTTCACTGGCTGTCTTGTCTGGAGACAATACACATCTTTTTAGCCTGTCTTGATGCTCTCTCCACTCACGTTGTTTTGTTTCTTAAAGACTTGATTAGTTGTAAGTATTCACATTCCAACCATTATTCATGTAAATTGAGTTTGTGTCTTTATAAGCCCTGTTTGTGAACAGAATTCCCACTCACCTGAAGAAGGGGCTTGGAGCTCCGAAAGCTTGTGTGGCTTTTGCTACCAAATAAACCTGTTGGACTTTAACCTGGTGTTGTTAAACTTCTTACTGTGTTTACCCCAGTCCAACGCCGGCATCTCCACATATTAATTACCAAGCCAATTTAACAATTAACTGTAAATTACAACTTTCTTTTAGCTTTCAAGACAACCCAACCACTTGTGCAGGCAAGTCAGTGGATATTAGTGCCTGTCCCATCCCAGAGAAATCAGGAAGTTTAGTGGCCGGAAGGGCATTCAGCTGCAAAACCGCCACCCCAAATCCAGAAATGAGGGTCAGTATGAAGGGTGATCACTCAGCACTGTGGCAACCCTTAGAACATAGAATTCCTACAGTGCAGAAAGAGGCCCATCTGGTCTGCAACAACTCTCTGACTGAATCCCACCCAGGTCCCATCCCCACATATTTACCCTACTAATCCCATGTCCTACACATTTTTGGACTCTAAGGGTCATTTACCATGCCCAATCCACCTAACCTGCATATCTTTGGGAGGAAACCGGAGCACCCGGAGGAAACCCACACAGACACAGGGAGAACATGCAAACTCCACGGACACTCACCCAAGGCTGGAATTGAACCCGGGTCCCTAGCACTGTGAGGCAGCAGTGCTAACCATTATCCCACCGTGCCGCCCTTGAAATAGGAAAAATGGAAAGTCATCAAATCCAGCTCAATAATTAACTTCAACTTTACATCTTGCCTAGGAAGTATAGCCAGGCCTGAAAACTTCACTAACAGGCAAGGTGTTCCGATCGATGAACATAAGAACAAAAGAACATGAGAAATAGGAGCAGGAGTCGGCCATCTAGCCCCTCAAGCCTGCTCCGCCATTCAATAAGATCATGGCTGATCTGATAGTGGGTTCAGTTCCACTTACCCACCCGCTCCCCATAACCCTTAATTCCCTTAATGGTTAAAAATCTATCTATCTGTGACTTAAACACATTTAACGAGGTAGCCTCTACTGCTTCATTGGGCAGAGAATTCCAAAGATTCACTACCCTCTGGGAGAAGAGGTTCCTCCTCAACTCTGTTCTAAATTGACTCCCCCGTATTTTGAGGCTATGCACCCTAGTTCTTGTTTCCATTGTAAGTGGAAATAACCTCGCTGCTTCTACCCTGTCTAGCCCCTTCATTATCTTATATGTCTCTATGAGATCTCCCCTCAACCTTCTAAACTCCAATGAGTACAGACCCAGTCTACTCAATCTCTCCTCATAAGCTAACCCCTCATCTCTGGAATCAACCTGGTGAACCTTCTCTGTACCCCCTCCAAAGCTAATATATCCTTTCTTAAATAAGGGGACCAAAATTGTACACAGTACTCTAGGTGCGGCCTCACCAGTACCCTGTACAGTTGCAGCATGACCTCCCTGCTTCTATACTCCATCCCTCTCACGAAAGAGGCCAACATTCCATTTGTCTTCTTGATTACCTGCTGCACCTGCAAACTGAGTTTTTGTGATTCATGCACAAGGACCCCCAGGTCCCTCTGCACAGTAGCATGTTGTAATTTTTCACCATTTAAATAATAGTCCATTTTACTATTATTCCTTCCAAAGTGGATAACCTCACGCTTCCCAACGTTATGTTGGTACTTACAACCATGTGTCATCAAAGCCACGATGTCAATGCAATGAAACGTTCTAAAGCAATGATTCAGAAAGGCCATGTGTGTGGATGAACTGACTTTCTGGAGGGATGTGCTGAGTTGGAGTCGTGGCTTGTTGATCACCAAATTAAGTATTGTTGCCTGGTGATTACTCACTGAAATGCTGAAATGTCATTGTTTGCCAATTGGAAATGCTCATGACGCTAAATGTAAAAGGGCTAGAATTTAGTGGAAGCTATTTTTGGGTGCAGGGATCATGATTCACAAGCTGCCCATTCTCATTGCGGTGGCAGAGGACAGCAGATAAATTTGCTGCTCCCAGCTCATTTCCTTTCCATTTGGGCTGGGTGGATTTTGGATTCCATGATGCCCGCATCTCTGTGCTCAGCATGGGCTGAACAAAGTGTGCTAACAACACTTAGTTCGGCCAGCCCTGTGTTCTGGGGAGGGATGGTGGGATAACATGTTCCCCTTTCTCTCATCTCTCAGTTGTTCACAAGATGGGGCAGCACGGTGGCACGGTAGTAACTCTGCTTCCTCACAGCATCAGGGACCCAGGTTCAATTCCGACCTCGGGTCACTGTCTGTGAGGAGTTTGCACATTCTCCCCGTGTCTGCGTGGGTTTCCTCCGGGTGCTCCAGTTTCCTCCCACAGTCCAAAGATGTGCGCGTTAGGTTAATTGGCCATGCTAAATTGACACTTGTGTCAGGGGATTAGCAGGGTAAATATGTGGGGTTACGGGAAGAGAGCCTGGGTGGGATTGTGGTCAGTGCAGACTCAATGGGCCAAATGGCCTCCTTCTGCACTGTAGGGATTCTATTATTCTATTCTATGTATATTTGGGAGGGAGTGCTTTAAACCCTTTGCTAAACATGAAACAGGCTTTCTGGTATGTTTAAGTTAGAAGAAAAGATAAACATTTATTCACACAACACCCAAAATGCAATTGCAACAAAATACTCAAGCACACAGATATATACACATAAGGAAAGATGAGTTTTAGCGATGGCACTTGCACTTCGGTAATTAATGAAAGAACAAGAAACAAATCAAGTGTTTAAATTAGTCCTTTAAGGTGGAATTGTTGCTGACCTGGATAGGGTACTCCCTTGTGGTTTTTTTGGAGGTGAATGAAGTTTGGAAGTCTCTGAGATTTCAGACAAAGTGTGGCCTTTAGAAGAGTTTGCTTGTTTGCAAGTTGGAACAAATTAGTTGCTCTCTCACTGACTGGTTGTTAGACAAGGTTTTTACTGGAGGATGGTCCCGCTTGTGTCCCATTTGTCTCCGGACTGACTTGACCTTGACTGGTGCTTGGAATAATAATGTGTTAGCTTTAGTCAGTTTTAATCATTTGACCACATGATCAATACTCCTGCTATTTACATGGATACTACAATGGGAAATGAATGGTTGCTGTTCACACCTGCTTGTGATAAACTGGTTTCTACCCAACTCTCTTTGATAGGTTTCAGCTTCACAAACACCATAGACGCATAGAATCATAGAATCCCTAAAGTGCAGAAGGAGGCCATTTGGCCTATCGAGTCTGCACCAACCACAATCCCACCCAAGCCCTATTCTCATAACCCCATATATTTACCGTGCTGATCCCCTAACACTAGGGTCAATTTAGTATGGCCAATCAACCTAACCCATACATCTTTGGACTGTGGGAGGAAACTGGAGCACCCGGAGGAAACCCACGCAGACACGGGGAGAATATGCAAATTCCACATGGACAGTGACCCGAGGCCAGAATTGGAGCCGGGTCCCTGGCGTTGTGAGGCAGCAGTGCTAACCATTGTGCCACCATGCCACCCCCATGCCTTTGGTCCACAATCCTCAATGTCCTTACCCCGAACAAAAATCCATTCTGTTGTGAAAACTGCAATTGACTCAGCAGCCTTTCAGGGCAGAGTTCCAGAGTAATATTATTCTTGATGTGAAAGTATGTCCTGATTTTGCTGAAATGACCTGGTTCCAATTTTAAGATGGGTTTTTACAACAATGATCATTAGACTTTTAATTCCAGATTTTTATTGAATTCAAATTTCACCATCTGCCACGGTGGGATTCAAACTCTAGATCTTTGGACTACCAGTCTAGGAACAATACCACTACTCCACAGCCTTCCCCAAAATCTTGAGGGAATCCAGGAGGCACATGCCTTTAAATCTCTGGATGGAATTTTATGGCCCTATCATGTCCAACAGACTCACCATGGACTACTCTCCAGAATCGGTTGCATTCTTGGACACACGCATCTCCATCAAGGATGGTCACCTCAGCACTTCACTGTACCGCAAGCCCACGGATAACCTCACGATGCTCCACTTTTCCAGCTTCCACCCTAAACACGTTAAAGAAGCCATCCCCTACAGACAAGCCCTCCGTACACACAGGATCTGCTCAGGTGAGCAGGATCGCAACAGACACCTACAGATGCTGAAAGACGCCCTCATAAGAACAGGATATGATGCTCGACTCATCGATCGACAGTTCCAACGTGCTACAGCAAAAAACTGCACTGACCTCCTCAGAAGACAAACATGGGACAGCATACCCTTCGTCGTCCAGTGCTTCCCCAGAATGGAGAAGCTACGACATCTTCTCCGGAGCCTTCAACATGTCATCAATGAAGACGAACATCTCGCCAAGGCCATCCCCACATCCCCACTTCTTACTTTCAGACAACCGCACAATCTCAAACAGACCATTGTCTGCAGCAAACTACCCAGCCTTCAGGAGAACAGTGACCACGACAGCACACAACCCTGCCACAGCAACCTCTGCAAGACGTGCCGGATCATCGACACAGATGCCATCATCTCACGTGAGAACACCATCTACCAGGTACACGGTACATACTCTTGCAACTCGGCCAACGTTGTCTACCTGATACGCTGCAGGAAAGGATGTCCCGAAGCATGGTACATTGGCGAGACCATGCAGACACTACGACAACGAATGAACGAACACCGCTCGACAATCACCAGGCAAGAGTCTTCCTGTCGGGGAACACTTCAGCAATCATGGGCATTCAGCCTCTGATCTTCGGGTAAGCGTTTTCCAAGGCGGCCTTCACGACTCACGACAACGCAGAATCGCCGAGCAAAAACTGATAGACAAGTTCTGCACACGTGGACGGCTTCAACCGGGATCTTGGATTCATGTCACACTATCTGTAACCCCCATGACTTGCCTGGGCTTGCAAAATCTCACCAACTGTCCTGGCTGGAGACAATTCACACCTCTTTAACCTGTGCTTAACCCGCTCTCCACTCACATTGTTTGTACTTGTAAAGACTTGATTACCTGTAAAGACTCACATTCCAACCATTATCTTGCAAATTGAGTCTGTGTCTATGTATGCCCTGTTTGTGAACACAACTCCTCACTCACCTGAGGAAGGAACAACACTCCGAAAGCTTGTGCTACCAAATAAACCTGTTGGACTTTAACTTGGTGTTGTGAGACTTCTTACTGTGTTTACCCCAGTCCAACGCCGGCATCTCCACATCATGCCTATCATGTTGGGCAGGGCAGGAAAATGTGGGGAGCCACTTCAAATCCACTGTCTTTGGGGGACCCGGAAAAACACGCCAGCGGAAGGGGCCATAAAATTGCACCTTCTGTCTCTCTTTCCTGTCCAAGAAGCCTCCAACAGTTCACCTCACCAACCTGGGATGGACAGCTCACCAAATCACTCCCTTCCCCAGCACTGGCAGAATACCTGATCCTGTTGATCAGGCTTCTGAGCAGGCAACTGATCAGTGTCATCGCACTCACACCGCAGACTAAAACCTCCACAGAGGCTAGAGGAACCTGCTGAAGCTTTTGGGCTACCCAACTCTCATTGGGTCGGGTTAAGTAAAAAATTCAGCCCCAAGTTTCTGCAATCTTTCCTTATAATTTAACCCTCAAAGTCTTTGCATTGTTCTGGTGAATCTGTGTTCCACCCATTCTGTGTGCATTTCACCTTTCCTGAGATTCATACACCGAAATTAAATTAAATGATCCAAATAGGTCTTACTGAGCTTCTGTGCAACATAGGCATCATTTCGCCATGTTTGCATTCAAAACTGATCAGGCGGCACAATGGCACAGTGGTTAGCACTGCTGCCTCACAGCGTCAGGATCCCAGGTTCAATTCCAGCCTCGGGTCACTGTCTGTGTGGAGTCTGCACGTTCTCCCCGTGTCTGCGTGGGTTTCCTCTGGGTGCTCTGGTTTCCTCCCACGGTCCAAAGATGTACGAGTTAGGTTGGTTGACCATGCTAAATTGACCTTAGTGTCAAGGGGTTTAGCAGGGTACATGCATGGGTTGTGGAAATGGGGCCTGGGTGGGATTGTGGTCAGTACAGACTTGATGGGCTGAATGGCCTCCTTCTGCACTGTAGAGATTCTATGATTTGTAATTATATTCATATTTGTATTTGGCCTTACAGGGTAAACAGAAGGCTCACCATTTCGATGTGGGATACAAAACTTAGCTGGTTATTTTGACAGACCTTCCACAATATTACTGTTTATGTAG
Source organism: Mustelus asterias (assembly GCF_964213995.1). Lineage (NCBI taxonomy): Eukaryota > Metazoa > Chordata > Chondrichthyes > Carcharhiniformes > Triakidae > Mustelus > Mustelus asterias. The sequence goes on from NC_135823.1 coordinate 19,030,996, forward strand.
AATTACGGATGATTAGGACAATTATAAACCTGCAATTGTTCCCTGGAGTCATATGACATCCACAAATCATTTAAGATTTCCTCTTGTGGTTTAATGATATTATCTGAATCCCTCAATTAAATTACAACTTTATTATTCATCCTCAACAAACCATAATTCCCTGCAGAAATATTTGTTCAGTGCCAAGATACTCACAGTAATAATCATGTTTCCAGACTTTTTATGGTCAGAAAGTAACATGCAATCCATGATAAATTTCTAAGCTGATTTTTTTCATTAAACTATATTTTGATGCATGTGTGTGGGACAGACAAAAGGCAATGAAAATGTAATTGAGACAATTACTAGGTTTTAGAAACATGGGAATGTTGCAAATAAGCTTAGGCTTATTTAGCTTAGCTTAGGCTCGTCCCTGTTCCACCATTCAATTAGGTCAAGTACTTCAATTCCATTTACCTGCTGTTGCTCTACATCACTTAATAACTTTACCCAACAACAACTTGTATTTATATTTTGATTTGATTTAATTTATTATTGTCACATGTATTAGTGTACAGTTGAAAGTTTTGTTTCTTACATGCTATACAGACAAAGTATATCGTTCATAGAGAAGGAAAGGAGAGGGTGCAGAATGTAATGTTACAGTCATGGCTAGGGTGTAGAGAAAGATCAACTTAGTGTGAGGTAGGTCCATTCAAAGTCTGATGGCAGCAGGGAAGAAGCTGTTCTTGAATCGGTTGGTACGTGAGCTCAGACTTTTGTATCTTTTTCCTGATGGAAGAAGATGGAAGAGAGTATGTCCAGGGTGCATGGGGTCCTTGATTATGCTTAATTATATAGCACCTGTAACATAGTAAGGTGCTTCGCAGCAGGCGTTATCAAACAAAATATGACACTCAATCACCTAAGGAGATATTTGAGCAACCAAAAGCTTCACAATAGATGTAGATTTTAAGCAGCATCTTAAAGAAGTCTTAGAAACTCACAGAAGTTCCAAATTTCCACTACCCTATGTGTGAAAAAATGCCCCCTGTCATTACTACTAAATACCTACCTCTAATTACAATGTTATGCTCCCTTTCCTATGATTTCTCCATCATTATCTATCCTATAGAAGGTGGAAGAGAATATGTCCGGGGTGCATGGGGCCCTTGATTATGCTGGTTGCTTTTCTGAGGCAGCGGGAAATGTAGATGGAGTCAATGGATGGGAGATTGATTTGCATAATGGACTGGGCTATGTTCACAACCCTTTGTAGTTTCATGCGGTCTTGGTCAGAGCAGGAACCATACCAAGCTGTGATATGTCCGGAAAGGATGCTTTCTACGGTGCATCTGTAGAAATTGGTGAAACTCATAGCAGACATGTCAAATTTGGTAATAAGATGCTCCCTTACTGTTGGATAAATGCTGTTATTACTCAATATAAAGTCAGGTATGGCATGTTAATAGTGTATTGTGTTCAATTCTATGCAGATTGTGGGGACTAACTGAACGTTCACTTAAGTCCCCCATTAGGCATTAAAGAGGCACAGACTAAAACTATGATTGTTGGGTCAGGGGGTGTATGCTTGTATGTGTAATTCTGTAAAGAAATATAAAGGTATGTAAAGATTGGCTCCAGTTCCATTCTGCATCAAGGCCTTCAGGGCAGCACTGTGGCTCAGTTTTTAGCACTGATGCCTCAAAGTGCCAGGGACCTGGGTTCAATTCTGGCCTCAGGTCACTGTCTGTGTGGAGTTTTCACATTCTCCCCTTGTCTGTGTGGGTTTCCTTCAGGTGCTCCAGTTTCCTCCCACAGTCCAAAGATGTGTGGGTTAGGTTGATTGGCCATGCTACATTGACCCTAGTGTCAGAGGGATTAGCATGATAAATATGTGCGGTTGTTGGAATAGGGCCTAGATGGGATTGTGGTCGGTGCAGAATGGCCTCCTTCTGCACTGTAGGGATTCTATGACTTTATGATAAGTGACAGGCTCCCTTGTCAGTTCTAACACACTTGGGCAAGAAGGGCACCACATGCTGTGTCTGTGAGTTGGAAATTTTTCCTTAACTCTTCAGCTTAGGATTTCTGCATTGCATATTGTTACAGGTTGATAATGAAGATATAAGGTAAATGGGGCATCGGGGATCTTAATGAATGATGGGACAACAATCTATCACAGTAAACATTAAATTTAAAAATAGCAAAAGAAACAGAGGAATACCAGAGAGGAAAGTGGGGTGCATTAAGAGGTAAATGAAATATAGAAAGAGAAATAAAGAAAGATTAGAGTAAGAGGGGAAAAAAAGAAAAATAATTTTAAATTGAGAAAACCTTCAGGAAAACATTAACTGCCTGCATTAATGAGAGTTCAGAGTTTCAATTGTCCCTTTTCTGTGCTTCGGAGGTTGCGTAAGATGCAGGAAAGTAAATCTTGTTAGTCAAAAGGGTTCTTATGTCATGGAAAATCAATCCTAAATTTTCGCAGTGTGTTTAATTTGTTTCAACAGTACAAATGAAGCCTGTTGGTATATTAATGCCAAGTTCATGTTCTGGTTTTTGTGACAGGTAACTCAGTCTTTAACTTCTCACGCTCCACTCCATTACAAATTATCCAGTAATTTGTGATCCACAAGTCTTGTTAAAAATTGCTAAGCCTGTGCCTGTTATTTCCCGAGCAAATTTTGTGCTGTCACAGAAAATTGTCCTGGATATACTCTTAGAAATAAAAACAGAAACTGCCGGGGGCTCTGGTAAGTAGACTGCCTAAGAGGGAGGAGGTTCATGCCCAGGCAATACCTAGGGTACCTAGGGCAGCATGGTGGCACAGTGGTTAGCACTGCTGCCTCACAGCGCCAGGAACCCGGGTTCGATTCCCGACTTGGGCCACTGTCTGTGCGGAGTCTGCATGTTCTCTCCGTGTTTGTATGGTTTGGTTTCCTCTCATAGTCCAAAAGATGTGCTGGTTAGGTGTATTGGTCATGTAAGTTCTCCTTCAGTGTACCCAAATAGGCGCCAGAGTGTGGCGACTAGGGGATTTCATTGCAGTGTTAATGCAAGCCTACTTGTGACACTAATAAAATAAAATTTAAACTTTAAAAACCTAAGGGCACAGCCAGGGAGAACTTCCATTGGGAAGATTTGGGGTGGAGGGGGTTCCCTGTGGAGGGGGGTTCCTTGGGGAAGAAATGGTCCCATGACCATAGGAGGGGTGGACACTCAGATTGGGAAAGCCCTTTAGAAACAGCGCTCAAACCTGTTAGGAACCATAATGTTGTGGGATCTACCTTTATTCAAGGAGTTTAAAAATGCAGCTGGCAAACACCGGGTTGCCCTTCATTTTTCCTGCTGCAAATTTTGAAGAAAAATTAAAATTGTGCATAGTCTTGTAAAAATATTGTTAATCATCTCCTTATTCTTTCTAAAGATCTTATAATCTGGTATATTTTTTATTCATTTACAGGATGTGGGCATCCCTGTCTGGGTCAGCATTTCACAGGGCATTTAAGAGCCAACCACATTGCTGTGGATCTGAAGTGACATGTAGGCCAGACAGGTAAGGAAGGCTGATTTCTTTCTGTAAAGGACATTAGTGAACCAGATGGGCTTTTGTGACAATAGACAATGGTTTCACAATCATCAGTACGCTTTTAATTTCAGTTATTTATGGAATTCACATTTCACTATCTCCCATGGTGGGATTTGAACCTGGGTCCCCAGATCTTGCCCTGGGTTTCTAGATTACTCATCCAAGTCAATACCACTGTACCACTGCACCACTGCCTTGTCTCATGTCTAGTTTGTAGCAAGCTTTCTGTAATGCTACTACATTACACCCCTGGAGCTAAATCTGTGCCAAATATCAGGTATATCATTAATTCTTATTGTGGTGAACCATAGATGGTTACCACTATGGGTACTGAACCATAGATGGTTATCACTATGGGTACTTGTACATATGTTACTCTTGTTACTGTTGGGGTTAGGGTTGGGGTGTTCCACCTGTTAGCATTGTTCTGTGGTACACTCCGTTTGGCTCCGCCTTCCTATAGGAGTATAAAGGTCACTGCACTTCCTAGCGACCCTTTAGTCTGGGATAGTATTGTTATGATGTGGAGATGCCGGCGTTGGACTGGGGTAAACACAGTAAGAAGTTTAACAACACCAGGTTAAAGTCCAACAAGTTTATTTGGTAGCAAAAGCCACACAAGCTTTCGAGGCTCTGAGCCCCTTCTTCAGGTGAGTGGGAATTCTGTTCACAAACAGAACTTATAAGACACAGACTCAATTTACATGAATAATGGTTGGAATGCGAATACTTACAACTAATCCAGTCTTTAAGAAACAAAACAATGGGAGTGGAGAGAGCATCAAGACAGGCTAAAAAGATGTGTATTGTCTCCAGACAAGACAGCCAGTGAAACTCTGCAGGTCCACGCAACTGTGGGAGTTACAAATAGTGTGACATAAATTCTGATTCTAGGATCGCATGATAAAGACTCAGGAGGAAAAAAGCAGAAATATTTATGTGAAATAGTGTGACATAAACCCAATATCCCGGTTGAGGCCGTCCTTGTGTGTGCGGAACCTGGCTATCAGTTTCTGCTCCGCGACTCTGCGCTGTCGTGTGTCGCGAAGGCCGCCTTGGAGAACGCTTACCCGAATATCAGAGGCCGAATGCCCGTGACCGCTGAAGTGCTCCCCAACAGGAAGAGAACAGTCTTGCCTGGTGATTGTCGAGCGGTGTTCATTCATCCGTTGTCGCAGCGTCTGCATAGTTTCCCCAATGTACCATGCCTCGGGACATCCTTTCTTGCAGCGTATCAGGTAGACAACGTTGGCCGAGTTGCAAGAGTATGTACCGTGTACCTGGTGGATGGTGTTCTCACGTGAGATGATGGCATCTGTGTCGATGATCCGGCACGTCTTGCAGAGGTTGCTGTGGCAGGGTTGTGTGGTGTCTTGGTCACTGTTCTCCTGAAGGCTGGGTAGTTTGCTGCGGACAATGACCTGCAGAGTTTCACTGGCTGTCTTGTCTGGAGACAATACACATCTTTTTAGCCTGTCTTGATGCTCTCTCCACTCCCATTGTTTTGTTTCTTAAAGACTGGATTAGTTGTAAGTATTCGCATTCCAACCATTATTCATGTAAATTGAGTCTGTGTCTTATAAGTTCTGTTTGTGAACAGAATTCCCACTCACCTGAAGAAGGGGCTCAGAGCCTCGAAAGCTTGTGTGGCTTTTGCTACCAAATAAACCTGTTGGACTTTAACCTGGTGTTGTTAAACTTCTTATAGTATTGTTAAGCAGTGTGCTCTATTCTTGTTGCGAATAAAAGACTTTATTTCCCGAGTACGATCTAGCCTCTCGAGTGAATTAATTGCGCATCAATTTTATTCGCAACAATTTTTGTTCTGAAAAAAAAATGGAGCTGATGCTGAAACCCGATCGGCTTACCTTGGATCCGCGTGCTGCTGGAGCATCGAACACTTTCGACCATTGGTTGAAGTGTTTCCAGGATTATATCGACGCCTCAACAGCAGTCCAAAACGACGCCGACAGATTGCAGGTCCTCCACGCAAGGGTAAGCGACACTGTGTATGCAACAATCTGTGATTCCCAAGATTACAAAGAGGCCATCGAATTACTCAAGAAGCTGTACCATAAACCACCAAACGAAATCCATGCTCGTCACCTAATAGCCACTCGACGGCGGCAGCCCGGTGAAACGACGGCACAGTACCTGCGCGAACTTCAGCAGCTAGCCAGAGCCTGTAATTGCAAGCCAGTGTCGGCTCCTCAGTACACTAACGATCTGATCCGAGATGCGTTCGTGGCGGGAATCGGCTCATCCTATATTCGCCTGCGGCTGCTAGAGCAAGGTAACTTGGACCTAGCAAAGACGGTAGAATTGGCTGATGCGATGGAAACGGCCTCCAGAAGTCTTGAAACTTACCCCACCGACCACGTGGGAACATCGTGGCAAGTACAGCCACCGACTCAGCTCTACCCGGCGGCTCCTAGGAACTGCGCGATCGTGCTTTCAACCTCGGACCTGACGGCAGCGGCAGCTCCAGGAGGCCCACGGTGCTATTTCTGTGGATTGGCGAAGCACCCTCGCCAGAGATGTCCGGCCAGGACGGTATTTTGCTCCGCTTGTGAGAAGAAAGGGCACTATGCAAAAGTGTGCCGAGCAAAGCCCCCTTCGAAGCCAAGCAGTGCTGCGTGTGACTCCCCAGGATCCGTCTCCTCATCTCCAGCTTCGTCGATGTCTTCAACCACGTGTGATCCATGGGCGCTGCCATTTTGGTCGGCACCGGCCGCAGACGACCAGCAGGGGTCCTCGTCGTCGACCATCTCAGCTGCCTGCAGTTGCACTCGGGATCCAACAGTGGCGTCAATCATCCTGGACCAGGCCAAGCCTCACAGACTCGACAAGTCCATGATGGACATAGAGGTAAACGGACGCCTGACACATTGCCTGTTTGACAGCGGGAGCACAGATACCGTGAAACGGTGCGCTCTTCGCGTGCAAACTGTCAGGCAGACAATCTCTATGGCGTCGAGGTCCCGATCTGTTACCGTTCTTGGGAGCTGTGCGGGGCACAGTTTATGAGAACTTCAGGCTCCTCATGTTACCGCACCTTTGCGCTCCGGTACTTCTGGGGCTAGACTTTATGGTCCACCTGAAGAGTGTGATCCTGCAGTACGATGGACCACTCCCTCCACTTTCAGTGGGAGAACAGCAGCCTCCAAATTGCCCAGCTTCTCATGCAGTCTCTCGACACTCAAAATTACCCCGCCTTCTTTATTTGAAAATCTCGTGCCAGGCTGCAAGCCCATCGCAACTAAGAGCAGGCATTACAGCGCTGAGGATCGGATCTTTATTCGATCTGCGGTTCAGCGGCTCCTCAGGGAAGGGATCATCCAACCTAGCACTAGCCCATGGAGAGCACAAGTCGTGGTGGTCAAGACTGGAGACAAACCCCGGATGGTCATAGACTATAGTCAGACCATTAATAGGTACACGCAGCTGGACGCGTACTCTCTCCCGCGCATATCTGACATGGTCAACCAGATTGCGCCGTACCGGGTGTTCTCCACCATCGACTTGAAGTCAGCCTACCACCAGCTCCCCATTCGCCCAGAGGACCGAAAATACACGGCCTTTGAGGCGGATGGCCGTCTTTACCACTTCTTAAGGGTCCCTTTTGGCGTCACTAATGGGGTCTCGGTCTTCCAGCGTGAGATGGACCGAATGGTGGACCAAAACGGGCTACGGGCTACCTTCCCATACCTGGACAATGTCACTATCTGCGGCCATGACCAGCAGGACCACGACGCCAACCTCCTGAAGTTTTTACGCACTGCGTCTCGCCTGAATCTGACCTATAACAGGGAGAAGTGTGTATTCAGCAAGCACCGCCTCACAATCCTCGGATACGTGGTGGAAAACGGGGTCATCGGCCCCGATCCAGACCATATGCATCCCCTCCTTGAACTTCCCCTACCCACTAGCATCAAAGCACTGAGGAGATGCTTAGGCTTCTTCTCGTTTTACGCACAGTGGGTTCCCAATTATGCGGACAAAGCCCGTCCGCTCATAAAATCTACCTCTTTTCCCCTGGCAGCAGAGGCTCGCCTTTGAAGGGATAAAAGCTGACATTGCGAAAGCCACGATGCACGCTGTCGATGAGTCCATCCCCTTCCAGGTGGAGAGTGATGCATCTGATTTCGCCCTGGCCGCCACACTTAACCAGGCGGGCAGGCCCATCGCCTTTTTCTCTCGCACCCTCCAAGGCTCTGAAATTCGGCACTCCTCTGTGGAAAAAGAGGCTCAGGCCATTGTGGAGGCCGTACGGCATTGGCGCCATTATTTGGCGGGAAAACGATTTACCCTGCTCACGGACCAGCAGTCCATGGCGTTCATGTTCAACAACACATTAAGGGGAAAAATTAAGAATGATAAAATCTTGAGGTGGAGAATCGAACTCTCCACCTACAACTATGGTATCATGTATCGTCCGGGGAAGCTCAATGAGCCCTCAGATGCCCTGTCGCGTGGAACATGTGCCAGTGTGCAGGAGGACTGGCTACAGGCCCTCCACAATGAACTCTGCCATCCGGGGATCACTCGGCTCTTCCATTTTGTAAAGGCCAGGAATCTGCCCTACTCCATAGAGGATGTCAGGTCGATAACTCGAAGCTGCCAGGTATGTGCTGAATGCAAGCCGCACTTCTACCGACCTGACAGGGCACACCTCATTAAGGCCACTCGCCCTTTTGAACGACTGAGTGTTGATTTCAAGGGCCCCCTTCCTTCGACAGATCGAAATGTGTATTTCCTCAACGTGGTTGATGAGTACTCCCGATTCCCTTTTGCCATTCCCTGTTCTGACATGTCCGCTGCCACGGTCATCAAAGCTCTGCAAGATCTCTTTACCCTGTTTGGTTACCCCAGTTATATCCACAGTGATCGGGGTTCGTCGTTTATGAGCGGCGACTTGAGGCAATACCTGCTCTCTAAAGGAATTGCCTCAAGTAGGACGACGAGTTATAACCCCAGGGGTAACGGGCAGGTCGAAAGAGAAAACGCTAAAGTCTGGAAGGCTGTCTTACTGGCGTTAAGGTCTAGGGGTCTTCCAGTCTCCCGTTGGCAAGAGGTACTTTCTGATGCGCTCCATTCAATCCGGTCCCTCCTGTGTACGGCAACCAATACTACCCCACATGAGCGGATGTTTACCTTCCCTAGGAAGTCTTCCTCTGGGACCTCACTGCCGTCTTGGTTGACGTACTCAGGACCGGTCCTCCTGCGGCGGCACGTTAGAACCCGCAAGTCCGACCCTTTGGTTGAACAGGTCCATCTCCTCCACGCCAACCCTGAATATGCCTATGTAGCATATCCTGACGGGCGAGAGGACACGGTCTCTATCCGAGATCTGGCGCCTGCAGGGGACCTGGAAACCCCCGTCGCTCCCGCACCCCTGGTTAGGGTTCCTTTGCCCATTCTCTCCCCTCCTGACACGGCGTGGGCAGTATCGGGACCTCCGCTTAATCCTCTTACTCCCGTGTACAGCTTCCCTGAGTCCAGGAGATTGTCGCCACCTCGAGGTCCACCCGTGCGTGAGGAACTGGAGGAGTCACTGGACACCACCTTGGAGAGAGGGACACCACGGTCACCAGAACCGGCACTACTGCCAGTGCTGCGGAGGTCGCAGAGACGGTGCGGACCTCCGATACGACTGAACTTGTGAATATATGGACAGTTCGTACTGTTTTTTTTGCCCCACCGGCCTTTGTTTTAAAGGAGGGGTGAATGTGGTGAACCATAGATGGTTACCACTATGGGTACTGAACCATAGATGGTTATCACTATGGGTACTTGTACATATGTTACTCTTGTTACTGTTGGGGTTAGGGTTGGGATGTTCCACCTGTTAGCATTGTTCTGTGGTACACTCCGTTTGGCTCCGCCTTCCTATAGGAGTATAAAGGTCACTGCACTTCCTAGTGACCCTTTAGTCTGGGATAGTATTATTAAGCAGTGTGCTCTATTCTTGTTGCGAATAAAAGCCTTTATTTCCCGAGTACGATCTAGCCTCTCGAGTGAATTAATCGCGCATCACTTTTAGTACAATCTGAACATGTGTAGTGAAGTTTAAGTGTCTTGTGAGTCAAGTACAACAAGCTGTCCATTGTATTTAAAAATAACTCAACTGACATCGTTATAATGCTGTAGGAGGTTATACGAATCCCTTCACACTTCTTAGGGTGCCACAGTGGCACAGTGGTCAGCACTGTTGTCTCACAGCGCCAGGGACCCATGTTTGATTCCAGCCTATGATAACTAGAGTTTGCACGTTCTCCCTGTGTCTGTGTGGGTTTCCTCCGGGTGCTCCTGTTTCCTCTAACATTCCAAAGATGTGCAGGATTTGATGATTCTATGGTTCTTCATCAATCTTCGCAGTCACTTGGGCAATAGGTGAATCTGCTGGCTTCAGAAGAAGTCAGATTTGACTTAAAACGTTAACTGTGTTTCTCTCTCCAGATATTGTGAGGCCTGCTGCTATTTCCAGCACTTTCTGTTTGTATTTGAGATTTTTATATCTTTTTGCACTCTGCTTTTAGCTCTCATCTTTTTTACACATCTTTAGTGATGAACTATACCATTATTTCTAGCCAAACACTTCACTGCACCACCACCCCACCCTTACTGGTTTAAAATCCTTGGTATGGCCTTATTTCTCCTTCCAGCTGGTACTCTTGTCCCAGATTGGTTCAGGTATAGCCTATCCCAGCTTCTTTCCATTCCAATATCCTATGAAAGGTAACTTACCTTTCCTACTCAGCCCTACAGCCACATATTCACTTCGTTGATGTGTTTGTTCCTAAGGTAATTAACTTGGGTAATAATCCAATGATTGCTATACTCGAGACACTCCTTTTAATGCAGTTCCTAAAATGCCCTTGCTGGACCTCCTCACTGCATTTTCCTATCTCATTGGCTCCCCCAAAAATAAGTCAACTTATTAGAACTGGGTGGTATTCTCCCAAAAAAATTCTAAGTGCCGAATTTGTGTAAAAACTGGAGTAAGTCCCACTGTTTTTTTTCAGTGGGATTTTCAAAATGTATCTCCCACACTCTGTGCACTGCAGAGTGCACTAATGTGAATATCATTAAAAGCTGTAGGCGGGACCTATTCCCACCCGAAAGGCCAGCAGCATAGCACTGAGCGGGCCACTGCACATGCACCGATCTGTCATAGCGGAGATTGGCACATGCACATTAGCCTGCACTGCTGCCGGCTTTGTGATCGCTGGTCAGCTCAATCACTGGTCAGCCCCGTGACCCCCGCATCACTGGCTGTGCAGCCCCCCTTGCCATCCGATCGCTGGCCATCCCCGGACGTGTCCGAGTCTCGACCCCGCCCCCATCTCGAATTCCCCCCCTAGTCCCGCAGTCCTGATTTCTCCCCCCACCCACTGGCAGCCCCTCCCCAGTCCTGCACCCCCGCCCCCACCCCCAGGCCCAACACCCCCATGCAGGCCAACATCTCTCCCCATCCCGATGGCCAGACCCGATTGCTGGCTTCCCTCCCTCTGTCACTGCCAAGTGGAGAGTGGCAGCGGAACTCCCCACCATTCTGCCTCAGATGCCCTGCCCCCAATAAGCCCCACTCCCATTAGGCCACGCTGCTTTGGCTGTGCCCGATGCCCAGTGCACTATGCCAAGATGGCCCCTGGGCATTGCCACTTTTCCCCTTGGGCAGTGCCAGGGGACCAGGCACACCTATTACTTCCCTAACTTCAGAGCTATTTCACCCCAAACAACATTGTAGTGTTTTAAAAACTAAAGGCAAAATCCAGTGATAGTTACCCCACCAGGCACTTATCTCTTTCGAGTTGTTTCTTGCTTCCTGTGGAAAAACTGACTGTTCAAGCAGGCTTTTCCACAAACACAGCTTGCTGGGAGTTCAAACAGCTTCTCCTGCTGTGAGCTGAGGTCTCAAACAGCTAACTGGCATAGGTTGAAACTGCTCGTTTTCCTGTTTAATCTTTCCTTATCTAAACTAACCTCTTCAGAAGATAACTTAATTATCTTTATTTTGTGAGTCCACCTTTTGGAATATAATTGCATATTCAAACTTTGTCCCGTCCTTTGAACCTTGAAACTAGGCATCTTTGAGATGTTTGTTCATGACTTCTTGTGAGGGATATTCATTTTTCCAAGCTTCTTCAGGATTGAAATTGCATTGCCTGAGGATGTGTGTATGGGTCCACAAGGGCTTACCGTGGCTTCAAGTGGAGTTGAGGGATGTTGGTGAGATCTAGGTCAATGGGGAGGTGTTTGTTTTCTTTGATTCTCTGGGTTTCAGAAGGTCATAACATCATGGCAGATTGTGGAGGAAGCGGGGTTGATGATTGTCAGCATTGAATAGCCAGGGGAGAGGTAGTTGATGTGTGCCAGCAGAGATTTTTTGATTTGATTTGATTTCTTGTTGTCACATATAATGGGATACAATGAAAAGTATTGTTTCTTGCATGCTATAGACAGAACATGCCATTCATAGAGTACATAAAGGAGAAGGAAAGGAGAGGTTGCAGAATGTAAAGTTACAGTCATAGCTGGGATGAGATCAGTATAATATATGTTAAGTCCAATAAAACATCTGATGGCAGCAGGGAAGAAGCTGTTCTTGAGTTGATTGGTATGTGATCGCAAAACTTTTGTATCTTTTTCCCAATGGAAGAAGGTGGAAGAGATTATGTCCGGGGTGCATGGGGTCCTTGATTATGTTGGCAGCTTTTCCATAGAATCCCTACAGTGCAGAAGGAGGCCATTTGGCCCATCGGGTCTACACCGGCCATAATCCCACCCAGGTTCTATCCCCGTAACTCCATTTATCCTGCTAGTCTCCCTGACACTAAGGGGCAATTTAGCATAGCTAATCAACCTAACCTGCACATCTTTGGACTGTGGGAGGAAACTGGAGCACCCGGAAGTAACCCACGCTGACATGGGGAGAATGTGCAAACTCCACACAGATAGTGTTTCGAGGCCGGAATTGAACCCAGGTCCCTGACCCTGTGAGGCAGCAGTGTTAATCACTGTGCCACCATGCCGTCCATGGCAGAGGGAAGCATAGATTGAGTCAATAGATAGGAGGCTGTTTTGCGTGATGGACTGGGCTACGTTCACATCCCTTTGTAGTTTCTTGCGGTCTGCAGCCAGGCTGTTGGGGTCAACCTGAGGGTTCTGATGATGGATCCAGTTATGCACTGGGCTTCATCCAGGAATGTCCCTGGCTATCATATGGATTTAACCTGCCCTGGGTTTTCTGCCCTTAGCTGACAAGTTTGTTTCAGGAACATCACCAATGAGCTTGAGGGAAGTTTCCCAAGACAATCCCAGTGTGGAGAAGGCAGTAAATTCCAGGTTGAGCTCCTGCAACATGAACAACATGGAGTCCCTATCACAGCTTTGGCTCTATCACCACTGCATGACTCAATTCACATCTTCAATCTCAGGACCTTGCTACTAGGTAATTGTGAACACAGAGAGGGCAGCTAACTGACAACATGGTTATTCCGACAACATCAACTCCATCAGGTCTCTCACCTGCAGATTCAGATGTCCAAGACCCCTTCCCACCCCAATAGCGTAGCTAAAATTTACCTCACTTGATGTTGATGACCTGCTTTATCTTCACATCGATCATAAGTCACAGGCCCATTAATGATACTTGGTCACCAGCATCGCTGACAGCAAGCGCAATATTGACAAATTCATTGCTTCTCAGGTCCATAGCACAACCCTTTTTTGGGTTCTGGGGATGCCATGGCAGATGTTGTAAGTTGCTGTCAATACATGCCACCCACTGTAGCCAGTGGAAGATTTGAACACCTTGATTTTCACAGTAGTAATGCACTGAGGGGCCTCCCCCACTGACATCTATGTGCAGGGTCCCTCCGGTGACCGTCGGGGTAATTCATTTCTGTTGGAGGCTAATCAGGGACAAATTAGTCTCAGGTATGGGGTGAAGTAACATTTATTGCTGCCAATAAAAGTGCCTTCAAAATAAGTGCTAATATAACATGTGAAAGTGAGACTTTAAAGTGTCTAAATATTCTATCCAACTAGTGTTCTCCATCACCTGTGCCATCTTAGTTCTGCTACAACTTCTTAACTTTACATGGCCTACCACTACGTCTCGTGTCTCCCCAGGATGTGCTTTGGAGTTGGAGGTGGCCAGCTGCCTACCACGCCCTATGGCCTGTGATGCCCTTGGCGATCATCCTCTGGAGGGCCTGGACCTTGAGGGCCCTGGCTGGCTTCCAGATGTCACGGACGTATCCATGCTACCCTCTTCATCCCACTTTCCCTCAGATGCCCTGGTGTCAGGAAGCGGGGAGTCAGAAGGAGTAGCCACAGCCACAGTCTCTTGGATGGAAGGCCCCAGCACGCGCTTCCTCCTCCCTCGGGCTTCCTGTAGGCCCCTGGGGTCACTCCATGGGACAGCGGTTCTTCTGCAGTGAGCTCTGGCATCATCTGGCCCTGCCAGTCCTGGAGGATCACCTGCGTTCTTGCCATGGTGGTCACAGCAAGTGCCCTCAGAGACTGGCCGTGTTCTGCAGCCCCTCAGCCATGACTCTCTGTGAGTGGACCAAGTTCTCAAGGGCTGCTGCCATAGCCCGCTGCTGCCATAGTCCGCCATCTGAGTCGGGGGCCACCTGTCAATGACCACAGCAGGTGCCCTCCTGAGACTGGCCATGCTCTGCAGCCCCTCAGCCATGACTCTCTGTGAGTGGGCCAAGTTCTCAAAGGCTGCTGCCATAGCCCGCTGTGTCTCGGCGCTGTCCCGCTGGGTCTCCTGCAAACACTGCAGCCTCTCAGGCATGGGCCACAGAATCTCAATAAGCCTGTTGAGGCCCTCAGCTGTGGCCCGCTGTGACTCAGGCGCGGCCCTCTGAGACTCTGCTATGGCCTGCTGTGACTCAGCCACCGCTTGGAGCCTGCCACTCATGATGAGGATTTCTTGCCCCTGGTTTTCCACCGCCGATGCCACCCTTGCAGTGTTGGCCTTGGAACCACACAAGACAGGCAATAGCTGGTCCGCCTGAAAGCTTTGGGTCTCTTCCCAACAGCTTCACAGTTGGTCCAGTGTTGCCATCAACCCCTCCTGCAGTCCCTGTTGCATTTCCAGCACTGAGGGAGAAGTGATCGCAGAGGCCCAGCATGTAACCTGGGGCAGGCTGAGTCCTCGCTTCCAGCAGGTGCCCGCTTGCCAAAGGCCTTGGATGTTCCCCCCTCCACCCGATGTAGATCAGCAGATGTGTTGTGTGCATCAGAGAGTGACCCAGATGCCTCACCACTAACTTGGTCCACTGATGTGAGAGTTGCTGAGATGGTGAACTGTGAAGTGGAAGCTGACGCAAAACTAGTGCCAGCCTTGGAGATCCCTTCATCGGCTTCCTCCAAGGAGTCTTCCGAACCATCAGGGGGAAAATAGATGGGAGCAGCAATGGGGGCCGTGATGCCAGATGGTCCCAGCACGTTGGGGTCCTTTCCTGCAACACAGGACACAAGGTTAAGTGTAAGGGAGTAAGAAGGATCTGGGCTGCGTGCAATTTACTTCAGATATCTTCAACAAATGGAGGACTGGCAGATGCTCACCTCTATGCTCCAGCCTGACCATGCTGTTGCTTTGGTATGGATCCCTTTCTCTCCTGCAATCTCCAATGCCCGCTCCTCAAAGGGGGTGAGGACCTGGATCTCAGGCACACCAACCCGTCTGCTCCCGGCTATTAAGGGCATTCTTTTTCTGTGGGGACAGAAGGATCCATGTAAAATCTGATGTAATGAGTCCTGGAGGGTAACAGGTGATGGTCCTCAGAGGGCTAGGATTGTGATATTCTTGGGAGGGAGGAGGGAGGTGTTGCCCAGTGGTATTTCTAATATCCTGTGGACTCATTCAACCAGCACTGTGCATAATGGATTTTACTCAAACATCCCTGCACTTATCACGGAAAAGGACTATGCACACAAACCAATAGTAAATAACGAATTCACAACTTTATTCTAAACAGTAAGACTTAAGTTTTATAACTTTAAAAATTCTCTCCCTCTAGCTAATTCACCATTTAGAAATTTGTATACAACCCTGCATACTGTCACCGCCTCCCAGGCTGCATTTCCATCCCTTCCCCTGGTGCTGTGACCTGCTAGAGTGAAGACGGTGTCCTGCCGTACCTCCACCGCCTCCTGGGCAGATCAGCATCCGATAAAATCTGGGGGCTGTCTTCCTGGAGGTCATTTCTTCCTGCACTGCCTGCCTGTCTGTCCATCCTTGTGGTTTTTATGGAATTTTCCCTTGTTAGGGCAGATCAGCTGCAAGCAGTTTGGCCAAGTCATGCGCCCGTTAGAGCATTCCAGCGAGTTTAATGCAGTTTGCCTTGTTACCATGGAGGGGAAGCCAAGTCAGCACTTGCAGGTGTGCTGATGGAGGGGAAGGTGGAAGAAATGTGCCTCTGTGATGATTGGGGTAGGGGAGAGAGAGGGTCATGTCACTCAGCAATCGGAGCCAAGGTGGTGGTGAGGGTGCAATATGCAAGAGGGTCCCGGGGAGGGGGGGGGGGGGGTTGGGGGGAGTGGGGTGGTAAGGGTAAGGGAGGTCAATAATGTTGGGAGGTGCTCCCCGATGTCCATGAGGGGGCAGGGGATACTATATCTGGCCCAGGGTGCAGGTCAGGAGAACTGCCTTTTTGAGCTTTTTCTGTGCATTGGCAGTTTGTGGCTCCGATCTGAGCTGCAGACATTCTGGTGCATTAAGCCCCGCCCACTGCCTCCAGTGGCTAGAAATGGTCTAGCCCATATTTTCAAGGACTGAGTGAATAAGATTGGGAATGAAAATTCGCCTCAAAAACGGATCAGAAGCTCTCCCGTTTTCACGCTCGCTGGCCACTTCAGAAAAATCTCATAAAAGTCCACCCACTGTGACAGTTACACCTTTCAATTGCATTCTGTTATAAAATTGGAACAGTTCTGCTTTCGTAAGTGGCTTTGGGGCATAATGACATTTTAGTGCTTCGGACAGCTCCGCTAGGGGATGCTCTGCAGGTTTCTCTGGTTGTATGAGGCTTCTTTAACTCCTCATAGTACTGAAGAACACTGCTACTGCTAGTTCATCCTTTACCTTATTTGTCTTTAAATAAGTGTTGAAATGCTCCATGTCCAGCTCACCATATCGTTGTTGAAAGGCTCCATTGATGCTGGTATTTGGCTGCTGGTCGATAGGATAATTCACCCTGTGTTTGCATGCCCAGAATGTGCATCATTTGTTGTGATTCCTATGCAGGTGCTTGGACTACCTTTCATAATTACATTTATGATGTTAGGTCTTTTGACTGTATGTGTGCGTGCACTTTTATGCAAGGATACTGTTTACATGTATTTATCTCAGTTATTTCCTTGGGCATCGTTAGTTAGCACAAGATGGGTATTTGATGTACTGGAGTTAGAGAAAGAGAGAAAAAAATGAAGTGACATAGGTTATCACCCTCAGATACTGGGAGCCCAGAGTTCCCTCATTGGTTTGTACGATTGTTTCAGCGACTTCATCAAACTTCAATTTTTACACCTCACCATTTTGCATTGTGATCCTGGGTATGTACGTGCCACTCGATAGCCAATTGGCATTGACTTTTCACCCCCCTCCCTAACTTGGCACCAGGTAGGCAACACACCATCTGCTCTGGTTTGCTTCTGAACAACAGGAATCATTGATCGAGCAGTTGTAGTAGGACAAACCAGCTTCCTTTCTCACCTCGTGGATTCCTGTTTGGGTCTAGTTGTCATGGAGTCCTGCTTCTTTAATCTTCAGGCCTGGCTCGAGTGCAAGTGAGTGAAAGTTCTTTTGAAGCAGGTGCCCCAAACACCATCACCGCACCTCCAATCCACCCCCCCCCCCCCACCTCTTTCCCCTGTGAAGTGTGGGCAACTGGATTTTTTAAATTAATTAGTGGGACATGGGCATCACTGGCCAGTATTTATTGCCCATTCCTAGTTGCCTGAGAACAGTTAAGAGTCAACCACATTGCTGTGGCTCTGGAGGCACATGTAGGCCAGACCAGGTAAGGATGACAGATTTCCTTCCCTCAAGGATGTTAGTGAACCAGATAGGTTTTTCTGACAATTGACAATGGTTTCATGGTCATTAGTAGACTCTTAATTCCAGATATCTTTCATTGAATTCAAATTTCATCATCTGCCGTGACGGGATTCGAACCCGGGTCCCCAGAACATTAGCTGAGTACCTGGATTAATAGTTTAGCGATAGTACCACTAGGCCGTCGCCTCCCTGAAGTCTTCAGACTCAGACTCTTTACTTCACATCTTCAGTTCACTGGAACCAAATCCTGGGACCTGGGTCATTTTGAGATTTAAAGCTGGTTTCCCCTGCCTCTCCTCCTGGCTCCGTGTATCTTGCCAGTTTCGATGACAACAGATGTCGGGTTGGGTGGCACTTGGACCAGTGGGCAGCTCAACATTCTGGCGATGAATGAAATACGAGTCTGTATTCAACGTCCTTCCAGTAAAGTGGAGCAAAAGGTAGTAAATTGAGATAATCATTTTCCTACTTGGATGTATCATCCTTGTGTGCTGGCTATGTCAGCAAGTCCTTCTACCAGGTGTCTAATGACAATTAAATTTGGCACAGAATTTACTGCAGATATTTTGCATGCAAGAGAAAGGCCTGGGAGGTCAAGGCTGTCGACATATCTACGGAGAAACTGAGTAGAATTTCAATACTGTACAGAATAATCAGCAGGCTTTGGATAAAAGACTACACGTGCAAATGTGCAGGTCTAGGTATCAGGGCAGCTGTAGAAATCCATTAACAGTTCCAAAAGGTTGCCATCATTGTTCAAAAAAGCGGTAAAAGCTCTTGGAATTATTTGGGAGGTTGTTTTTCGGAACAGAAATGAAAATGAACGTGTAAAGGAGCAGGGAAAGACCTGTGAATCGATACAAAGTGCCTCACCTCTCCAGCCCTTCCCAACGCCCTCTCCCTCGATGGTGAGTAGGTCCTGGCCCCGATGCCAAGCCCTTCCCAATGCCCTCCAGCCATTATTATTAGTGTCAATACGCAGTTTCAATACATTGCTGATCTTGTGACAAAATTGTTTCAGCTCCATCTCATCAACATAATGGGGCAGATTCTCCATAAATAATTTATGACTGTCTGGTTTTTGGATTGTGCACTGTGTTTCTGTATCCACCAGTTTATTTTCATTGCAATATGGCCTGGGGTCCTGGGAAGGCGATCACAATTCATTGATCATGAGGCCTTGGGGGGTGGAATCAGAATTTCTGTTTCTATCTCTGGTCAGGGGCCGTGATGTTGGGACACGTGTGTATTATGTTTGAGGTCTGATATTGAGACCAATAAAAGACCACAAGGTCAGTGGTAGTATCCTAACTGGAACAGTTTATTAACACATCTATTCTCCAGCACAAGGTGGGCTAGGCAAGCTCAACCCAGGGTGGAGCTTGAATCCCAGGACACCTGATTCTCTTAAAGGGGCATCTCCAACATACATAACACGTCTCCCCTCTTACTTCAACCCCCCTCCCAAATAACATATATACATTTTTAACACAATTCTACAAATATACAAGTCAACTATATACAAAAACAAGAACATGAATATCAATGCCCATTAAATGTCTACATAGACTTAATCAGTCCATCTGGAGAACAACGGTTCCTGCACGACCGTCTCGTTGCCCTTGGCTCCTCTTGAGTGTTCCTCCCAACATTTCCGGAAGCTCTCGAGCTTCCTCTCTTGCCTGGCTACTGTTATCAGTAGCTTCTGCTGACAGTCTCCTCTCTGGTCAGAACTCCCTCAGTTTCAGGAACACAAGACTCAGTTGGTTCCTCAGGCTCCTCTTGCAACAAATTCTGTATCAGGGAGGACTTCCTTGCTTTGGTGTGGAGAAGCCACCAGCTGATCTGTGCATCTTGTCCAGACCTGTTTGTCCTGGTTCTGAACAATGTATGACACTGGCCCTGTCTGGGCCACTACTATTTGCAGGAACCCATTATTCCCACACTGTGTTCCTCGCCAACAACATGGTTTCTCCCTTCCTGAACATCGCTGTTTTTCCCTCTCTTCAGGCCATCTGCCCTTCTTGGTTATTTGTTACCACTTCTTGCGTCTCCTCTGGCTACATCAGATCAGAAGAGGTCCTCAATCTGCGGCCAAATATCAATGACACCAGGGAAAGGTGTGTCATTGCATGAGCAGTGCTGGGATATGTGCTTCAAAATCGATTCACTCACCTTACAAAGGACCCCTCCCCTTGGGAAAACCTCAGTGCCTGTTTCAAGGTCTGGACAAACATCTCAGCCTGGCCATTTGTCGCAGGGTGATATGAAGCCAAGGTAGTCTACAAACTTCTTTGTCACAAATTGTGGACCGTTGTCGCTCGCTATTTGATCAGGGCTTCCAAAACAAACAAACAACTCATCGATTTGCTCTAGTCACCTTAGCAGATGCCAATTTCATAATTGCTACTTTTGGCCATTTTGAGTGGACATTGACCACTACCAATAGCATTTTACCTTCCATCAGATCTGTGAAATCTACATGGATCCTGTACCAACGAGCTTCAGGCCATTCCCATGGGTGGAGGGGCAACAAAGGCAGTATTTTCCGCACTACCACACAGGATTCACAAGCACCTACCTTCTCCTCGATCAGGGAGTCAATGCATGGCCACCAAAAATAGCTCCTGGGAATCTCTTTCAACTGTACCACTCACGGGTGCCCTTGGTGCCCTTGATCTAGCACCTTCTTACATCACGTGGAAGGAATGACCACTCATACCCCACAAAAGACATCCATCCGTTATGGACAACTCCCACCTTCCTGACAGTTAGGGACTCAAATCAGGCTGATTCTTATGAATAATCTTTCCTCATAAGCCTAAATCCATTATTTGACTTAAGACTGGGTCATTTCTTGTGGTGTTTCAAACCTGGTTCACTGATACTTTATCATCTAGGTGAAAATACATAATTTTCAAATGCCAATCAATAACATCCGTTCCTCCAGGGAGATACAAACTCGAAAGTTCAACATTACCATGCTGTTCAGATTGTCTATACCTGTGTGTCGTTGGAGTATGCTGCCAAGAGTAGTGCCCATCATTATAACTGTGCTGCTTCCATGGATAGTATTCCTGTGTATGGCCCAAAGTTGCTGATCAGAGGCCTGTGATCAGTTCACAGCACAAAATGCTGGCCGTATAGAAAATGGGAGACTTTTTTCACCCCAAATATGATCCTTAACCCCCTCCTTCTCAACCTAGGCATATTTTCCTATTTTTGTCAAGGTCCTTGACGAGAAGGCGATGGGCCTTTCTTCTCCATTGGACAATATGTGTCATAATACAGCGCCAACTCCATAAAGCGAGGAATCGCAGGCTAATTTAGATGACAACTTTGGATTGAAGTGTACCAACAGTTATGGCCTTCATAAGGCATGTTATACCGCTCCGTAAGCATCTTCACAGCCCTGGGTCCATCTCCATGTTTGGCCTTTATCCAGCAGTTGATGTAAAGGTTTCAGTATTGTGGCCCATTCGCTGGTTGAGTCTGATTCCAGCACCCCTATACTCAACAGACATCTAATTCGGCCGCTACCTTCAGCCTAATCATGCCTTCAGTCCCCTTGAATGAGAGCCTGACTTAATTTGAATGTTTATCTCAACCCCCTTCATCTCCCCTAGTGTCCCTTTGAATACATCCTGATATCTCTCTCGGACATCCTATAGCCTTGTCTTTGAATGCGCCAGTCTGTTTACCATGCTCCAGTTTAATTTTAATTTCTGCAGCCAGGAGCAACCAAACAAGGCAGGGTAGTCACCTTGACCACATACAATGGTAGTTCTGCACAATATCCCTCAGTTGCACCTTTACCAGCAAATATCCCCTCAGAGACAACTCTTGCTCCGTATAAGTCCGTAAGGTGGTTTTTGAAGACTTCAACAACAGTGTTTTCAACTTGGTCTTGTTTCCTGAGTTCAGGATCAGTGACACCGCTGCCCCTGTATCCAGTTCCATTTCGATTACCTTCACTTTCACCTTTGGAAGGATGCAAAATCTATTGGCTGCTCCTCCAACCGATAAAATATTCAACCAAAATTCTGTCGCTTTGTGTTCTTTTGCCTCCTTGGCAGATCCAGACTCTCTGGCCCCTTTGTAGCTGGCAGCATGTATTTTGTGCTTAGTTTCAGGTTCATCTCTCCCTGAATCCCCTTTTGCTCTTTTAATTGCACCCCACGCTTACACCGGTGGCATTGAGCTTTGCAAGTCCAGCATGTGGACTCCTTGTGGCCAGACTTGCCACAGCGGCAGCATTCTATGGTTGACACCACAATCTAATGCTCTTCAGCTATTTTGCGTACTTGGCTCCCGACACCCAACTATGTTGCTTCATTTGCAGCCAGCTCAAGAGGTAGCTATATAAGTAGCTATCTCAAAAGCCACTTTAAAATCTAGACTTTTTTTTGTTCGCTGTTTGTTGTATTGCTTCATTGTGAAGCCAACACACCAAACGATCCCTCAAGGCATCCTTTAGGGAGGTGCCAAACTCACAGTGTTCAGATTGTCTCTTCAACACAGCCACAAATTGCGCAATGGATTCACCCACCAATTGCATTCTCTTATAAAATCGGAACCGTTCTGCTATAAGTGGTTTCAGGGCATAATGATTTCTTAGTGCTTCACACAGCTCTGCTAGGGGACACTCTGCAGGTCTCTCTGGTTGTCTGAGGCTTCTTAACATCACCAACATTTTACTCCCTGTAGTGCTCAAGAACACTGCTACTGCTAATTCATCCCTGACCTTATTTGTCTTTAAATAAGAGTTGAAACGTTCCAAATATAGCATCCAGCTCTCCAGATCTTTGTTGAAAGGCCCCATTGCCCTGAACTAGCCCGCCATTTTCTGTTTCCGTTGGTGGGAGTTTTCTTGCCTTCGCGTTCCATCGTCGCTTTTCCCACGCTTATGCAACTCTGCGTTCTTCTTGCCGCCACTCCTTTGCCGACTGTGCTTCCCTACTCATCCTGCTGGTTGTCGTCCGAGTCTCCTCACCACTGCTTCCCTCCCAACGGTCTTGGTGCTCCCAGTGGAGAGATCCCCCTCCTACACCTGGCCCGATTGTAGTCCGAGTCCCTTCATGACCACTGTCATCAGCCCTCCCAGCGAGTACCTCTGCGGTGTCAAATGCGGTCCGAGTCCCCTCATAACCGCTCCTCTCGATGTCTAGGCCTGTTCCCTCCAGTCTACCCCAGTAGCTCGGCGATTCCTACCGTTTTTGAAGTCCAGAACCACGACATCAACCTTCCTTCCTCTCCCAAAGTTCGTTGGTGAATTGCAATCCGTGGGTCGTGACCATGCCCCATAGCCAGTTATTATGTTTGAGGTCTGACATTGAGACTAATAATAAAGCATGAAGCCAGTGGTCATAACCGAAGTGGAACAGTTTATTAACACATCTTTATCCTAGCACAGTCAGTACAAGACTGGCTAGGCAAGTTCCACTCCATCTGACGAAGGAGCAGTGCTCCGAAAGCTTATGGTATTTCCTACCAAATAAACCTGTTGGACTTTAACCTGGTGTTGTGAGACTTCTTACTGTAGGCAAGTTCCACCCAGGGTGCTGGGTCACCTGACCCGTTCTCTTAAAGGGGCATGCCTCAACATACATAACACGCTACCCTCCTCCCCCTTAGGAAAATCCGGGTTGAAAGCTAACATGATTCCGATCCCCACTTTTCCATTTTCATGTGAATTCCATTGAAGCCAGTTTGGAGCCTGCACCACCAGATGTGAACACAAGAGCGGGATTTTCCAGCTGCACTCGCCCCAAAACCAGAAACTCCCACTCGAGGTCCACCCTGCCTGCTACAGCTCTCTTGGCGGGCTGGACGGGAAAATTCCATCCTGCGTTACTTCTACGATCAACTAGTACACAGGTCTTGTTTGCAAAACACTCTCTTGCAGACATCAAAAACCCACCAAAACTACACCAGACGTCACGCGTGCATGCGCAAACTCACCAAAAGACATCGGTAATATATTTACATAGACAGATGCTACTACAACACTCTGTAACCTTGCCCCTCATCTGAAAATTTCAATCTCCCATCAGGACATAAATATGATGAAAGTAATGTCCCAACTATACGCCAATCTTTCAGGAGCGGTACGATTGCGTTGCAAAGTATGCAATACCACTGGTAATTTATCAACCAGATCCTGTGTCAGTCGATCTGGGTTTGTAGGCATAGATAAAGACTGAGAATCTATGCCTGAACGTTCCGCATCCACTCCCACAGTAGAGTCTTGTGCAACAGGAACCACACTTCCTTGCGAATGTCCACGACAGCATTACCTTCTGCCATGTTATCTGAAACTGCTGCTAACTCTGAAACTTTGCTGACTCAGAGTCATATCGTAAACAAATATGATCTTGGTGTCTGCGAACAACTCTTCTGCCGTGCAGCTTTATTACCCAAGATACTGGATCACTTTTGGTTTAGGATTAATCCCGATAACCATTTCTAGTTACTACCAAAGTTCCTGATGTAACTAGGATCATCTATGTTCAACTGTCTCTCCTTCACATGGTAGTCATCTCTCTCCTGCTTCTCTCGTTTCCTGCCCACTCTTTTCTGAGATCTGGATGAAGCAGATCCAGGTGAGACTTTATTCTTCTACCAAACAATAATTCAGCTGGAGAGAACTCTGTTTTTGACTGTGGCTTGTTACAATACTGGACCAAGAACCTTGAGAGCCTGGTTCCCAAAGTATTACCTGCCATTCTCTTCAATCCCTCTTTCAAAGTTTGAACAGCTCACTCAGCTAACCATTTGAAGCTGGATGAAACAGCACAGTACGCACATGACGTTTACAGTCTTAAGCATAAATTCTTGACAAAATTACTTGTAAACATGGTGCCGTTACCCGAAATGGAAGAATCTGGTAATCCATGAGTTGCAAAAACTTGACGGAGCTTCTCCATTGTAACAGGAGCTGCAATGTTATTCATATGTGCTTCCAACCACTCGAATGTGCATCTAAGATGATCAAAAACATGTGATTCATGGAAGGTCCCGCAAAGTCCACGTGACATCTGGACCACGGCCGATCAGGCCACTCCCAAGGATGAAGTGGTGCTGTCGGCACCATCTTCTGGTTCATCTAACACGCACAACAGGTTTTCACCCTATTCTCCAGGCCCTGATCCATATTAGACCACCAAATATGCGATCTGGCTAGACTTCTCATTTGAGAGGCACCTGGATGAGCCTCATGAATTTCATCCATGACTTGCTCATGACAAAGGGGCAGAACGACCACCCTCAATCCCCACAGTATGTGACCATCCTGTGCACTTAACTCATGTGTGCGCTTCATGTAAGGTCTCAACCCATCATCTCCTACAGCAGTAGGGCATCCTTGCATCAGAAAACTCTTGACTTGAGATAGAATAGGATCTCTGCCCATCCATTGCTTACTTTGCTTAGTATTCATTGGAGAATGTGCAAGACTCTTGAGTAAGAAAATTGTCTTGGTAGGAAATAGAACCTTGGTTGGCATATCCGGTAAAGTGAGACGACTCAATGCATCTGTGTTTGCACTGTCCTTCCTTGCCGCGTACACAGTACTGTATTGATAAGCTGACAATGTAAGTGCCCAATGCTCTACTCTCGCTGAGGCCATGGGAGGAATACATTTTGACTCACTGAAAAGACTCAGCAACATGGTCGGTACACATGGTGAACGAATGACCATCATAGTACTGATGGAACCTTTTTACATCTAAGACGATAGCTAGACCTTCCTTGTCTCACTGTGAATATCCCTTTTCAGCCTTTCCGTCAGCATCCGAGATGCAAAACCAATGGGTTTTTCTGACCCGTCCTCCATTAAATGTGAGAGTAGCACCCCCATACCGTAGGACGAGGCATTACAAGACAGAATGAGTTCCCTGTCTTGATCAGCTTAACTGATTACTGCAGCACTTTCACATCCTTGAAAGCTTTCTTTTGTGCTTATTCCCACTTTGGTTTCTTTGGGAAGGAGTATATACAGTGGCGCCAACATAGTTGAAAGATCTGGCAAAAATGTTCCATAATAGTACACCAGGCCCAAAAATGGTCTGAGCTCTGAAACATTCCTTGGATCTGGAGCTTCCATAATAACTCTAATTTTCCTTTCCACGGGAGATAAGCCTTGTGCCAAGATTTTATTACCTGATACTCTATTTTTCATGCTCCACTTCAGATGCAATCCCGCTTCTGAAAAACATTTTAATGCTTGATCCAGGTGGCTGAGGTGTTCATCCTCAGTCTTCCCCATAATCAAGATGTCACCCAAGTAGACTGCTGCATGAGGAAGGCCTTGCAACAGGTTGTCTATCGTTCGTCGAAAAATCCCCAGACTGGAGGATACCCCAAAAACCAAACAACTGTACTTGAACAGACCTTAACGCGTGTTAATTGTAACATATTGCTTAGAGTCCTCCTCTAGCAAGAACCATGGAATTCCTACAGTGCAGAAAGAGGGCATTCAGCCCATCGAGTCTGCACTGACTATCTGAAAGAGCATCCCACTCAGGCCCTCCCCTCTCTCCCATCAACGTCACCCCGCATATTTACCATGGCCAATCCACCTAACCTGCACATATTTTGATTGCAGGCAGAAACCGGAGCATCCAGAAGAAACCCATGCAGACACGAGGGGAACATACAAACTCCACACAGGCAGTCACCCAAGGCCAGAATCAAACCCGGGTTCCTGACGTTGAGGCAGCAATGCTAACCACTGTACTGCCGTGTCATTGTTGATAGGCATGGCTCATGTCAAGTTTTGAGAACATCTTGCCTCCAGCAAGAGTTGAAAACAAATCACCCGCCCTAGGTAACAGATAAGCAATCAATTTGGAAACCCGATTAATGTTGAGCTTATAATGTCCACATATGCACACCGTACCATCATTTTTAAGGACAGGAACAATTGGTGCTGCCCAACTAGAAAACGGAATAGGCTCAATGATTCCAAGCCTTTGCAGCTGTTCCAACTCCTCCTCCACTTTACTTTTCATGGCACAGGGCACCGTTTTAGGCTTGAAAAGCGAGCAATAGCCTGAGGATCCACGGATAACTTCACTATTGTACCATGCAATGTATCCAATTCATCCCTGAAGACTTCAGGATAATTCTTAACAACATCTTCGGTCACCCTTGAGTGCTTGATCTCACCTCACTTCAATGGAATTTTGCTGAGCCAGTCACACACTAATAAACTAGGCCCCTTCCCTTTTACCACAAGGAGGCGTGCCCTTGTTTCTTGTCTGTTATACGTAATACGCACTTCCAACACCTAAAGGAATGGTATGGACTCTCCGGTGTACATTCGAAGTTTAATCTCTTCCGGATTAAGGGCGGATGCTTGGTTAGAGTCCCAAGTCAACTTGTAGGTTTCATCACTAATTATGGATGTGGAGGCTCCTGTGTTCACCTCCATCTTAATTTGCTTACCATCGAGCACCACTACAAATAGGCTCCATTCACACCTAATCCACATTAAACAAGTTGTAAGCTTGCTTCTCTGCCTGCTCTAAGCTATCTAGGTGATGCGTAGCTAATTGAGGCTTCTTTGAATTTAGATTTTCTTGCTCAGCCTTTGCTTTGCTTTTCGCACCATTGCATTGCACCAATGACAAACAGCATCCATGAATTTGCAATGATTCACATAGTGTTGTCCTCCACACCAAAACATTCCACTGCTTTCCCTTGCAACTCATTTCTTCATTTGATGCAGTGCCCTTGCCTGGACACCAACATTAGCCTTCTGAATAACTTTAATATTACTGACAGACATTTCCATGCCCTGCAAAATTTCTAGAGCCTTCTAAAAAGTCAGTGTGGCTTCACCCAACAGTCAACGCTGAATGCTGTCTTCATTAATGCCATAGACTAATCTATTGCTGAGCATATCTTCCAATAATGCTCCAAACTCACAATGTTCCGCGAGCTGGTGTAATTCTGCCACAAACTTATCTACCGACTGACCTGCCTTCTGAAAATGACTATGAAACTTGAATCTTTGGACAATCACCAAAGGCTTCAAACTGTGGTAATTTTGCACAAGTGCAACTAAATCTGCAAACAGATTTAGTCTCCTGCCTTCTGAGGTGCGGCCAGATTCCTCATCAATTTTTAGGCCTTTGCCCTGCACACACTCAGCAGAATTGAGCGCTGCTTCGCCTCATCTGCTATTCATTTGCTAAAAAGTGTTGCAAGCACTCCACGTATTTCGCCTAGTCTATCATCAAAGTTGCTGATGGCCGTGAACATAGCCATGGTGCTGTTAACTTGATAACCCATCGAATAAAACTCACAATCCTACTGATCCGAGCCCTTGGCTGCTGCTCACGATGCAAACTTGCTACTGTGCACAACCTCGTGTTGCCACATTGAACATGGAAAAACTTTGTTTTATTTCACCCACGGTCTGAAAGACGCGCTGGTTGGGTGCATCGACCATGCTAAATTCTCCCTCAGTGTACCCGAACAGGCGCTGGAGTGTGGCGACTAGGGGATTTTCACAATAACTTCATTGCAGTGTAAATGTAAGCCTACTTGTGACACTAATAAATAAACTTTAAACTTAAAGAGAATAAATTCGGTGCTAGAAAACAGGAGGACCAGCAGGGCCCATGATTTCTCCCCCTGGCTTGATCCTAATTCCAGATTTGGGCTTCCATAGTTGGGCAAAAGCCACAAATTGTGCCTGATGATGTTATCCCAGCTCAGGTGTTTGTCCACTTGTTGTTCCAGGTTTTTCCAACCGGCGTGCTCATCAATGTCAATAAATATGGAGTTGTTGTCGTGTATCCTCTGAACTGGGTTGCAGCGACAACCGACCTCTAAACCCAGACTGAGGAGCCGGCATTGACAGCCGACAACAGACAGCACCGCGCCTGGCGCCAACGCCGACCGCATCGCGCAAGCGCCTGGGCTCCCAGCCTGACGGCACCGCACGTGACTGGGTGGTCTGCGCCCGCGAGAAGAGGCAGGGGCGCGGGGCCGCGATGTGGCAGCGTTGCCTGGTAACAGCAGCTCGAGCCGGAGAGCGGCGGCGGGTAAGAAACTCTTGTGAAGGGACCGGGGGTGGGGGGCAGCCGGCGTCGATAGACACCCAGCGCGGGGGGGGGGGGGGGGGGAGAGAATGAGAGGGAGAACCGGTGTGAGAGACAATCCCCGGGACGGGAATGAAGCCCGGACGGGGAACCGCGTGTGCAGCGAGAGAGAGAGAGAGAGTGGCTGGCGGGCGGGCAGAGATGGGGAGGGAAAGGGTCACTCCCGTCCCCCAGACCCCCCCCCTCCCGTCCCCCAGACCCCCCCCCCTCCCGTCCCCCAGACCCCCCCCCCTCCCGTCCCCCAGACCCCCCCCCCTCCCGTCCCCCAGACCCCCCCCCCTCCCGTCCCCCAGACCCCCCCCCCTCCCGTCCCCCAGACCCCCCCCCCTCCCGTCCCCCAGACCCCCCCCCCTCCCGTCCCCCAGACCCCCCCCCCTCCCGTCCCCCAGACCCCCCCCCCTCCCGTCCCCCAGACCCCCCCCCCCTCCCGTCCCCCAGACCCCCCCCCCCTCCCGTCCCCCAGACCCCCCCCCCTCCCGTCCCCCAGACCCCCCCCCCTCCCGTCCCCCAGACCCCCCCCCCTCCCGTCCCCCAGACCCCCCCCCCCTCCCGTCCCCCAGACCCCCCCCCCTCCCGTCCCCCAGACCCCCCCCCTCCCGTCCCCCAGACCCCCCCCCCTCCCGTCCCCCAGACCCCCCCCCCCTCCCGTCCCCCAGACCCCCCCCCCTCCCGTCCCCCAGACACCCCCCATCCCGTCCCCCAGACACCCCCTCCCTCCCGTCCCCCGGACACCCCCTCCCTCCCGTCCCCCGGACACCCCCCCCCCCTCCCGTCCCCCGGACACCCCCCCCCTCCCGTCCCCCGGACACCCCTCCCCCTCCCGTCCCCCGGACACCCCCCCCCCTCCCGTCCCCCGGACACCCCCCCCCTCCCGTCCCCCGGACACCCCCCCCCTCCCGTCCCCCGGACACTCCTGTCCCCCGGACACCCCCCCCCCCCCCCCCCCCGTCCCCCGGACACCCCCCGTCCCCCGGACACCCCCCGTCCCCCGGACACCCCCCCCCTCCCGTCCCCCGGACACCCCCCCCCCTCCCGTCCCCCGGACACCCCCCCCCTCCCGTCCCCCGGACACCCCCCCCCTCCCGTCCCCCGGACACCCCCCCCCCCTCCCGTCCCCCGGACACCCCCCCCCTCCCGTCCCCCGGACACCCCCCCCTCCCTCCCGTCCCCCGGACACCCCCCCCCTCCCTCCCGTCCCCCGGACACCCCCCCCCTCCCTCCCGTCCCCCGGACACCCCCCCCTCCCTCCCGTCCCCCGGACACCCCCCCCCTCCCTCCCGTCCCCCGGACACCCCCCCCCTCCCTCCCGTCCCCCGGACACCCCCCCCTCCCTCCCGTCCCCCGGACACCCCCCCCCTCCCCCCCCTCCCTCCCGTCCCCCGGACACCCCCCCCCTCCTGTCCCCCGGACACCCCCCCCCTCCCGTCCCCCGAACACCCTCCCTCCCGTCCCCCGGACACCCCCCCCCCTCCCTCCCTCCCGTCCCCCGGACACCCCCCCCCTCCCTCCCTCCCGTCCCCCGGACACCCCCCCCCTCCCTCCCTCCCGTCCCCCGGACACCCCCCCCCCTCCCTCCCGTCCCCCGGACACCCCCCCCCTCCCTCCCTCCCGTCCCCCGGACACCCCCCCCCCCTCCCTCCCGTCCCCCGGACACCCCCCCCCTCCCTCCCGTCCCCCGGACACCCCCCCCCTCCCGTCCCCCGGACACCCCCCCCCCTCCCTCCCGTCCCCCGGACACCCCCCCCTCCCCCCCCCCCTCCCTCCCGGACCCCCCCTCCCGTCCCCCGGACCCCCCCCCTCCCTCCCGTCCCCCGGACCCACCCCCCCCCCTCCCTCCCGTCCCCCGGACCCACCCCCCCCCCCTCCCTCCCGTCCCCCGGACCCACCCCCCCCCCTCCCTCCCGTCCCCCGGACCCACCCCCTCCCTCCCGTCCCCCGGACCCCCCCCCTCCCTCCCGTCCCCCGGACCCCCCCCCCTCCCCTCCCCTCCCGTCCCCCGGACCCCCCCCTCCCCTCCCGTCCCCCGGACCCCCCCCTCCCGCCTTTCCCCCGGACCCCCCTCCCGTCCCCCGGACCCCCCTCCCGTCCCCCGGACCCCTCCCTCCCGTCCCCCGGACCCCTCCCTCCCGTCCCCCGGACCCCTCCCGTCCCCCAGACCCCCCCCGCCTCCCTCCCGTCCCCCGGACCTCCCCCCCTCCCTCCCGTCCCCCGGACCCCCCCTCCCGGACCCCCCCCCCTCACTCCCATCCCCCAGTGACAGTCAGATGAAGGGGAAATTCCTGCCGAGATAAAGAGGACATTGTCAGAGTGACTCTCCCCAGGGTTGAACATGGGCATTTGCTGAATGTGACCCATGTTGCATTTCCCTGCTGTGTGAAAGAGGAAAGGTGCAGGCAGCAGACACTCTTCCCCAACTGTGCCTACATTCTCTGCCCCTGCTCCAGACCAAAGCCCGTTTCCTTGCCTGACGTTAAAACAGAGCTCTGGAAATACTCTAAGGACTGGCAGCATCTGTGCAGAGAGAAAAATGAGTTAATGTTTCCTGTCCAATATGACTTCTACTCCAAACATTAACTCTGTTTTTATCTCCACAGATGCTCGCCAAAAGGAAAATAAAACAGTAAAATTTGGGGAAGGAAGTGATGCGAGTCTTGCATACCTTATACACAAACAGAAAATGCTGGTAAATCTTAGCAGGTCTGACCGCCTCTGTGGAGAGAGAATAAAGCCAACGTTTTGAGTCTGTCATCCACAGTTGAAACGTTGGCTCTATTCTCTCTCCACCGATGCGATCAGATCTGCTGAAATTATCCAGCATTTTCTGTTTTTGTTTCAGATTCCAGCATCCGCAGTAATTTGCCTTTATCTTTGCACACCTTTAAAATGGACCAGCCATTTCCTCATTTTTACTGTTTTTATTCCCCTGCTGGCAGGTCTATTGAGTTTTTCCAGCAGCAAGTTTTGTTTTTCTATTTCTTACCCCTCTTTTCACACCTCCCCCCCCCCCCGCCCGCCCGCCCGCCCGCCCGAACCCTTCTCTTCTGTCATCCTTCATTACTCCACCCTCTCACATCAACCTTCATTACTCCCTCAGCTTCCTACCCTCCTGTGATCTATCCATTGGTGCCCATTAGTGTCCTCACAATCAAGCCACACTAGGCTGCTTCCTTAAGTCTAAAGATGTGCAGGTTAGGTTGATTGGCCATGCTAAAATTGCCCCTTAGTGTCCTGAGATGTGTAGATTAGAGGGATTAGCGGGTAAAATATTTAAGGATATGGGGGTAGGGCCTGGGTGGGATTGTGGTCGGTGCAGACTCGATGGGCCGAATGGCCTCTTTCTGTACTGTAGGGTTTCTATGATGAGAGCAACTGCCCCAGTTGTCCCATCCTGCTCTAACTTCAAAAGAAATAGGAGCCGGAGTGGCCAATCAGCCTTG
Source organism: Mustelus asterias (assembly GCF_964213995.1). Classification (NCBI taxonomy): domain Eukaryota; kingdom Metazoa; phylum Chordata; class Chondrichthyes; order Carcharhiniformes; family Triakidae; genus Mustelus; species Mustelus asterias. The sequence goes on from NC_135823.1 coordinate 19,063,195, forward strand.
AGCCCATTCTGCCATTTGATAAGGTTGTGCTTGACCTGTTTGTGGCCTTAATTCTACCTTCCTGCCTATTCCCATAATCTCGAATCTCTTGCTAATCAAAATTCTATTTTACTCTCTCTTTGCGAAGAAAATTCCAAAGACAAGTGACCCTCTGACAGAAGTTGTTTTTTCTCCTCATCTCAGACTTAAATGGGAGACCTCTTATTTTTAAATTGTGTCTTTTAATTCTAGATTCCTCCACAATATGAAACATCCTCTTCCTGAAAAGCTTCCTTAGAGTCTTGCATGTTTCAATAAGATCATCCCTATTCTTCTAAACTCCAATGAGATTAGACTCAACCTGTTCAACCTTTTCTAATAAGGCAACCCAGTCATCACAGGAATCAGCCGATTGTACCTTTTCTGAACCGCTTCCAATGCATGTGTATCGCACCTTAAGTAAGGAGACCAGAACTGCACATAGTACTCTAGGTGCGGTCTCACTAATGCCCTGCACAGTTGTAGCAAGACTTTCCTACTTTTATACTCCATCCCCCTTGCAATGAAGGCCAACATTCCATTTGCTGTATTAATTACTCGCTGTACATAGAACATAGAACAGTACAGCACAGAACAGGCCCTTCGGCCCACGATGTTGTGCCGAGCTTTATCTGAAACCAAGATCAAGCTATCCCACTCCCTATCATCCTGGTGTGCTCCATGTGCCTATCCAATAACCGCTTAAATGTTTCTAAAGTGTCTGACTCCACTATCACTGCAGGCAGTCCATTCCACACCCCAACCACTCTCTGCGTAAAGAACCTACCTCTGATATCCGTCCTGTATCTCCCACCACGAACCCTATAGTTATGCCCCCTTGTAATAGCTCCATCCACCCGAGGAAATAGTCTTTGAACGTTCACTCTATCTATCCCCTTCATCATTTTATACACCTCTATTAAGTCTCCCCTCAGCCTCCTCCGCTCCAGAGAGAACAGCCCTAGCTCCCTCAACCTTTCCTCATATGACCTACCCTCCAAACCAGGCAGCATCCTGGTAAATCTCCTCTGCACTCTTTCCAGCGCTTCCACATCCTTCTTATAGTGAGGTGACCAGAACTGCACACAATATTCCAAATGTGGTCTCACCAAGGTCCTGTACAGTTGCAGCATAACCCCACGGCTCTTAAACTCCAACCCCCTGTTAATAAAAGCTAACACACTATAGGCCTTCTTCACAGCTCTATCCACTTGACTGGCAACCTTTAGAGATCTGTGGATATGGACCCCAAGATCTCTCTGTTCCTCCACAGTCTTCAGAACCCTACCTTTGACCCTGTAATCCACATTTAAATTTGTCCTACCAAAATGAATCACCTCACATTTATCAGGGTTAAACTCCATTTGTACCTGTATGTTGACTTATTGCGGTTCATGTACAAGGACACTCAGATCCCTCTGTATTGCAGCATTCTGCAGTCTCTCTCCATTTAAATAATATCCTTTTCTATTCTTCGCGCCAAATTGGCCCATCTCACATTTTCCCATGCTGTACTCATTCTGGCATGTTTTTGCCCACACTCTTGCCAACCTTTGAGTGCATCCACTGGGAGTAAATCTTGCCAGCCTCCTCCCCGTTCCATTGACTCATAACAGGGCTGACCCTGTGATTTTTTTTCTGCCCGATAATATCGCTGCTGCTGTCTGCATCTGCTTCCAGAATGTTTTTCATTCGTGAACAAGAACTTCTCCAACCAAGGCTTCTGCCCTGCCTCAGCACAGAAATAGCCTTTATTAAAATCATGGAATTCTGTGTGACTGTCTTGTACTATCCTACCTCACCTAACCTAGCCTCTCTGCAGCCTCTGTCATGGTTGACTACACTCTTTTAGTACCTCTCTTCCGTTGTCCAGCTGAGTGATGCTACCCCATCTTGCTCCATTCTTATCTATCCAGACAAAGCTGGAACATCTCTCTCCTGTCCCACACCATTATCTCTAGAATCTCTGAAGGATTCTTGTCCCCTCCTATTTCTCACCTACAAGCTGTCCCTTGTCAACACACCTGAAAATGGATTCCAAATACATTCCTAATTCACACCAAAAGACCCGTTCGTTCATTTCAGCTGTGCCCACTGACCTACAGAGCCTCCCAGTACAGCAGGGCCTCAAATTCTCCTGCTTCTATTCAAATCCCTCTTGGGAGTCTCCTTTTTATCTCTCTGGTCTCCTGCAAGAATGCTGCATTCCCCCAATTTCTCTTACTCCACCACCTTCAATTGTCCCGACCCTGAGCTCTGGAATCCCCTTGTCAGTGATGCAAGAGTTTGAAAGGACAGAAATTGAGGTGCTATTCTTCAGAAGGGCAGTGATTATTACCAGTATTATTCAACCATATAAGCTTAATGGTAGACTAATTCACCTGTAAACCTTATTTCTAGGAGTACAAAATTCAAACCTAGGGGAATTATGTTAAACTTGTGTAGGATCTTGGCCAAGCCACACACAGTTATGGTTGGCGCAATGTAAAAAAGTACAAAAATGATTTGCAAGGATAGATCAGGACTGAAAGATTGCAACTATTGGGAAAGATTGAACAGATTGGGACATTTTTCTTCAGAAAACAAATACTTAGAGGAGCTTCTGATAGACATCTTGATATTTATGAATGGATTGGACTGCAAACATGTGGAAACCATGTTTCTACTTCTGGGCTAATCTAAAACTAGAGACCATGAATTCAAAATAATCACTCCTAAACCCAAGGGGGTGAATTTCTTTATTCAGAGTGGTTAAAACATGGAAGAAGTCACTGCCACAGGAAGTGGTTTGAGGCGAGTAGTTGAGATGCTTTCGAAAGGAAATGAGCAGAGCCCGTGAGAGAATGGAACAGAAGTGTATGCTGAAAGGACAAAATAAGCTGTTGAAAAGCTGAGAAAAACTAGGTTGAACGGGAGGAGACTTGTATGGAGTAGAAATATTCAGGACAGGCTAGTTGGACTGAATGACCCTGATAGTCAATGGCTGGATTTGGGGTAGGTGAATATAAATGTTGCCACAGTCCCAGAGGCTGCTCTCCCTTTTGAGAGTGGACTGGTGGCGATTTAACCTGAGGATCACCGCACCTCAGGCAAGGGGCAATGTTGAGAAGGCAGGACCTTCATGAATAATCTGAGCTGGCATGGGAGTTGAACCCACACAGTTGACATCGCTCACATCAAAAACCCGCCATCCAATCAACTGAGCTAATCGACCCCTAACCATTGATATAGTGTAAATCAGGCAGCAGTGTTGCAATCAGAGGTACTCTGCTCCTCAAAGTGCATTATCATAGAAATCATAGAAACCCTACAGTGCAGAAGGAGGCCATTCGGCCCATCGAGTCTGCACCGACCACAATCCCACCCAGGCCATATCCCTACATATTTTACCCACTAACCCCTCTAACCTACGCATCTCAGGACACTAAGGGGCAATTTTAGCATGGCCAATCAACCTAACCCGCACATCTTTGGACTGTGGGAGGAAACCGGAGTACCCGGAGGAAACCCACGCAGACACGAGGAGAATGTGCAAACTCCACACAGTGACCCGAGCCGGGAATCGAACCCAGGACCCTGGAGCTGTGAAGCAGCAGTGCTAACCACTGCGCTACCGTGCCGCCCTGATGGGGTAGCATCACTCAGCTGGACAACGGAAGAGAGGTACTAAAAGAGTGTAGTCAACCATGAAAGAGGCTGCAGAGAGGTTAGGTTAGGTGAGGTAGGATAGTACAAGACAGTCACACAGAATTCCATGATTTTAATAAAGGCTATTTCTGTGCTGAGGCAGGGCAGAAGCCTTGGTTGGAGAAGTTCTTGTTCACGAATGAAAAACATTCTGGAAGCAGATGCAGACAGCAGCAGCGATATTATCGGGCAGAAAAAAAATCACAGGGTCAGCCCTGTTATGAGTCAATTGAACGGGGAGGAGGCTGGCAAGATTTACTCCCAGTGGATGCACTCAAAGGTTGGCAAGAGTGTGGGCAAAAACATGCCAGAATGAGTACAGCATGGGAAAATGTGAGATGGGCCAATTTGGCGCGAAGAATAGAAAAGGATATTATTTAAATGGAGAGAGACTGCAGAATGCTGCAATACAGAGGGATCTGAGTGTCCTTGTACATGAACCGCAATAAGTCAACATACAGGTACAAATGGAGTTTAACCTTGATAAATGTGAGGTGATTCATTTTGGTAGGACAAATTTAAATGTGGATTACAGGGTCAAAGGTAGGGTTCTGAAGACTGTGGAGGAACAGAGAGATCTTGGGGTCCATATCCACAGATCTCTAAAGGTTGCCAGTCAAGTGGATAGAGCTGTGAAGAAGGCCTATAGTGTGTTAGCTTTTATTAACAGGGGGTTGGAGTTTAAGAGCCGTGGGGTTATGCTGCAACTGTACAGGACCTTGGTGAGACCACATTTGGAATATTGTGTGCAGTTCTGGTCACCTCACTATAAGAAGGATGTGGAAGCGCTGGAAAGAGTGCAGAGGAGATTTACCAGGATGCTGCCTGGTTTGGAGGGTAGGTCATATGAGGAAAGGTTGAGGGAGCTAGGGCTGTTCTCTCTGGAGCGGAGGAGGCTGAGGGGAGACTTAATAGAGTCCTTGCTAATGGAAATGGCACTGAAATCAGTACAACAATAAGGCTACTTTCTCATTGAATCCTCATTATAAAGGGAAGTTAACTAGGATTAGTGCATTCAGGAGTAAGTCAATTTGGAATATGATAATTACTTACAAACCTCTGGCTCTGAAACGTTACTTTATAAGTGAAGATTCTTGTTCCTTCAGACTTTTTGCGTATATTTAGTAAAAACAATATTATTTTAATACTTTCTATTCATCCCAACTTTTTTTTTCAGTTTTATTTAGTTTCCTGTAAATGATTTAAATCTAGTATACTTTATGCTTTCTACATTCTGGTTTAGAATCTGTGCATCTCAGTTTGCTTGAAGAGCCTTGCTGTTCCTTGCCCTTCGCCAGCACATACACTTCACAAGTCTCCTATAGAGGCTGCTGTGTTAGATCAGTTGCTGGATTAGAGGTGGCCTCTGCTCATTAGCCCATGGAAGCTTTGTGGGCAGCTGTCATCGTAGTGAACAGCAAGCATTGCTTTGTTTTTGCTGTTGACCTCAAAACCCAGGCGTATGTAATTCTATATTAGAAAAGTGATGGTTTATAAAGAGAAGAGATTAGTCCAAAATGCTATTCATTAAAGAAAGTCACAGATGTGTTACACTTGCTTTTAGTAGTTGTACAAAAATGATCATTTATCTATTTTCTATTTATACTACACATTTAATTTTTTTTTAATTTTGTAAGAATGAAATATTACTGGAAGTACTTTTGATTTTCCCAACACAACATTTGAGTGATACTCAAATTAATGTTAAAATATCTGTAATGGTTGGAGATGTTCATATTTTTAAAGCTATCTCCTTGCAGCTTTCACCCATCCTAAAACCAGCTCTGTTATGAAGTTCCTTGGAAGTGGTCCCATGGAAAAAGAATGTATACAATGGGTGTAGTCCAATAATTCAAACAGTAGAGCCATGGTATGAAAAGCAAGTTATATTCCATGTGGTATTATAGATTTATGATGGAATCATTTCTTTAATGGTTTCACATTACAAGCTCTTTTTATTACAGGGCATTTGCCAAAAAAAAACTTTCAGGTACTTGAATATTGAACTTAAGAGTGTTCATATAAAGCTTTGGGACATTTTCACTTTGCACTGTTAACCTGTTCACTATTCAATGAGGTTAAAGTTTTATTTTGTTGAAGATTATATTTTACCTTAATCTCTGAACATTTCTTTGCCTTTTACAGTTTATTTACTTGAAGATTACATCACACATTCCTCCAATGTATGCTTTAAATATCTAGTTGGGTGTTAGGTAGAGGGATTGATCATCCATGCCCGGACGGCTGTGTACAGTTTTATTTTCCTTACTCGAGGAAGAATTATCTTGTCTTGGAGAGGGAGGGAGCAGCGGACTAATTTGATTCCTAGGCTTTGCTGTGAGGAGAGATTGAATAAAATGAGTCCAAATCCTCTAGTGTTTACAGTACAGAAGGAAAGTGTTTGGTCCGTTGTTTCTGTGTATACCTTTCAAACTCTAAAAACTAATTCCATTCTCCTGCATCATATTCAGTGCTATGTTCACCTCCGTTTCTCTTAAAGCAGGTATGTCAAACTCGTTTACACGGCAGGTCTAATCTGACATCCCTTGGTACTTGCTTTGGCAACATTCAGAAAGTTATTTGGGCAAGGCTGCTGCAGTATGGTCCCTGCTGTTTTTGGTAGCTCTCCCTGCCTGTCTCAAATCAGATTAATTGGATTAATTTAAATATACAAAAAAGGGACCTGTTCTTATTTCTGGAGGCTATAACTTTATTTGTCTAGCACCAAAGTTCTGTAGACAGAAATTAAGTAAGTGATCAGATAATCTACTTTGCTAGTGGCACGGTGGCACAGTGGTTAGCATTGCTGCCTCACAGTGCCTGGGATCCGGGTTCAGTTCCAGTCTTGGGTGACTGTCTGTGTGGACTTCACACTTTCTCCCTGTGTCTGTGTGGACTTCACACTTTCTCCCTGTGTCTGTGTGGGTTTCCTGCGGGTGCTCCGGTTTCCTCCCACACTCCAAAGATGTGCATGTTAGGTGGATTGGCCATGGTAAAATTTCCCCTTGGTGTCCAAAGATGCAGAGGTGAGGGATTAGCTATGGTAAATGTGAGGTTACGGGGATAGAGCGGCGGGGGTGGGGGGCAGTGGGCCTTGGTAAGATGTTCTGCTGGAGAGTCGGTGCGGGTTTGATGAGTCTAATGGCCTCCTTTTGCAATGCAAGGATTCTATGGTTCTGTAGTGTTTGGTGGGGGATAAATGTTGGACCTGGTGGCTGGAGAAATAGCTCTTCAGTGGTGTGGTGCTAATGTCACTAGACTAGTAATCCAGAGGACCATGCTAATACTCTGGGGACATGGATTCAAATCCCACCATGGAAGTTGGTGGAATTTTAAATTGGATAATTTTTTTAAAAAATGAATGGAATTGAAAGCTAGTTTAATGGAAGAAACTTATCATTGTTGGAAAAACCCATCTGTCTCACTAATCATAAAATCATAATGTTCTTTGGGGAAGGAAATCTGCTGTCCTCACCTGGTCTGGTTTACATGTGACTCCAGATTCACAGCAATGTGGTTGACTCCTAACTGACTGCTGAAGTGGCCTGGCAAACCATGCAGTTCAAGGGCAATTTAAGATGGGCAATAAATGCTGGCCTTTTTTTAAAAAGCCATGAGATTTTTATATCCATTGAATAGGTAGATGGATGGAGCCTTGGTTTAGCATCTCATCTGAAAGCATCTCTGGCAGTGCAATACAATATCCAACCTATACTGAAGTTAGCCTAGATTATCTAGCTATTAAATTGGGAACCAAATTAATGACCTGGAGTAAACTGTTGCCATTGACCTAAAACTGAAACAAGGAGCGTTTAGTTAATGCTATGCGATCTTATCAAAAATATACATCTTCAGGCTGCTCAGTCTTGCAGCACATATCACACATTTGTTTTCTGTCACAAAGGAGTATCAGTAAGTGACTTTAGTAAACAACTAAAATCCTCCTTCCAATTGACTCTAGTTTTAAAAGAAAGAGTAGTTAAAAGTTGCAGGTTTTTTGTCTTCAGTCTGTTTTTCTTTTTCATTTAAGTGATGAGATTCCCTAACGTTGAAGTCTGCATAAACATAATCTCCACTGTAGATTTATTAGCTAATGCAGTCTAACTTGTTTTTGGTATAGAGCAAAGCTGCCTCTTGGGTTTCTGGTCAATTTTGTTTCAGGAGACTTTTGTAGGCAGTGCACCAACTCGCAGTTGCATCTGCTTATTTTACCCACTCTGTTGTGCTGGTGCTTCAGTTAATTGTTAAAAGATGTGTGGGACATATTTAATTGTACATGCTGGATATCTTGTATTGCAGCATACATGTGTTATATGCAGCTGTTTTGTTGAGAGACAGCTCAGCTCTTTTTGTTGGCTCTTGCAATGTGGGTGACAGCAGATTTGCACTATTTCTTATCCATAGTTCTGCCAAAATTGCTAAGCCTCTTTAAAGTCATTAAATTAAATCACCATAGTGTGGTATGACTGGAGTCACACACAAGCTGGATAAGGTGCAGGTGGTTGATTTTATTTCTTAGTGAATATTAATAAACTATTTGCGTTTATGACAATTGAGTAGTTTTCATTGTTAATCTGTTCACATTTGCAAACTGCTTTTGCAGACTTGAGCTCATGGTCTATAGGTACTCTAACACCATAACTATTGCACCGATGAATCTGCTCAGGTTATTTTGCAGACTGTGGTTGGGTAAACCACTGGGATATTGCTTGAAAGTACTATGTAGAGTGAACTGAGAAAATGTTTCTATCCCGAGAGTTAATTCCTCGATATTTGTTAGCTCATTGCTCCTTTTGAGTCATTGGAATAAAAATGGGAAACTGTGCATACAAGGGGGAGAAGATAAAGCAATAAAATATCATTAGAACAAAATAATAGATGACGATGTGAGAGTTGAAACTGGATCACAACAAAAATAAGAGATTTTGTAAGTTTTACTTATTGTATTGGCATGGTCTACAAAGTAGATACTGCAATTGTCTTACTGGGCATTAGTCCATCTGCTTCTGTTTGTTGATTTGTGTTCATCAAGGTGTTGATGCAAGTGAATAGATTGCACTTCTTTTCCTCTTCGTTACCATTTTGTCAGCATTGTTGTTGGCTGCCCTCGATTCGAGGAAGCCATCAACTCATAGAACATAGAAAAGCTACAGCACAAACAGTCCCTTCGGCCCTAAGTTGTGCCGAACATGTCCCTACCTACTAGGCTTACCTATAACCCTCTATCTTACTTCCATGAACTTATCCAGAAGTCTCTTAAAAGACCCTATCGAATCCGCCTCCACCACCACTACCGGCAGCCGATTCCACGCACCCACCACCCTCTGAGTGAAAATCTTACCGCTAACATCTCCTCTGTACCTACTCCCCAGCACCCTAAACCTGTGACCTCTTGTGGCAACCATTTCAGCCCTTGGTAAAAGCCTCTGAGAATCCACTCTATCAATACCTCTCAACATCTTATACACCTCTATCAGGTCACCCCTCATCCTTCGCTTCTCCAAGAAGAAAAGACCTAGCTCTCTCAACCTATCCTCATAAGGCATGCCACCTAATCCAGGCAACATCCTTGTAAATCTCCTCTGCACCCTTTCTATGGCTTCCACATCCTTTCTGTAATGAGGCGACCAGAACTGGGCACAGTACTCCAGGTGGTGTCTGACCAGGGTCCTATACAGCTGCAGCATTATCTCCCGATTTCTAAACTCAATTCCTCTATTGATGAAGGCCAGTATTCCATATGCCGCCTTAACCATAGCCTCTACCTGTGACACTGCTTTGAGCGTCCTATGAACCTGGACCCCAAGATCCTTCTGATCTTCCACACTGCCAAGCGTCTTACCCTTAATATTATATTCTTCCATCCTATTCGACCTGTCAAAATGAACTACCACATGCTTATCTGGGTTGAAGTCCACTTCTCCGCCCAATCTTGCATCTTATCTATGTCTCGTTGCAACTGCTGACATCCCTCTACACTATCCATGCTGTGGTATCGGCTGGTCCCTTTGACCCCTCCCCCTGGCTTTGTCACCGATATCCAGAGAACCCTCGTGCGGTTCTTCTGGGGCAATCGACTGCACTGGGTCCCTGCTGCGGTCCTGTATCTCCCGCTTGAGGAGGGCGGACAAGGTCTGGTGTGCCTCCGCACTCAGATAGCGACCTTCCGCCTCCAGGCCCTGCAGAGGTACCTTTACGTTGAGCCCCCTCCACAGTGGTGTGCCATGGCGACGTATTTCTTCCGCCAGTGGCACGGCCTCAATTATGACGTGCAGCTCCTGCATATCGAACTGGGGCGTGCTTCGACCACCCTGCAGGAGTTGCCCGTCTTTTACCAGGACCTCCTCACTGTCTGGAACAAGGTCGCCTCGCGACGCAGCTCTCCCCCGTCAGGAGTAGCGGCTCTCGTGCGAGAGCCGCTGCTCAGGAATCCGCTCCTCCAGCTATATAACTTCAGGTGGCTGGCGGAGAGGGGGGCTGTGGACGCCGGGGTGACCAGAATCGGGGACGTGCTCGATGGCGGAGGAGCGGGCTGGATGAGTCCCCGCGTGCTGGCTGAGCGCGCGGGGACGTCCGTCTGGCGCGCGGCCAAAGCCATCCTAGACCTTAGGACGGTCGTGCTCGGCCCCGAAACTGCACGCAAACTTGAGACGGCGCAGGCGTGCGGTGGGATCCCGCCCGAGCGTTCCCCTGTTTGGGCGGAATTCCGCATTGGCCCAAAGCCTCAGCCCCCTCCCCTGGGTGAGGTGCACCACAGCCTGAGCCGCCTCGCGGAAATGCCCTCCGTGCCTTTTTCTACCGCGCGGAGGCGTTTCCTGTGCGGGCTGCTGCTGCACACCCTCCACTACTGCCTCCTCGCCTGTCGCCCGGATACACCTTGGCGGGCCTTGTTGCCGCCGGGCGGCGGAGGTCCCCGCTGGAGGTCCCTCTACGGAGGGATCTCCCCCAATTACGTCGGGGACCTGGGGTGGAGGGTGATGCATGCAGCAGTTCCGCACAACCGTAGGATTCACTGGTTCACGGGCTCCGAAGACTGCCCTTTCTGCGGCCTTGTGGAGTCCGTGGACCATGTCTATGTTGAGTGTCTTAGGCTGCACTCCCTTTATGTTTTCCTGAAGAACCTTTTATTGATGTTCTGTTTGCACTTCAGTCCCACGCTCCTGATCTACGGACACCCGGTGCGGAGAGGGGAGGGTCGGGATGGCGACCTCCTCGTGAACCTGCTCCTGGGCCTGGCGAAACGCGCCGTTTACCGGTCCAGGCAGCGGGCGATCGAGGGGGCCGTCCATCCTGACTGTCTTCCCCTCTACCGCGGCTACGTTCGCGGCCAGGTGTCCCTGGAGAGGGAGCATGCGGTGTCCACGGGCGAGGTTGACGCTTTCCGCGCCCGCTGGGCACCGCAGGGGTTGGGGTGCATTATTGACCCTAATAATCACATTTTAATTTGATGTTTTTAAGTTTCCTTTGTATTTTGATTTCTGTTCGGGCTGTTCCCCCTCCTTTTTGGGGAGCTGCCCCTTTTACTTTGTCCTGATTTAATCTGAGTTTGTTTACTTGGTTTGGTTTGACCTAAAAAGAGGTCCCTCTACACTATCCACAACACCACCAACCTTTGTGTCATCAGCAAACTTGCCAACCCACCCTTCCACTTCCTCATCCAGGTCATTTATAAAAATCACAAAGAGCAAGGGTCCCAGAACAGATCCCTGGGGCACTCCACTGGTGACCGACCTCCATGCTGAAAAAGACCCATCTACAACCACTCTTTGCCTTCTGTGGGCAAGCCAGTTCTGAATCCACAAGGCAATGTCCCCTTGTATCCCATGTCTCTTCACTTTCTCAATAAGCCTTGCACGGGGCACCTTATCAAACGCCATGCTGAAATCCATATAAACTACATCTACCGCTCTTTCCTCGTCTATGTGTCTAGTTACATCATGGTCACGTGTTTCTGCAGTGGGCCTTCATGTGACTGAACAGGCTGATTCTCGACCCACTGATCTTTGGGCACATGGGGCTTCAGTGGGATCTGAAGTGCAGAATTTTCTTTTTCTTCTCTCCTCCTCTGCCACTACTCTGCCTCATCATTAAGACGTGTGAATCAAAGCATGATACAACTTAGTGGGCAAATTGTCCTCGGTTTGAATGATTGATAACAAGCTTCTTCTGGTCATGAATGGCAGTGTTGCCATGCTTCATGAAGAGCTTCAGAGTGTCTTTGAAACATTTTCTTTGTCCTCCCATAGAACGTTGGCCGTTTAGAGTTGAGAAAACAGGACCTGGCAGGGGAGATGCTTTTCAGCCACCCGGACACTGTCCAGTCCAGTAAAGTCGATTTTATACTGGAATGCTTGTGGAGTTAATTTCACATTTTCTAGGTTGCACAAAGTTAGCGCAGTACCAACTGAAGCTTCCTATAATTAGCCTAAATAATCATTTTCACCATAGTTTCAGAATACTGTAACAGTATGAATCTGTCTGCATCTAAAACCAGCTTTCCTCATGTCTTTACTGAGTGGAATTGCCAATTTGTGTTGAATTGCTTGCAATTTTGATGTGGCTTTGATCACTGGGAATTAGACTGGGACTAACCAAACCAAAATCCATTTCAGTTACTATCCTCATGGGCAGCAAGGAGGGGGAAGTTTCTGCAAAATGTAGTTCTTTACCAGAGGAATATATAGGATTGTTTTTTTTTTAGTCCAGTGTCCACAAAATGTGTCTCAACACTATCTTCATAATTTTCTTTCAATCTCTTTTTGATTATCCACCCAGTTGTCTTAAACTTACCAACCCAATGCTGATATATTCCATTTATTTATTATGAGTGCAATTCTGTTCCACACAATTTTAAAATCCATGCATAGAAGCTGTACCATATTGGCTTTATTGTTACATGAGCTTCTTTTTGACACCATAATCTGCACAAATTAATTATTCAAATTTAGGCAGCAGTGAACAAGATTCCACCTTGGGTTGCATTCATGCCCGGCCTGCCCTGCCCCGCCCCAGTAAGAGAATTGAGAGCTAGGAGGTGCCTTTTCAAAATAAGGAGTCTCCCATTTTACGATAGAGATGAGGAGTTTCTCCTCTTGAGGGTGTTAGTCTTTTCCCACTGGACGGTGTAGGCTAAGTTATTGAATATATTCAAGACTGAGTTAAACAAATTTTTGATCAGGGGAGACAGGAAAGTGGAGTTGCAATCACAACCAGATTAGTCATTATCTTAGTACTAGTGGAAATGGCCTCATTTACCAGACTAAGCTGATCAGGGACCTGCAATGCAAATTGCCTCATCAGTTTTTATGTCCTTCCTTTTGTACTTTTCACTAAGTTGAATCTGGACTTTGTATCATTGGTAAGGTGTGTTGTTTTCTTTGTTGATAATGCATTACTTCATGAATTAAAAATAAGGACACTTCAGTGTGCTGTAAGTGAATTATGATCACGCTATGTACTTTCACTGAGCTGGAGTTTAAAATGATTCTATAAGTGTAATGAAATGTTGCCATTTGGACTTTCCCAATTTGCAATCGTTATACAGTAACTTCTAGTGCTAGTGTGTAACATGCTCATTTTTCACAGTGTAATTATTCAATGTGATCAAAGAAGGGTTTGCACTTGTCAAAGCCCCCCAATCTGCTTGCACCATTTACTGACATAGCAAATGAGGCTAATTTTAAAATGCTTGTGTGCACCAAATCATTATAACCATTCCACCTGCTCATTTCTCTAGTTGCTCCCATTTCTTTTTAAAATTGTTTGCTAGACAGCTGGAGTAAAAAGTATATTTTGCCAAAGAACAAGCACATTCAAGAGATGGGTCTTTTTTTCTCATGAATGATGACCATTATTCATTGCTCCCTCATGTCATATCCTGTATTTATGATGTGGGAATGTTAGAATGCCATATGTGGCTGCCAACTAACCAATCCTTTACTTTATTTGCATTTATTTTTACCCTTGTCCAAAAGTTGATGCAAGCTAAAAATATTCATTCTAATGATTAACTGTATGTGTGTGTATATATATAATATTTCTCAAAAAAATGATCCAGTTTGTAATAAATTTCAACCCAAAAAGACAGATTCGCAATTTACAATTTTTTTCCAGATTATGCACTTTAAACAAAGATGACCCAAATCGTCCGCTATCTGTACTGTCAAAATCGGGACTTGAGTTGGGGGATGTGCATTAGGACCTGCACATGTGCTGAAATTGCCAGGGAAGTTTAAATTTCCAATGGGCAGATTCTGCTGACCGGGACTGTCTGCAAGTGCCCACTAAACTCACTGTCAGATAACTGGGCTAGGTACATAGGAATTACCCAGATACTTACCCAGGAAATGTTGCAATAGTTAACACCTAGTCTCACTCGGTGATTAGCCAGCATAACTGAATTGAGCCCCCTCCCCCGACATCATCCCCAGTCCCAACTGCACCTCGACTGTTCAACCCCACCCCTCCCCAACTGGATTACTTCCTCACTCGCCTACCTGCTAACTCACCCATTGAAAGACGTGTGACCTTATTTTTAAAATAATTACCTGAATACAGCACCTAATGTTGTAAAAATATGTGCTGCCTCCATCCATTGTCATCAGTCTTCCATGGGGGTTGCTGCGAAGTCCCATCGATGCTGATGTCCTGACTGAAAGTTGGGGCACAGAAATCTTTGCGGGTGTAGTATTGACTCTGACAGCAAGACCCGGGCAGTTATTTTGAAAGCCTTAAAACAAATTCTAATTGTCATGAGTATCCCTTATCTTTTAAGAGATTCATAGTGTAGTATAAAGGGTTAATGGGACATGCTAGCACATGATGTAGATGATGATGTACCACGGACACCAGTCAGTCATGGATTGGATGCTGAAGACTCCAACCCATGATGCACTGGTGTCGGTATATCATCTTTATACTGCACATAGAGCTATAAAAGTTTACAGCATGCCATTTGCCCCGTTGTGTTTTTTTGCTAGAGTAATCTAACATGAATCTGCTGCTCTGCTGTTAATAATCATAGAATCCCTACAGCGCAGGCCCATTTGGCCCATCAAGTCTGCATCATACCTAGGCCCTATCCCTTATCCACTATTTACCTTGCTAATTCCCAAGGGACAATTTAGCAGGACCAGTCCACCTAACCTGCACATCTTTGGACTGTGGGGGAAACTGGAGCACCCGGAGGAAACCCACGCAGACACAGGGAGAACATGCAAACTCCATACAGACAGTCACTCGAGGCTGGAATCGAACCCAGGTCCCTGGAGCTGAGAGGCAGCAGTGCTAACGACTGCCACTGTGCTGCTCTATAATTTCCATCCTGTTTAATGCCTGATTCTATATTCTTGCAGCTCTGAAACTGTGTCAGTGAATCACTATTTAATTTCTATGAAGTTACAAAGTAGATCAGCACAGCACTTTTGGAGAAAGGTGAAATGGATATTTTGAAAATAATTTTGGGGGCAACAGTATCTATGAGGTGATGTAATGTCCAAAGATTTGATTTTTTTTTGCACTGGGTGCATATTTCTTCCACCTAGTCCATCTGAATATGATTTGAAGTATTTGCTGAAGACTTGAGTGTGACACATCTGTTAACAAAACACCTCCAGAGTTTGGCAATGGAATGTGTCTATGCTTGCTGACAACAGTCTGCCAATTTCACTGCTTCAGCTGAAGTCCAGTATAAACTGTGTTTAAGTAGGACCTTAGTACTTTTTTCATACGAGTTCACATTAATGGTTATCAAAAATGTATTCCTTACTTGATTTCTGTGTAATTTCCATTAGTTATTTCAATGATAAGTACTGATTTTATCTTTATTCCAGTGCTAGATATTTATTATTTATAAAATAATATCCAACTTGTCTCTTTTTTGATAAATACTAGTTCTTAAATAAGCTCAGCTAAACTACACTTGTTTGCCAATCTTGTCAGCCATAGATCAAAAGGTTTTCTTGCTTTTGGTGATGAGTGCTTTTTACCAATTTATGAGCAATAGGGTCATAGGTTTTGCTGCACCATCAGAGTGGCAAAATGCAGCTATGTTGAACAGTTCAACAACTAAACATTAGCTAGGATAGAGAATGTTTTCTGGCTCAGTGCCAGCAGCTTGCCACATATGGAACTTTGTCTTTTGGATCTCTTCATACAACGGCCTTAACCTCTAATTAAGCTCTGCAACGTCTACAATGGTTTCTTTCAGCTTTGGCTACATTATTAAGCAAGGTTGGCCAATCAGATACTGAAGTACTACGTGGCATGCATTTTTTTTACACAAAACTGTTTTTAGACATTTTTTTCCTCCGTGCTACAGCTGTAACAATAGCAACTTGCAGTTTTGTGTTCCACAAGTAAACAATGAAAATTTCTTAGCACTTCGGAGTGTACAGGTAAAAGAATGTGGATACAAAGCAGGACAGAACGGAGGTGGGAGGGAGCCTTGTTGGAAACATAGAAGAATAATGTTTCTTTCTAGAGACCCTTTAAATTAGAGATTGATGTAGCCAAGCAAAGGAATTTAGGGGAGATGGGGGGGGGGGGGGGATACAGGTAACCAATTGAGACCACTAAATGGCCACTTAAGGTCTTTTAGCAGACTGATGTGGGGGTGCAGCACTCCAGCCAGAACCTGAGGCCCTTTTCACCTACCTGGTTTCCATACCGCAATGGAGGCCTGACTGCTAAGAGCATTTTTTATTTACATTTGAAAATATTGGCGAGCAGACACCTCCATCCTGTGCACTCTCTCGTACACTTGAAAAGGCATGCAGACTCTCAAAATGGAGGGAGATTGCAAAATGTTGCAGTAGAGGGATCTGGGGGTCTGAATATATGAATCTCAAAAAGTCAGCAAGTAATTTGGAAATAGAATATCGGTTTTTATTTCAAGGTTGGTGGAGTATAAATGTAAGGGCGTATTGTTACCAATGTACAGGATGTTGAGACCACATCTAGACTACTGTGTACAGTTTTGGCCTCCTTGTTAAAGAAGGGGTATATTTGCATTGGAGGCACTTCAGAGATGGTTCGCTAGGTTAATTCCTGGGAATGACAAAAGGTTGGGCGAATACTCATTAGAGTTTAGAATCTAATTTAGAAGTGATCTAACTGAAGGGGCAAAGTTCTGAGGGGGCTTTACAGGGCAAATGCTTAGAGGATGTTTCCCTTGGGGAATCTAGAATTAGAGGCCACAGTTTCAGAATAAGGGGACTCGGGTGAGGAAGAATTTCTTCTGAGGGTCATTAATGTTTGACATTTTCTAACCCAGGGAGCAGTGGAAACTGGGTCATTGATTATATTCAAGGCTAAGTTAGACAGGATATTTATCTACTGGGGAGTGGAGAGTTAAAAGGGTTAGAGAGGAAAAGGGAGCTGAGGCCACAGAAGCAGATCAGCCAAAATCTCATTGAAAGGTGGAGCAGGCTTGAAGGGCTGAATTAGAACACATTTTCCCAACCTAAAATTCTGCCTCGGGAGTCAGTGGAGCTTGTCAAAGACAGGGGAATATTGGGGTGTGGGGAAGGAGCTGGATAAAGTAATTTGAGTTATGGTTTGCAGACAATTGAAGTAGGGAAGATATTGGAGCACTGGGCCTCAAAGTGATAAAGGCGTGCATTCAGCTCAGTACTTTCATCTGAGTAGTTTTCTTCTCTCACCTTGACCTGTGATAAGAGAAAAGCACAAAGGAAATGTGAAAGAAAAGACAAAACTAAATGAAAGAAAGATAACCTGAAAAGCACTGGATTTTCATCAGCGGGTTTAAAAAAGACTTGTAACAAAAGTCTGTATGTACTAAAGTTTGAGTTACTGCAACATATTTCAGAAAAATACAATAATCAAACCATTTCAAGATAGTGCCTTTCTTAGCTAGACAGTAGCCAGAGTTTTCTGTTTGCTGCAGTGTGTAATTGTCTCCTTCATTTTAATGGGTAGTAAATTGCAAAATGAGTGGGGCATAAACAAAAAACTAGTTTTAAATTGTTAACTCCATCTGGTTACATGTTTATCAGCCCAAGCATTTGTTTTTGTGAATACAACATTCCTACTTGGAAAAACATCCATCAAAAATGTAGTGGGAAATTTGACATAGACCAGCTGCCAGTCCTGAGTGAATAAGTATTACAGTCGGGTGATAAATTATCTATTACCAGTTCTTTATCTGTTATTATACATTGTCTTTCATTACTCTCACCTCTCTTTCAAAATGATACTCCTTTTCCTTGTCTATTCCCTCTGCCTGGAGATTGCTCATCTTTAGCGATTTCTACCTCTCCAAAACTCCTGTTGCCCTATAACAGCTGATTATTTGCCTAGTTTACTTCCCTCAACCACATCCTTGATGTTACTGTCAGCGCTCCACTGTCAGCGCTCCACTCGCACACGCAGCAAAGTCCCTTGACCTTGAGGCCTCTGAGCTTTCATAGAAATCATAGAAATCATAGAAACCCTACAGTGCAGAAGGAGGCCATTCGGCCCATCGAGTCTGCACCGACCACAATCCCACCCAGGCCCTACCCCCACATATTTTACCCGCTAATCCCTCTAACCTATGCATCTCAGGACTCTAAGGGGCAATTTTTAACCTGGCCAATCAACCTAACCCGCACATCTTTGGACTGTGGGAGGAAACCGGAGCACCCGGAGGAAACCCACGCAGACACGAGGAGAATGTGCAAACTCCACACAGACAGTGACCCGAGCCGGGAATCGAACCCGGGACCCAGGAGCTGTGAAGCAGCAGTGCTAACCACTGTGCTACCGTGCCGCCCCATCTCAAGACTGTCCATCTCAAGACTGTCATCAGTACTGTATTTATTTTGTCATCTCCCTATGCATAACCACTTCCTCATCAGTTTCCCTTTTAAAACATAACTCTTCATTTTGCTGTACACTTCAACTGAGCGGCTTACCAGACTACGAGGGCTATTAAGAGTCGTCAACAGCATGGAATGAAATCACATATACATCAGACCAAGTAAGGATATTAGGATGAATTCCCTCGAGTAGTAAGCCTGTTGGATTTTTACAGCAACTTCATGGTCATAGAATCATAGAAACCCTACAGTACAGAAAGAGGCCATTCGGCCCATCGAGTCTGCACCGACCACAATTCCACCCAGGCCCTACCCCCATATCTCTACATATTTTAACCGCTAATCCCTCTAATCTACGCATCCCAGGACACTAAGGGGCAATTTTAGCATGGCCAATCAACCTAACCCGCACATCTTTGGACTGTGGGAGGAAACCGGAGCACCCGGAGGAAACCCACGCAGACACGAGGAGAATGTGCAAACTCCACACAGATAGTGACCCAAGCCGGGAATCGAACCCAGGTCCCTGGAGCTGTGAAGCAGCAGTGCTAACCACTGTGCTACCGTGCCGCCCAAGGTCATTTTTACTGGTTTGTTTCTTTATCTTCCAGATTGTTTTAAAAACTGAATTTAAATTCTCAAATTGCCAATGAAGTTTGAATTTGATTTAAACTCAGTTTTCAGATTATTATTTCATACCTCTGGATTAAATAGCCACTATGCCACTGTAAGCAGCTAGCAGTCCACAAAGTTTAAACTAGCTGTTTTGCTTCTTCCATATTGTTAATATTTGATAAAATCCTACAACTTTATTAGACAGTTCTAATAAAGTAATATTTGGATAACCTTTTATGGACCAACAAAAGTTTAGAATTGATCACACCAAGTTTTCAATATTTCTGATTTTAATTGTTTCGGGTGGAATCAATCAAAAACACCACTTTTCAATGTAATTATAAAATGGTTAAATAATGCCACTAGCATTATTGCATTGAGCAAGTTACAAATGAATGATTCTGAAATCTTTCTCTCTTGCTCCAGAGTCCACTTGCTCCGAGATGATTCGTTGTAGATGAGCATCCGGCAGAGGCCACCGGTGACAGAGGCAGGGCCGGTATGCATTTACTCAAAATGAGTAAGTCTCGGATCTTCCAAATCGGTGGCATCATGGCCTCTGTATTTATGATTCTACTGATAATATTTTATTGGGATGATGTTGGAACAGCCCATTTCTACTTGCACACGGCAATCACAAGAATTCAGGTCACACACCTTCCACCAATGATGGACCTGAACCATGACCAGCTAAATTCCAAAACGTCAGTGGAAGAAAGAACGCCCAGTTCCAAAGCTGATATTATTCAGGATGATCTTGACTTAACATATGTGGAAAACTCAAAGGGATATCAAAAGGGAAGAAACGCCCATGACATGGAACAAACTTTCAATGCAATATCTGTACCGAGCCTTGAGGAGAAGCTCCCAGGTTTTGACTTGGGAATCAATTATGTAAAAACTAAGACCGACTTTGAATGGGTACAGAATGAGAGGAAACAGCAAATTAGAGATGTTTGCGCAGACTCCAGTATCGCATTCTCAGGGAAAAATAGGAATTTTGAAGATATTCCGAACAAGGAATTAGACCATCTAATTGTGGATGACCGGCATGGGATTATTTACTGTTATGTTCCAAAAGTGGCCTGCACTAACTGGAAGCGAATTATGATTCTGTTAAGCGGAAGTCTTTTAAATCAAGGCACTCCATACCATGATCCACTTGAAATCCCCAGGGATCTTGTGCATAACTCCACCAGCCATTTCACCTTCAACAAGTTCTGGAAGCGTTATGGCAAATTCTCAAAACACCTCATGAAGATCAAAATGAAAAAGTACACCAAATTTCTCTTTGTACGTGATCCTTTTGTAAGACTAATTTCGGCATTCCGCAGTAAGTTTGGAATTAAGAATGAGGATTTTTATAGTCGCTTTGCCATCCCCATGCTTCAGTTGTATGCAAATTATTCTGACCCGCCATCATCTGTCAATGAGGCTTTCTCTGCAGGAATCAAGCCCACCTTTGTTAACTTTATTCAGTATTTGTTGGACCCGCGGACTGAGAAAGATATGCCTTTTAATGAACACTGGCGACAGGTATACCGGCTTTGCCACCCATGTCAAATAAATTATGACTTTATTGGAAAACTTGAAAGTTTGGACGAGGATGCTAGTTACTTACTGAAGTTGCTGAACGTGGAAAAATTTGTTCAGTTTCCACCCAGTTTGCGAAACCGGACAGTTAGTAGCTGGGAAGAGGACTGGTTTTCAAAAATTCCAGTGGCTTGGAGGAAAAAGCTGTACGAACTTTACCAGCCTGATTTTGTTGTCTTTGGTTATCCCAAACCGACAAGTTTATTATTTGGCTGATCTCAAAGGTGCACTAAAAGCCTTAAAGAAAATGGGTGTGCCTCATGCAAATGGGTGAATGCATCACATGCAACTCTTTGGTAGATTTCCATCTTGCCAGAAAAAATGTTGGAAGTGTTGTGAAAAA
Source organism: Mustelus asterias (assembly GCF_964213995.1). Lineage (NCBI taxonomy): Eukaryota > Metazoa > Chordata > Chondrichthyes > Carcharhiniformes > Triakidae > Mustelus > Mustelus asterias. The sequence goes on from NC_135823.1 coordinate 19,084,270, forward strand.
TGTCAAAATTTCAAAACATGTTGATCAGGTTACAGTATGTGAAATTCTTCCTCGCACCCTAATAGTTTTATTTTGGCCAGTAAAACAAAGCCAGGTTGCTTTGTCAATGGGTAAACTTGATAACCAGCTGGAAATCTAATGTGATAACCCAGTCTCTTGAGTTTTATATTCCATCCATGCTAAACTGATAGGTGGTGGAATACAGCCAATGGGATTTGTCAATGAGATGTTCCTTATTATGATGCAATTGGTATTTTGAGTGATTGAATGTTGATCACTCCATAGCAGGATGAAAAATCAGAAGCAATTTTACTTATGCTCTTTGAAGTTAAAAGAAGAACTACGTAGTACTGATTATTAGAATCCGTATCAGGCTTAATGCTGGGAGAAAGGGTTTGGCTTTTGAATGCCTGCTAACTGCTGTGATACTGATTTTTTTTTAAACTATAATTTCTTCCTCCTTTAATACTTCCTGGCTTTAGAAGTCCAGACTTGGATTTACCTATTTTCTTGATGTACCTTGCTTCTCTTTGTAATCTTTTTTCAATTTTGAAGGTGTCCTGTATAACAGGTCCTGACCCATCACTTGGATTTCTCGTTCTTTTAAAAAAAAATGTAGCCTAGCCTAACTACTGTGCACACCTTCTGATTTTCATAATTCAATTTGGTATGGCAATTTCCAAGTAATCCCTCGTGGGGAAAATGATAAATTCTTACTTGAATTAAATACCCGCTGAGCAGTCTGCTGGAGTGCAATATTGGGTTAATTGCAAACGTAGCCCTATTATTACAGGCAAATTTTAACTTTGATTTAATTTTATTTCTACCAAGCATATGGGCAAGTGGCATACAGGCAATGCCACTTGCAAAGATTATGCTTGGAAAAGTGTCAAAGCAAAGTCATGTGCCTTGTCTTTCCCCCATTGCAGGAAATATGTTTTGCACATAATCCAGGATGTGCCAAATTTCAGTTAGTAAGTTGAGCTACTGACCCTAGTCAATTAAGCCACATGGAAATGTCACAATATTGACTAATGGTAAATATTATACAAATTATATATTTTATACATTTATGGGGTAAAGCAATAGATTTTGGTTTTGAGTTACAGAAGTGTCTTGTTTATAATTTTAGGGATTTTTGCACATTTCGTTGTCGTATAGCCGAAGAGATATTAGTTGTAAAGGGAAGACTAAATGATTATTTTCTGTACCAAATAATCAGCTTTTTAAAAAAAAACCTTTAGAACCTGTCTTGAACAAGAACAATGTTTGCCTTGTGGAAATCTGATATTTTAGATCTCTGTTTCACTCATTACCAAATTATAACTTAATTTTAATGGGGACTGACTGGTTCTTTGGTGCAGACTGGAGAAAACTGGAAATGTTCATCTGTAGGAAGCTTGTTGCTGGTCTTAAAGCATCCACTGCCATTAAATCAGTGCAACTCTTCCAGAAATTGCATATTAAAATTCGGGCTTTCTGCAACACTCCTTATTTTGCTTCACTGCTAAAAGGCGGGTTCTATAAGCAAAACTCTCCCCATGATTTCAAACTACATATGCAACATAGACAGTGTGTTGCACTAATACCGAATTTTTTGAATTAAACAAAATGTCTTGTGCCCAATGAAATGTAGTCACAGTTGTTTTGTAGGCAAAATAGCACACTACAATATCTCTCAACCAGCAACAGGTGAATGAATGATCAATTAATCTGCTTACTTGTACTAACAAATGCCTATCCCAAAGGACGTTCCCTTGACAATGTAATATTCCCTCAGTATAGATTATATATTGATGTCCTAATTTGGGGTACGAGCCCATCACTTTTTGAGTTAAAACAGAAGGTGAAAGCTGAACCAAACTTGTACTTAAAGCACTGGAGACCTAGATGGCTTTTCACCACACACCCTCCTTGTCCTGAAAGGCAGGAATCTCATTGTCAGAACGTTGATTAAAGCCAGTAACCTAATACATCTGGGATTGAAAGAATTACAATTGAGTACAGCCAGATAAATTTCACATAAAACAACCCATTTGAATTGGTTCTCAAGAATTTATAGAAAAGTTCCAGAGTGCATTTCCCTCATAGTCTGATGATTTACAAGACTTTTAAGTAAGTGACATAGATTTTTCTTAACTTTTTGAAGTGATATTTGTACATTGGTGAGGTGACACACCCTACCTATTCCATCCGAATGTAATATTTTTTTTAAATCACACTGAAGAAAATCTGGTTTCTAAACTTAAACATTGAGTGCTGCAGTGCCTTTATACAAAAAGAAGCTTTTAATAAATCTGTTTATAAATTTGTACTCTTTGATGCCAGTCAGCAAAATAAAACCAGCCCTCTGTCTGACTGGAATTCACAATTAAATTATCCATTGATTTGTTTTTAAAAGAACCAGTAATTTCAATTTTTTGAACGATTGGGACAAGCCTAAATATTCCATAGAACCATAGAAAACCATGTTCACCCAGAGACTGCATATTTTGCACCTGTCTAACATCCCAGAGAAGCAAGAAACTTTCGGATGTAATTGATTCATGGTGTCGAATAGTGTCATACTGAAAATGTTTTTCTGTCAAATGGCCTCCTATAGAAAAACAAACGTCTCCGTATTTCCTTTCTTACCTACCAGACTGGAGAGCCATTTTATGAATACGGCACAAGCTAACTAAAGGCCTTTGTAAATTAACAATATATTGGTCGGACACTTAATATTCAGATTTTATAGTTTGCGGCAAGATGACCCTTGCTTCTGTCACAGAATGCAGTCTGCTGCCAAATTCCAGTTGGGCCATGTCAGGATATCTATATTAATGGGTATTTGTGATTAAATATATAAAAGCATGAGGATATCTAAAAATTACTGTCTTTTGGGGGGGAAAAAAGTGAAATACTTTGTACAGAAATTAACCCCATGCCGCCTTCCCTTTATAACCATCATTTCAAACTGTTCAATATTTTTCTCAATGTATTCCTTAAATTGAAAACATATCCACTCGTTGATCACTGATTCTATTAACTGACAATGGTGATAGTGACCATGTGAGAGAATCTCCTCCAAATGCATTTTGCTCCAAACAAGCTATTAAAGGGGCTCCAAACATACAATTAAATATGCTGCAAATGCCGAAGACAGATGGGCACATGTGCCATATTTTCCTGGGGGTGTATGAGTGCAGCAAACATTTTTTATTTGCCATTTGCTCTCTTCCTGCCTCTGTCTCCCCAACTTAGTGACTTACCTTTGCCTTCAGTCTTTTCCAAAAAGAACTTGACAGAATTAACAAATAAAGGGACAGTGGCTGTGTGGATCCAATGTTAGCAAGGGACAGAAATGGAGTAGTGGAGCAGTTGTTTATTAGACTGGATGTATACACTGTTCTTTCTAATGGATATTAATGATCCCCTATGTATTCGCTTGGCAGTACAGAGAATTGCTGAAAGAAGCAACATGTTGGTGGAAGCTTTTTGCCTTGCTCGCATCAGGACAGACACAATGCCAAATTGCAATTTATACTTCATGAGAAAAAGGCGCTGATTGGTGGACTGTGATTGTTTGAGGTGTTTGAGGTGTTTGAGGTGTTGCCATGGAGAATGTACCAGCAAAGCGTTATCTCCCAAGTTTTTGTTTAGATTCAGAAATGGCAAGTTGACTCTAGTTGAGGCATTGCCATGGGGAGTACACAAGGGAACAATCCTCCTTGTTTTTGTTTAATTGGAAAAGGCATTGTCCAGGCATTGCGATGCCTTTTCCAATTAACCAGAAGCAAATTAAGGATGTTTTGGTAATGCAACAAGTTATGATTTTGAATAAACTGAAAGGTGGTGAGAGCAGATTCAGTCATAATATTTGAAAAGGAATTGGTTAAGAAGCATTTTCAGTGCTATAGCAAGGAGTAGGACTTTCAAAGAGCAATCGCTGGCACAATGAGCCCAAAAGGCTCCTTCTATGCAAGTTTCAGATCTTTTCTTTCAGGAAACAATTACAAGTTTGTTTTTATTCTCAGATCATGCAAGTCTTGTGTGATCTTTTCTTGGGCTTTCTGCCTATTTGAATCATTTCCACAACTTTTTATTTTTGGGGGGTGTGTAATTTGAGTTTACTTATTTCTCTAGATTGCAATAGAATATCTAAGATTTTTAAAACCCTATTTTCAACGGTGTTTTTTTAATTATCCAGGGGGTTATGATAAAATGCATATACCCCAATGTGGTCTAAAACATGGGTCAGTTTGTCTAATTTTTAGTCTTTGCTACAGCACAATATCTCGCCACCATGAAAAAGAAGTGTAAGAAACCTGGCAGACAATTTTAGAAGGTGTCTATAAAAGCAAAATCCTACCGTTGCTGGAATCTGAAACAAAAACAGAAAATGCTGGAAAATCTCATCGGGTCTGGCAGCACCTGTGGAGAGGGAATAGAGCCAATGTTTCAAGTCCGGATGACCCTTTGTCAGAGCTCTGATGAAGGGTCATCCAGATCCAGACTCAACGTTGGCTCTATTCTCCCTCCACAGATGCTGTCAGACCTGCTGAGATTTTCCAGCATTTTCTGTTTTTGTTTCGAACGACAAGGTAATGTCGTCTTCTGCGTATTAATCAGTGATCAAACCTGCTTATAATTAGGGGTGTTCCTTTTATGACAAGTGAGTAAAGTTATTGTTGACTTTGTGTTCTGGTAAACGGAAGGAACATTTTATCAAAGGTTTGGTAAATTGACTGTTTTATGGGAAAATGTCCAGATAATTGGTATTTCATATAACTATGATTTTGTGACGTGTTAATGCCATCCCATGCAACCATACACAAGTAAAAATCTGAGTTCACTGTTAAGTTGCACATATGGTCTTACACTTCACATCATTAAGTATTGATTCTAATTGATATGTACACATTAGGGTAAATATTTTGTAATTGGTTCAGAGGCCCAATATGTGTTTTTTTTCACTATATTTTTATTAATGAATGAAGTGTTTGAGAATTTGTGTACTTTGGGCGTGAGCAGGCACATCCTTGCTGCCAGGTTAGCGTGCCTGCTTTGCATGCACAGTAGTGCTGCTTTCATCAGTGTTCCTGCTTGAGAACATCTAAAGAAGGGACATGTTTTCTGCATTTTCTGCAAATTGAGCTCTACAGAAATGCATTTAAACTTGTTCATGTCATGAAGTTGTTATTGTGGGACTTCCCTTCATTGTTCTCAAGATGTGTACCATACGCTATTTATTAATTTCCAATCTCCGAAGTAATGTGGTCACATTGAGGTGAGTGACTGCAAATGGACTGAACGAAGTAGCTAAAGTGGAGATTTGAAACAAAAATCAAATGGGCTATGTTTAGCCTGTAGCTTAAACTGGTATTTATAATTTTTTTATAGATCAAATAGAGTAGATGAGGGATTGACAATTATGTCTTTCAGCTTTTACTCAAAAGATGCCAAAACTGCTGAAAAGTCTTTTGTTTCGAGGGTTTTCCATTTCTATAAAGAAAGTGAAGAACGTGCTTTTCTTGAATGTGTAGGAAAAGTTTTTTGGGGGAAAAAAGGCTTGCTTCTTTTGTAGTAAATTGTGCAATAAAACTCCTCAGGCTTAATTAAATAAAAAAACAGCTTCTTTGTGTTGGCTGAGGTTAGCTGCATCCTGTTAAAGTACAAGGTGGTGGGCATGGTGAAACTACAACATTAAATCTAACTGGACATTTAGAGCTTCTGTTACAAGTTGCACTGTTTTAAATCAGGTAACCTGACATGAACGTTATTCAAAAAAATCCTTGTTCTTTCACTAACAAACAATTCTATTGGCCATCTATTTCTATTAAGAACATTAGTTCTCTTAACAATGTCAACATTAGTTGATCATTTAATCATCGTTGATAGTTAACACAACAAACTCTTGGGATATTGTGCATGCAACCATCCAACCCCACAAGGACGGAACTATACCAAGATCCTGTTCTGATTATTACAAATTACTAAAAGTACGAACTAATGTGCAAAAGTTTTTTCAACTTGTGTTTGACGATGCCTGAAACCCTATCATTTCTTTTAGGTAACTGAAGTGTGGAGCACATTCAGAGTTAGAATTTTTATTTTTCTACCCCTTCCTATCATGTATTGTGAATGAGAAAGACATCTCTTTTGTGCCTAGTAGAAAGATTCTTGTAATAGGCTACAGCTATTTTTCAAATTTAAAAGTAGAAAATTAATTAAATTGACGCAAGAAAGAAACAACTTGCATTTATATTTATGGGTAGCATGGTGGCACAGTGGTTAGCACTGCTACCTCACAGCACCAGGGATCCAGGTTCAACTCCGGCCTTGGGTCACTGTCTGTGCGGACGTTGCACATTCTCCCCATGTCTGCGTGGGTTTCCTTCGGGTGCTCCAGTTTCCCCCCCTGGTTAGCAGGATTGTCCATGCTAAATTGACCCTTAGTATCAGGGGGACTAGCTAGGGTAAATGCATGGGATTATGGAGATAGGGCCTGGGTGGGATTGTTGGTGCAGACAGACTCAATGGGCTGAATGGCCTCCTTCTGCACTGTAGGGATTCTATGATAATAGCACCTTTCACATTTAAACTTGTAGATGTCCCAAAGCGCTTATCCAAGAGATTTGAACGCCAATCACTCTTGTAATTAACATGGTTGCCAAATTATATACAGCAAGCCCTCACCAAACATCAATGGCAAAAGAACCCAGAATAATCAAGTTTGTCGTATTGGTCAAGTGGATAAATGTAGGCCAGGATACCAGGAGAAAATTCTGTGAGAACTCGCCAATTCTTTGAATATGTTATTAGATTGTTTGCATTCATTTAAGAGCGCAAACGGGGCCTTGGTAAACATCCCAACTATCGACACCACATGAGTTGCATGGTATTTGACTACCTTATTAAAAACAGTAGATTCTAGGTAAAAACCTTTAGTTTTTTGCATTTTGTGAGTGACACTATGCAAGAGACATTTCTAAAACAGAAGAATGAGATCAAAACAATTCTGATACCTGTAATAATTGATCATTTCTAATACAACAGCTATACTTAAGTCTTTAATGTCAAACATCACAAAGTTCTCGACAGGCAAAATGCAAGCATCAGTAGGAAAAACACCTTAAGTTCAAAATGTTGAGATTTTTAAAGTCCTTTAAAAGTCTTTCAAAGATAGGAAGATAAATAGCAAGGAGATGGAGCTTTGGAGACTAGGGCTGATATCCCCAAAAGTTCTGTCACCAATGTTGGGATGAAAGAAGGAATGTAAAGGAAGCTTTGTTTGAGAGATAGGGTTAGAGGAGGTTGCAGAGCTAAGATAGCCAAGACCATGGAGAGATTGTAAACAGTGATGAGTCCTCCTATCATGGTAGCAAAGGAGGCAGAAGGAGGTCATTCTGCCAGTCATATCTTTTTTGCACTTTGTTAGTGTAATTAACCTGGTGCTGGTCTCTAGCTTCCACTTCTCAACCCCCCCCCCCCCCCCCCCCCCCCATATATAGATTCCTTATGCTTTATTGACCCGTCTTGCAACCCACCCTGCCACCTTCAATGATTTGTACACGTATCCGATCCTGCTCCTGCACCTTATTTAGAATTGTGCCCTTTATTTTCATAGAATCCCTACAGTGCAGAGGAGGCCATTTGGCCCATCAAGCCTGCACTGATGACAACCCCACCCAAGCCCTAGCCTCCTACCCCACTTATTTTATTGGCGTAGTAGTCATCACAGTTGGCTACACAGCTAATATGAGGATTAGATTAATGCAACAACGTGGAAATCAATCCCCATTCCTGTGAGGCAAACTCGTGGGGACCACCTCTTCACTCTGTTTCGGGTAAATAATTATAATGGACCTGCCTTTCCAGGATCTGCCTACTTTAGGGGGATATGATGGCATGGTGCTAATGTCACTGGACTAGTAATCCAAAGGCCCAGGTTCATGCTCTGGGGGAATGGATTCAAATCCCACCATGGCAGCTGGAATAGTAATCTAAAATATAAAGCTAGTCTCAGTAATGATAACCATGAAATTATTCTTGTAAAACCCCATCTGGTTAACTAATGTCCTTTGGAGAAGGAAATCTGCCATCCTTACTGGTCTGGCTGACATGTGACTCCAGATCTACAGGAATAAGGTTGACTCCTAACTACCCCCTGAAATTGCCCAGCAAGCTACTCGGTTTTGGGGCAATTCGGGATGGGCAACAAATGCTGGCCTTGCCAGCTACACCCACATCCCATGAAATACTAAAAAATGCATCAAGCAAAGCAGGATACTTAACAGTGATCCCTGCATAACTCTACTATAAAGTTTCCTTCAGTCTGAGTAATGCCATTCACCATTATTCTGTTTTATGTCACAGCCAGTTCTGTATCTATGCTGCTGCTGTCCCTTTCATTCCCTGAGCTCTAACTTTGCTTACAAGTCTGTTGTATGTGACTTTGTAAGAAGTCTAACAACACCAGGTTAAAGTCCAACAGGTTACAAGAAGTCCAACACGTATGTGACTTTATCAGGGCGCCACACTATCAACAGCATTGCCCCCTGTCTACCCTCCCTGATAATCAAAAATTTCAAGCAAGTTAGTTGAACACATTTTGCCCTGAACAAATACATGCTGGCTTTCCTTAATAAGTCATAATTTAGTCCCAAATAATTTTCTTAATTTCCCTCCCACAAGAGGTTAAACTTATTGGCCTGTAGTTTCCGAGCTTAGCTTTATACCTTCTTTTGAACAAGGGTATAACATTGGCAATTCTCTAGTCTTCTGGCACTACCCCTGTATCTAAGGAGGATTGAAAAATTAATGATGAATGCCTCTGTAATTTCCACTCTTTGCTTACTATCTGTGGATGCTCCTTATCCAACACTGGTGACTTATCAACTTTAAATGCAGCCATCCTACCCTAACACTTCCTGTTTAACAATTTAGACCATCAAGTGTCTTAACTCTCTTTTCACTGACTTGAGTAACATCTTCCTTGGTAAAAATAAATGCAGAATACCTCAGTCATATCCCCCTCCTTCAATGCTTAAATCCCCTGTTAGCTTCCTAAAGGCCCCACTACTTTCACCACCCTTTTACTATTTGTAGACATACAAAAGACTTTTGGATTCCTTTTATGTTAGCTGCCAGTCTCTTCTCCTGCTCTCTTTGCTTCTTCTTGTCATTTTTTTTCAATTCCTGTCTCAGCCTTCTATTGAGCCTGATTCTCAGTAGCATTATCCACCTGACATTGATCATTGCATCTTTTTCTGTTTCATCATACTCTCTGCCTCTTTTTCCAGTGAGCTCTCGATTTGTTTGCCCACCTTACTTGCCTCATTGGAATATGACTCCCTCCTCTTTAAAGCTAGTCCATTGTTCAGTCACAGTTTTGCCTCTTGAGTTCAATTTATCTATTCACAGTCCATTTGAAATCTGCCCTCCCCTAATTTATTCTTACGCTGGGTTGCTCGTTGTCCTTTTTAACTGTCAACCTAAACGTCATAATGCGATAATTACTATCCTCGAAATGTTCCCCTACTGACACTTGATTCACTTGACCTATCCCAGTCCCATCAACCAGATTCAGCAATGCCATCTTGTTGAACTGGAGGCATACTACTTTTTAAAAGTCTCCTGAATACACTCTATAAACTATTTCCCCTATCTGTCCTTTTGCACTATTACTATCCCTGCCTATATTGGGATAATTAAAGTCCATTACAACTACGGTGGCACAGTGGCTAGCAATGTTCCCTCACAGCACCAGGGACCCGGGTTCAATTCCGGCCTTGGGGTCACTGTGGAGTCTGCACATTCTCCCTGCGTCTGCGTGGGTTTCCACCAGGTGCTCTGGTTTCCTCCCACAGTCCAAAAATGTGCGGGTTAGCTTGATTGGCCATGCTAAATTGACCCTAGTGTCAAGGGATTAGCAGGGTAAATATGTGGAGTTACAGGGATAGGGCCTGGGTGGGATTGTGATCGGAGAAAACTCGGTGGGCCGAATGGTCCCCTTCTGCACTGTAGGGATTCTATGATTATTATTCTACTCCATAATTCCTGAACTGCTCTAATTTCCTTGCAAATTGTTCCTCTATATCTTTCCCACTGATCAGTAGCCTTTTGGATATACTAAATTTTTAATTTGGTTTAGTATGAGACAGAAAATGGAGGAGGCCAGCGAGGAAGAGGCTGATAGAAGTAGGCCATGGATCAGTTGATAGCTCTGACGCCTTTTGAAGGTGGTGGGTTCAAGTCCCACCCATAGATTTGAACACACAAATCGAAACACCTCATGCAGTCCGGGAAGTGCTGCAGTGTTGGAGGTGCCATCTCTCAGATGAGTTGTTAAACTGAGGACCTGTCTGAACCCACACGTAAAAGAACCTATTTTGAAAAAAATAGTTATCCTTTGTCAATATTTATACCTCAATTAACATCACAGAAACTGATTATCTAGTCATTATTACATAGTTGTTTGAACTTGCTATGCACAATTTGGTTGCCCATCTTTCTGTATTAGAACTGATTAGATTTCAACAGTACGTCATTGGCGATAAAGTATTTCAGGAGATCCTGAGGTCACGAAAGACACCATTATAGATGCAAATTTTTTACATGTAGGTATGATTATTGATACCTATGTACAGCTCTTTGCTGTAATTTTTTAAAAATGTGTTTTTCTGTCTGGGGACCATAATGAGCTACAATTGTGGGAACATGTTATGAGCAACATGCAAATTACGCTTCCCAACTGATGAGAAAAAAGTATTTAAGCAAGTGATAATTAACAGTTGCACTAAAAGTCAATGACACAAGAACCTGCTGAGAAGTCTGATAACCTGTAAATATGACTTGATTCTGCCTTAAGACCATTGATTCTGTTTATTTGCATATTTTAACTTGCCCCTGAATCCAAGTGCGGATGTTAGAAAAGGGTAATAACTCCATTTCTTCCTAAACCTGACTTTGTCAAAGCAGTGCATCAGATACATAGGGACGTGCTCTTAGAGGGGTTGTACCCCAGAATTATTTTGCCTAATTTCATTTACAACCATGTGTTCCATAATTGCTGCCACCGCAGTCTGTATTCTAAAGAGAGTTCAAGTTTTATGCAGGTCCATTAAGCCATTGCATTCTTTTAATCTGCACTCTGATTCAAAATAGACTCATGGCATTCATACACTCATTCTGTATCTGTTTTACTATTTATATGTAAATTAATATTTAACCGACTAATATGTTTATTTCACAAATCACAGAAGCAAAAAATGCCTTTGTTAACAGAATGGGACTGAATGATAATCGTAAAATGGCTGACATCTTGTTTTTTTTATCACATCTATGTCTCTCATGAGACCCGTGAATTTTATGCCAGCATTATCATTAATAAAGTTACACTTTCACACTCCAGACCGGACATTCTTGTTTCATTTTTTTTTTGTTTCATAAGGAGTCTCTGCATGATGAAAATGCTGCCATGACGTAACTAAATTCTAATTCAAAGTCTAAAACCAGGAATGTACTGTAGGCGCATAACACATGCACCCCCAACCCAAGCCCCACGCGCCATCCCAGAAAACCGACATTTCAGAGAAGGGCCAGTTACCTCAATTTCAAGTTAATTTTTTGTGATCATAAACGGGGCGGCACGGTAGCACAGTGGTTAGCACTGCTGCTTCACAGCTCCAGGGACCTGGGTTCAATTCCCGGCTTGGGTCACTGTCTGTGTGGAGTTTGCACATTCTCCTCGTGTCTGCGTGGGTTTCCTCCGGGTGTTCTGGTTTCCTCCCACAGTCCAAAGATGTGCGGGTTAGGTTGATTGGCCATGCTAAAATTGCCCTTAGTGATCTGGGATGTGTAGATTAGAGGGATTAGTGGGTAAAATATGTAGGGATATAGGGGTAGGGCCTGGGTGGGATTGTGGTCAGTGCAGACTCGATGGGCCGAATGGCCTCTTTCTGTACTGTAGGGTTTCTATGATTTCTATGATAAACATCAGTTCTGGCTAAGATTTTTTTAAATTAGAAATTCTAAAATAATTGATTAGACAGTTGGATGGCTATAATGGTATCAAGTAGCTCCCATTACTGTTGCATACATATGATCAAATATTAATTAATGCTTTGGTCAACTTAAAGAACCTAAGGATGGCACAGTGGTTAACACTGCTGTCTCAGAGCGCCAGAGACCCAGGTTCAATTCCAGCCTTGGGCGACTATGTGGAGTTTGCACTTTCTCTCCCGTGTCTGTGTGGGTTTCCTCCGGGTGCTCTGGTTTCTTCCCACAGTTCAAAAGATGTGCGGGTTTGGTTGATTGACCTTGCTAAATTGCCCCTTGATGTCAGGGAGATTATCAAGGTAAATGCATTGGGATACTAGGATCAGGCCTGGATGGGATTGTTGCCCGTGCAAGCTCGATGGGCTAAATGGCTGTCTTCTGCGCTGTAAGGATTCTATGATTATCTAAAATTGCTGACATCTTTACAGGCATGTGCCTGTAAAAAAGAAGGATAGGAAGGGTAGGATTCGAGAACCGTGGATAACCAGGGAAATTGAGGGACTGGTCAAAAAGAAAAGAGAGGCGTATGTTAGGTCCAGGCAGCTAAAAACGGAGGGAGCTCTGGAGGAGTACAAAGAAAGTAGGAAAGAACTCAAACGGGGAATTAGAAGAGCAAAAAGGGGTCACGAAATGTTCTTGGCAGACAGGATCAAGGAGAATCCCAAGGCATTTTATTCATACGTTAGGAACAAAAGGGTTGTCAGGGAAAAAATCGGACCTCTCAGGGACAAAAGTGGGGAATTATGCTTGGAGCCCAAAGAAGTAGGGGAGATCCTAAATCAATACTTTGCGTCGGTATTCACAAAGGAGAGGGATGTGTTGACTGGGAGTGTCTCGGAGGGGAGTGTTGAACCGTTGGAGAAAATCTCCATTACAAAGGAGGAAGTGTTAGGTTTGTTAGAGAATATAAAGACTGACAAATCCCCAGGGCCTGATGGAATCTATCCAAGGCTGCTCAGGGAGACGAGAGATGAAATCGCTGGGCCTCTGACGCAAATCTTTGTCTTGTCACTGGACGCAGGTGAGGTCCCAGAGGATTGGAGGATAGCTAATGTGGTCCCGTTATTTAAGAAGGGTAGGAAGGATAACCCGGGTAATTATAGGCCGGTGAGCTTGACGTCCGTGGTGGGGAAGTTGTTGGAGAAGATTCTTAGAGATAGGATGTATGCGCATTTAGAAAGGAATAAACTCATTAACGATAGTCAGCATGGTTTTGTGAGAGGGAGGTCATGCCTCACTAACCTGGTGGGAGTTTTTTGAAGAAGTGACCAAAATGGTTGACGAGGGAAGGGCCGTGGATGTCGTCTATATGGACTTTAGTAAAGTGTTTGACAAAGTCCCTCATGGTAGGCTGGTGAAAAAGGTTGGACCTCATGGGATAAAGGGGGAGGTGGCTAGATGGGTGGAGAACTGGCTTGGTCACAGAAGACAGAGGGTGGTAGTGGAAGGGTCTTTTTCCGGCTGGAGGCCTGTGACTAGTGGTGTTCCGCAGGGCTCTGTATTGGGACCTCTGCTGTTTGTGATTTCTATAAATGATCTGGAAGAAGGTGTAACTGGGGTGATCAGTAAGTTTGCGGACGACACAAAATTGGCAGGACTTGCAGATAGTGAGGAGCATTGTCAGAAGCTACAGAAGGATATAGATAGGCTGGAAATTTGGGCAAAGAAATGGCAGATGGAGTTCAATCCTGATAAATGCGAAGTGATGCATGTTGGTAGAAATAATGTAGGGAGGAGCTATACGATAAATGGCAGAACCATAAAGGGTGTAGATACGCAGAGGGACCTGGGTGTGCAAGTCCACAGACCCTTGAAAGTGACGTCACAGGTGGAGAAGGTGGTGAAGAAGGCATATGGCATGCTTGCCTTTATAGGATGGGGCATAGAGTATAAAAGTTGGGGTCTGATGTTGCAGATGTATAGAACGTTGGTTCGGCCGCATTTGGAATACTGCGTCCAGTTCTGGTCGCCACACTACCAGAAGGACGTGGAGGCTTTGGAGAGAGTACAGAGGAGGTTTACCAGGATGTTGCCTGGTATGGAGGGGCTTAGTTATGAGGAGAGATTGGGTCAACTGGGGTTGTTCTCCCTGGAAAGACGGAGGATGAAGGGAGACTTAATAGAGGTGTATAAAATTATGAAAGGCATAGATAGGGTGAACGGTGGGAAGCTTTTCCCCAGGTCGGTGGTGACGTTCACAAGGGGTCATAGGTTCAAGGTGAAGGGGGGGAGGTTTAACACAGATATCAGAAGGACATATTTTACACAGAGAGTGGTGGGGGCCTGGAATGCGCTGCCAGGCAAGGTGGTGGAGGCGGACACACTGGGAACGTTTAAGACTTATCTAGACAGCCATATGAATGGAGTGGGAATGGAGGGAAAAAAAGAATGGTCTAGTTTGGACCAGGGAGCGGCGTGAGTTTGGAGGGCCGAAGGGCCTGTTCCTGTGCTGTACTGTTCTTTGTCTTTGTTCTTTGTATCTGAATTTTGCCAGGAATGTGGTTTGTTAGCAATAGAATGGAAGCTCTGAATTTTGCAAGTAGTAGCAGCATATGCATCATTAAAATAAGAGCTACCATTTTGATGCCCTTTAGATTCTGCTGCCTACTTTTCTAGCCTAATAAAAACCTATTGGCAGAACTGTCCCCTTCTGCACAGAGATCTGCAGAGTGATGTGTCCAGGTTCAGTAACCTCAATGAATGCATCATAAGCCATCTTGCATTCTCCAACTCTCCAGTGTAATAATGTACTGACCAATCCCACCTATAAAATATGAATCCGGTTTGTTAAGAAATAATTAGAAGAAGCAATGTAAACAACAAAGTTAAATGACAATTGTTTCGTTTACTTACAGAACCAATATCAAAAGTATCAGCGTTTTGTTCTAACTTAATTCTATGGTTGCCAATTCTGTTAAACATACTCTTGGACAAAGGTATCATCACAGGACCTCTCACTGTCCTGCCCAATCAAAGGGCCTTTTATCACAATCCCCATATTCTGTAACAAAAGTAACAATGTTATCATAAAGCAACAAATGTTTTTTAATGCTCTTGCGTTCTTTTTCGCTCACAGCAGCGTCCAAGAGATTAATCTTTCATTCCTGGTGGCAACCCTAAAACCCCTGTGTGATAAAGCTTATCTATGAATGTAATGTTTTACTTAACAATTCTACCAGTGGCAGCTCTCTCAGCCGTCCAGTGAGTGGAGATCAACTCGAGTGACTTAACGGCATGTATACTATTCCAATGCATTGAAGGTTAAACTGAGATGCAGAAGTGTCAAAGTGTATTTCACCATTGAATATGGATATTTCTCACAGGAGGGTCCACAAGTAGAAGGCTGCTTCTGCAGAAACTGATTTCCAGCCACTGCTCATAAGCCTGAAACGTTAACGCTGTCTCCATTTCCTGTTTTTAGTTCAGACTTGCAACATCCGCAATGTTTTCATTTTGTATTACTGATACTTGGCCTCCCCATTTCAAATGACATTATTAAAAACAAGGGATGGAATTTTACCGTCCCACCCACTGCGGAAATCGTAGCAAGCGCGGACGGACCACGCAAAGGTCCGCTGACCTTGGGCAAGAATTTTTGGCCTTGGGGCGAGCGCAGCTGGAAAATCCCGCCCAAGGTCTTTGTGGTGGTGGGGGGGGGGGGGGGGGTGTCGTCATGTGATGAGCGTGGGAATGGCAGCATTTTTGCCTGCTGTGGTGCTACTCATCTTTTATTCCTTTTATCCTGATGTACAGCCCGTAATGAGTTGACCCTGATGTGTATATAATCCGTGCAATGTTTGTGAAATACCCTGGTTAACTTTTTGACTGTGGGGAGCCAAATTAATCCTTGTGTGATGCGGTCAGAGCTGACTTAGGTGGGGCCCGGTTTGCTGTGGCAGCGTCGCTGGTGAGCAGGCCAATGCCCAGGTGGTGCTGTTGGCGTCAAGATGAAGACCGCTTTTATGAGAATGTGGAGGACATATTCTGCTCCCCGGCGCACATTAGCAGTGCTCATCAGCATGAACTGAAAGATACCCTACAAAGAATGAATGGTGCAGAAATGATGGTCGAGAGGGAGGTTTCCTCAGTGAAGGGTCACCTTCGATCCTTGGAAATCTTGCTGCATGGTTTGTCGAACATCCTACTTATGTCAAGAGGACATGGTCTCCTTTTTTGGTCTCTATTCTGGTCTCCTTTTCTGAGGAAGGATGTTCTTGCTCTTGAGGGAGTGCAGCAAAGATTTACCAGGCTGATTCCAGGGTTGGCGAGACTGATGTATGAGGAGAGATTGACTAGGTTAGGATTGTTTTTGCTCGAGTTAGGATGAATGAGGGGGCATCTCATAGAGGCTTATAAAATTCTAACAGGACTAGACAGGGTAGATGCAGGGAGGATGTTCCTGATTGTGGGGGAGTGCAGAACCAGGGGTCACAGTCTGAGGATTCAGGGTAGACCATTTAGGACGGAGATGAGACATTTGTCTACCCAAAGAGTGGTGAGTAGTTGATTCCAAAACATTGAATGTATTCAAGAGGTGGCTAGATATAGCACTTGGGCAAATGGGATCAAAAGTTACGGGGAGAAAGCACGATTAGACTGTTGAGTTGATCAGTCAGGTTGTGATGAATGGCAGAGCAGGCTCAAAGGGTCAAATGGCCTCCTCCTGATCCTATCTTCTATGTTTCTATGGCTGGACGAGGACTGCCCGTGAGGTAGTCCCCCTGGGAGGAGGAGCTGCGGTGAAACTCCTGACTGATTTTGAGAACTGCCTGCAGTCGCGGTCACAGTTTGAGGGCTGGGTGTCCTGAGTCTTGATGTTCCTCGTTGGTCTGCCTGTTGCTTTGGCCTTTCCTGTCTCCATGGCTGGCTTGTGGTTCTGCAGTTCATCATTGATCCTAGACTTTGTTCCCTTGTGATTTGCTCCTGGGTGAATTTAGCATCGCCAATGCACCAAGGACCAATCGGACTGTGGGAGGAAAACAGAGCACCCAGAGGAACCCACGCAGACATGGGGAGAACGTGCAGACTCCGCACAGACAGTGACCCAAGCTGGGAATCGAACTTGGGTCCCTGGTGCTGTGAGGCAGCAGTGCTAACCACTGCCACCAAGTAACTTTGTATTGGTCTATGCTGGTCGTCTTCATGTATAAATGTGAAATGATTGTACAGTGCTAAATCCTGAGCATTTGTTGCCTATTGTACTGAATATAAAGTTGAAAATTCTCAATAAAAACATGTTTAAAAAATGAGATCTTGAATTTATATAGCACTTTCAATGTAGTAAAATGCCTCAAGGTATGTCATCCCTGTGGCCATTATTCCATCAACACCCTGGGACACTATAGGGTTTACTCGACTTTTCATATGTTCCCACCCAACTCGGTCTGCTTTAACAATTCGCGCGTTCTCAGAAACTTGCGTACGACTTTGATTTCTCTCTTCTTTTTCCCTCGCCCTGTGACTCCTTCTGTTGCAACATTATCAGTTCTGGCAATCAACCGTATCCTATCTGCACCCAATCAAATTAACAGCTCAACATTTTCCATTTTGTGTGGATGTGATCCCCTTCCTGCCCACCCACTTCTCTCAATCGCTGTTCCTTTTCATAAGCTGTTCATCCATACTGTGCCAGTGATATTCCATTATTGAAGAAAGGGGAAAAACAGGCCTCTTAGTCTAACATCTGTTGTAGGAAAGTTACCAACATCTGTCATTGGGGGCTGTGTGATTAAGCACTTGGGTAAGCATCAACTGATCAGAGAGAACCAGCATGGATTTGTAAAGACTTAAGTCTTTAAGAATCTAGTTGAATTTTTTGAGATAACAGATATGGTAAATAAGGGATTGTTTTTGGGTGTTATGTGGGCAGCCAAAATGCATTTAATAATGCTCCACACAGACTTTTGGGAAAAATGAGAGTACTTGGAGCTAGAGGCAACCTATTGATACAGTAGCAATTAATTAAGGGACAAACCTTCGACAGCACCTTCCATACCATTTACCTCTACCAACTGAAGGGGAAAGACAGTAGAGGCATTGGAATGTTACCACCAACAAGTTCCCCTCCAAATCAGAGACCATCCTGATTTAGAAATATTTGATTCATTATTGTCACGTGCATTGGGATACAGTGAAAAGTATTGTCTCTTGTGCGCTATACAAAGTATACTCTTCATAGAGTCCATGGGGAGAAGGAAAGGAGAGGGTGCAGAATGTAGTGTTACAGTCATAGCTAGGGTGTAGAGCAAGATCAACTTAATACAAGATAGGTCCATTGCTGCCTGATGGCAGCAAGGAAGAAGCTGTTCTTGAGTAGGTTGGTACGTGACCTCAGACTTTTGTGTCTTTTTCCCAATGGAAGAAGATGGAACTGAGTATGTCCGGGATGCATGGGGTCCTTGATTATGCTGGCTGCTTTGCTGAGGCAGCGGGAAGTGTAGACAGAGTCAATGGATGGGAGGCTGGTTTGCGTGATGGACTGGGCTATGTTCACGACCCTTTGCAGTTTCTTGCAGTCTTGGGCAGAGCAGGAACCATACCAAGCTGTGATACATCCAGAAAGGATGCTTTCCTATGGTGCATCAACATAACAAGCGTGATTGTTACTTGTCACTTAACAGCTCAAGCTAGGTCTTGTTGCTTATGGAAGCATATGTCTTTATTATCTGAAGATAAATAGTACTGAACACATGGCAGTCACCAGCACACATCAAGACTTTTGACATTATGGTGGAGGAAAGGTTGTTGATGCAGCAGCCTGAAGATGGCTGGGCCTAGTCCACTGCCATGATGTCCTAAGGCTGAGATGATTAGCCTATTATTAAGGGTTACAGAATCATGGTGGATAGATGGAGTTCGGATGAAAGAATTCCCCCATGCACAAATCTAATTGATTGCTGTTGAGGCTCACAGGATGAACAGATCATAATTTTCGTAAGTGTAACATCCTTTCCATACAGCTGGTGCCTGAATGATTCCACCAAGTTCTACACATTAGGTCATTTATTTGTAAACAGCACAGAATTTGTGATGCTCAAGGGGGATTCTCAGAATACCACAGCAAAAGGTTGACTGCAACAAGCAATGTTTATCCTGTTGGGAAAACTATCTTGCAGTAGATGATCTTTACCACAGCCATGTCTAATTATACTCACGGGCAGCAAAATGCAGCATGGTACACCTTCCCAATGTTTCCTGAACAGTTCAAAGCAAGATATTACTGATTTTTAATATCAAAGTTGGTCATTGTAATTAATGAAGTTCAATATAGTGCATTTGTCATTATTGGCATCATGCCAAGGTAGTAACTTACTTGGGGTAGCACTTAACAGATGGCCGACCTCAGGGGACATAATCTGCTTTATTTCACCTTTGACATTT
Organism: Mustelus asterias; assembly: GCF_964213995.1. Lineage (NCBI taxonomy): Eukaryota > Metazoa > Chordata > Chondrichthyes > Carcharhiniformes > Triakidae > Mustelus > Mustelus asterias. The sequence goes on from NC_135823.1 coordinate 19,103,692, forward strand.
CTTAAAATTTGGTTTACCAAAGTTGTTTTTAAAAAGTAACTTGCAGAAAAGCAGACCGGCACCCTCTCTGGTTCCCAGCAATTGTCCTCACAAAACTGGGAGGGATCATTCACTTCCTAAATAAGCAATAATTTGGAATTCGAGACTTTTTTTTCATTCATTCATAGGGCATCGCTGGCTAGGCCAGCATTTATTGCCCATCCCTAATTGCCCCTTGAGAAGGTGGTGGTGAGCTTCCTTCTTGAACCGCTGCAGTCACTGTGATGTGGACAAATCCACAGTGCTGTTAGGGAGGGAGTTCTAGGGTTTGACCCTATAACAAGCAGTTCCTGTACATTAATAAACCATGAGGCTTGAGTAGATATATTCTTTAAAATACATATGTACCAGTGGAATTTCCAAACTTTGTTAATGTTGCATCCTGACAAAGATGATCTCAATGGGGGAGAGTGGGAATGCTGTGCGCAGCTCTGAGGAAAGTGTCTCCATTCAAATTCTCAGAATCAATCACTGCAGATACAAAATATTTCCTTATGGTTAATCCCCATTTCAGCCCCATAACTTCAGCAGAAATGTGGCAAGATACAATTCTGATCGATTTATATTGAAATTCCAGCAGCAATTGGTAAAACCGAGGGAGGTGGCACAGTGATTAGCACTGCAGCCTCACAGCACCAGGGATCTGGGTTCAATTCCGGCCTCGGGTGACTGTGAAGTTTGCGCATTCTCCCGTGTCTGCGTGTTTTCCTCCAGGTGCTCCGGTTTCCTCCCACAGTCCAAAGACGTGCAGGTTAGGTTCATTGGTCATGGTAAATTGACCTTAGTGTCAGGGAGATTAACAGGGTAAATATGTGGGGCTATGGGGATAGGGCCTGAGTGGGATTGTTATTGGGGCAGGCTCGATGGGCCAAATGGCCTCTTTCTACACTGGAGGGATTCTATGGCCGTGCCCCAATAGACAGATAGGGCTGTGTGGGTAGAAGTTGAGAGTACAACGTACAGAGGACTGTAAGTGTGAACTCAACAAAGTATTTTTCTCCTGGGATTGCCAGCAGCAGAGCTGGAGATTGAATCATTAATGCTGTGAAATTTCCTAGCAACCATGGAGGGATTTTCCTAATCTGCCCATGCTGGGATTGTCCAATTCCGCCGAAAGTCAACAGACTTTTGGCTTGCCTGCTTACATCCCCCCGCAGTGGACCCTGCCACAACAGGGTGGAAAATCCTGGCTCCAGTGCAACCCCTGGGTAATCTCGCATCATTCTGGTTTGACATTGAGTGTAAATGCATTGCACTGGTGAAACTGTTTTGCAAAGTCCTCTGGGCTCTGTTCTATGGTCAATTGTAAATCCATGTGGTCTTAAATGTTTAGACAACAAAATTGTCTTCTGAACACTTCCATTTTTAACTTTTGAGAAAGAGCCCCTCCACTGAACATATCTCACACACATGAGTTCTTAACTAACTGTATAAGTAATGTTCTAGCCAGACAGAAGTTTGCAATGAAGAAAGACTCCTAGCCAACTGGTACCCAAACTATCTCGACTGAATTCACAATGCTATCTGTCAGAATCACTGGGAGCATTGGCATGACTTGCGTACAATCTCAATCTCAGTTTTCATCTGTGGAGGTCAATTCATCAAAGACAAATGTGAGTATGTCCTCACTTGATGCCTATGTGTGCACACACGGTCTTCCTTCAGAGATTAATAGATGGAAGTTAAAATCATAGAATCCCTACAGTGCAGGAGGAGGCCATTCAGCCCATTGAGTCTTCACCGACCACAATCCCACCCAAACCCTATCCTCATAACACCATGTATTTATCCTGCTAATCCCCCTGACACTAAGGGGCAATTTAGTGTAGCCAATCCACCTAACCTGCACATCTTTGGGCTGTGGGAGGAAACCCACACAGACACAGGGAGAACGTGTAAACTCCACACAGATAGTGACCCAAGGCCGGAATTGAACCCGGGTCCCTGGTGCTGAGAGGCAGCAGTGCTAACCACCGTGCCACCATGCCATCCGAAATTAGGAATAGAAACCTCTTACATTCCTCCTTTTTTAACCAAGGGATCTAGAAACTAAACCCTTGCAATTGCTGAAGCTAGAAATCAAAGCGGCAAGCAGGTTGGTATCACATTCAAGTTATATCTTTCGTCTTCAATGGGAATGGAGTACTTTTTCCTCTCAATAGGAAGCCTCAGTCACCAGTTTTGTGAAGGGTAAGGTGAAGGGCAGCATAGCTCTCCACAACCTCAGCCATAGATTCAGAGATTTCTTCATGGGGGGGACTAAGGCACAATTAACCATCAGATGAAAAAGAGTTAAACATGGAAACATCTGTTAAGCTGTTTGCAGAAGGAACTTGTTGTAGGGGTTTGTTCAGTATGTCTCACCAGGAGGCTCAGAGGTTTGTAAGGTTGGACACTAGTGTTTATTGGTAACACATAACCATTTTATATAAGTACAACGTATAGACCAGGCTGAGCTAACTCCATGCTTATGTCTGCATTGGTCTCTGAAAACTCTTAGACTGGCCCAGGTCCCATGTCATGTGACCTTTTACATCACACTATAGGCGGTACTGTTCTCACGTCCCACATTAACACTCAAACTCTTACAACAAATCCTACATTAAGACATGCTATGTCAAAGACCAATATACCACATCTCTCCAATCTTTACCCAACATATTTAAAGAAACACCTTTATTTACATGCTACCCCTTCTCTTTCCGCACACCTCCCCCCCCCCCCCCCCCCACATGTCGCCATACCAGAGTGGTTCTAGGATCATGTCTATAACCAGAAGTGAGATTCCTCCAGAGCCATGGAGTGGCGTGTCTGCCATTCTTAGCCAGAGGCCCTTCATTCATTGTGCCTTATCCAAGAGGACCGTTACACTGGCTCCTGTGTCTATTTGGTCAGGGATGAGATTTGGGCCTCTGTGTTGGAGAAGGGGTGTGGAGGGGTGGCTGGTGTATTTCATGGAGTTGGAAGGTAGTGGGAATTTCATGGAGGGGTCAGGGTGTGTGGAAACCATGGTTGGGAGGCTGGTGAATGATTACTTGCAGGGAGCCCCCTTGGTCAGGGTGTAGGTTAGGGTAACACCGTGTGTGGATCGGCCAAGGCATTTAAAATAGCTACTCAGAAAATGGAAGTAGTTTCCTTCTAACTTTTTCTGAGTAACTATGAGTGCAAAACTGGCAGAACCATCCGAAGTTAGTGATTTGAATCACTTGGTCGGATGGTTCCCAGCGCAACACCATTGTCCAGGGGACGTTAGCACTTCTGGACAAACGTGGCATAAACCTTTACCTGGGAACTTCAGAGAGGGATTCCCCAGTACATCTTTGCAGTATCCCCCAAAATCTGACACTGGGGAGCCAGGAAGTTCTGGGCAGTGAGAGGAAAGGAAAGTAAAGAGGATAACAATTAATCGAGATGTGATCAATATGAAAAAAAACCTTAAAAAGAAGTTAAAAGCTTAGTAACAGATCCATCAAGAGGAGTTTTTAAACCCAGAAGACAGGAAATTAATCATGTGTAAGGAAATGTTCAAAGACTAGAACAAATAATTGATTGTGGTGATTTAATTTGATCCAAAAGCTTGATTTTTTTCCCCTATCTCTCTGACTTAAAAGAGGCAAGTTAAAATGCAAGTGTCGAATTAATGAGGTCTTAGCGGATCACTGAGCTCCAAGTGCTTCACTTTGAATTAGTAACAAGATTAAGTGAGAGTATGAATGGGTGTCAGACTCTATTAGAGCACCATTGTGCGCTGCTACAGAGATATTCATTCATGATCCACATACTGAGTTATTGATCTACGCTACATTGCTGTGGGGAAGTGTCATAATTTTCCCACAGTGAAGGAGGGGAAATCAAATGTTCACCCCGAGGTCTCTGACCTATTTATTGGAGCATTGCCAGGTGCCTGAGAGGCTGACTGTCGTCTGTGTGACTGGGGATGATTTATGTTACAGAAAAACTCAAACGGATGACAAAGCTAGTGGGTATTTTTGCACCTTTGACCCTAGAATTATTTTCTTGCCCTTGATCTTCAGCTCGCTGGCTATGCACTGCTAGCAGTTCAGAGGTCAGATTGTCAGCTTGATCCCAGGCTTTTGTTCATGTCAATTTTTACTTAGCTATAGGGTGCACGAGTTTGGCCTGAAAGTAATCTGTTCTCTGATGTTTCACCCTCTTCTGCAAGGAAATGACAGAACTCCACTCAACTCTGTGATCTGACCAAAAGTGAACATTCATCAGAGGAGGAATGGCCCCTCTCCATGACAGATGCTCCTACCTTTGGCTTGGGGAGCAGTGGGCAGATCATAGAATCATAGAATCCTACAGTGCAGAAGAAGGCCATTCAGCCCATCGAGTCTGCACCACAATCCCACCCAGGCCCTTTCCCAAAACCCCATGCATTTACCCTAGCTAGTTACCCCTGACACTAAGGGGCAACTTAGCATGGCCAATCCACCTAACCCGCACATCTTTGGACTGGATAACATCCCTTCTGCAGGAAGGAACATGGGGTGTTCAACTACAGCTTTCCAAAGCCTACCAAAATTGCAAGTTACCCCCACATTGTCTCTGCATGAAAAATTCAGCCTGTCCCCACGGATACTTCACTGTCACTGGGTCAAAATCCTGGAACTCCTTCCCTAATAGCACTGTGGGTGTACCTGCACCACATGCTTTGCAGCAGTTCAAGAAGGCAGCTCACCACTCTCTTCTTGAGGGCAATTAGGGATGGACAACAAATGCTGGGCCAGTCAGCGATGCCTACATCCCATAAATAAAAAGAAAGAAAAGGCAAATGTAAAAAAAACCCCACAACTCTATTCAAGGAAGAGCAAGGCAGCCCATCCATTGTCCCAGCCAATATTTATACCTCAACCAACAACACAAAATTATCTGATTATTACTTCTGGCTGCAGTGTTTCCTAAGTCAGCAATGTCTGCACTTCAACATTAATTAATTAATTAGCTTTAATGTGTTTTTGGATGTTTCAAGTTTGAAAAAAGTGGGATATAAGTTCATAAGATATAGGAGCAGAATTAGGCCATTCGGCCCATCGAGTCTGCTCCGCCATTCGATCATGGCTGATATGCTCCTCATCCCCACTTTCCTGCCTTCTCCCCATAACTCTTCAACCCATTACCAATTAAAAATCTGTCCAGCTCTTCCTTAAATTTACTCACTGTCCCAGTAGCGGTAGTGGGGTAGCGAATTCCACAGATTCACAATCCTTTGGGAGAAGTAGCTTCACTTCAACTCTGTTTTAAATTTGCTTCCCCTTATCCTAAGACTATGACTGCCCGTCCTATATGACAGTGAGTTTTTCCTTTCTCTTGAACAGCAGAGTGATGTCCTCCTTCCTCCAAAATCTGAAATGACATGGGCGGCTCGGTAGCACAGTGGTTAGCACTGCTGCTTCACAACGCCCGGGTTCGATTCCCGGCTTGGGTCACTGTCTGTGTGGAGTTTGCATGTTCGTGTCTACGTGGGTTTCCTCCGGGAGCTCCGGTTTCCTCCCACATTCTGAAAGACGTGTTGGGTAGGTGCATTGACCTGAACAGGCGCCGACTGTGGCGATCAGGGAAATTTCACAGTAACTTCATTGCAGTGTAAGCCTTACTTGTGACACTAATAAATAAACTTTAATTTTAACTTTAAAATGATAATAGTACACAGAAAATAACAAGAAGATTCAATTGAAATGTTTTGATTCCATTAGGGAATTGTCTGATAATGAGGTTCCAATATAGATAAAAACAGTGGACAGCTGTTTGAATTGGTAAATGGGACCTCCTGTCCACACAATCTTACATTGTGTGAATAGGATTTCAATACAGTAATTTATTACAAATGGTTGTGAACGTAGCCCAGTCCATCCCCAAACCAGCCTCCCATCCATTGACTCCGTCTACACTTTCCGCTGCCTCAGAAAAGCAGCCACATAATCAAGGACCCCAGATATACTCTCTTCCACCTTATTCCATCGGAAGAAAGATGCAAGGGGAAAATTTTCCCATCGTGCCCACCATGGGAATCGGGGGCAGACCATGCAAAGATCCGTTGACCTCGGGTGGGATTTTCCGGTTTTGGGGCGAGTGCAGATGGAAAATCCCACCCACAAAAGCCTGAGATCGCACACCAACTGACTTAAGAACAGCTTCTTCCCTGCTGCCACCAGACTTTTGAATGGGTCTATCACATATTAAGTTGATCTTTCTCGACACCCTAGCTGTGACTGCACCCTGTCCTTTCCTTCTCCACTTGGAGTCCTTCTCCCCCATGTTTCCTATGAACAGTATGCTTTGTCTGTATAGCGCGCAAGAAATGACACTTTTCACTGTATCCCAATACATGTGACAATAATAAATCAAATCAATTCAAATAAAGAATGACAGCATCAGATTTTTCAGATTAAATTTAATTCATTAGCAGCACTGATCCACGTAGAAGTGTTGCAAGATCACAACCAGAATTATGCCAGCTTGTGTCTTAACCGAGAATACAAGTCACTTGTCAGAACGAATCAGCCAAGAGGAAGTGACATTTAATGTGGAGCAATGCTTCTGAAAATGCAAGCAAGCATTTAAAGACAAAAGGCAGAGAAACCAGAGGAAATAGCATTGTTTATCTGTATTGCCTGCCTTCTAATTCTTGATGGATTTCCTTAACGCAAAGGAAGAGATAGTCATTTCCCCTCCTGCCAAGCCTTTGTGCTTGTAATCCTTTTCCAAACATCTGCCCTGCCTTCATTCCTGGCAGCCTGCTCGTACATCACTCAAGTGGTCTTTCTGTGGATGCAAGTCTGAGCAATGATCACTGGTATAACAGGAACAGGGCCTGGGTAAGATGCTCTGTTGGAGAGTCGGTACAGACTCAATGGACCGAATGGCCTCCTTCTGCACTGTAGGGATTCTATGATTCTGTGAAAATCAGTCTTACTCTCGATCATTCTCCAGAGACATTTGCTGAAAATGTATGTGAACAGCCAGTGACAGCAGAATCAGTTCCAGTTCCACATGCAAACGTTCATGCAAACTGGTATAACACTGAACGTTTGCATGTGGAACTGGAACTGATTCTGCTGTCACTGGCTGTTCACATACATTTTCAGCAAATGTCTCTGGAGAATGATCGCGAGTAAGACTGATTTTCACAGAATCATAGAATCCCTACAGTGCAGAAGGAGGCCATTCGGTCCATTGAGTCTGCACCGACTCTCCAACAGAGCATCTTACCCAGGCTCTATTCCTGTAACTTTACGTATTTACCCCACTAATCCCCCTAACCTACACATCTTTGGATACCTATGGAAATTTAGCATGGCCATTCCATCTAACCTGTGCTTCTTTCGACTGTGGGAGGAAACCGGAGCACCCGAAGGAAACCCATGCAGACATGGGAAGAGAAAAGCTCAAATTAAAGTATGGCTTCCAAAATACATACTTTAAAAAGTCAGTTACCTATTTTAAAAGAAAGCTGTAAACAACTGTAAACATGTTGTGTTTAAGAAATAAGCAAACTCCACACAGACAATGACCTGAGGTTGGAATTGAACCAGTGTCTCTGGTGCAGTGAGGCTGATTTATCTTGTAAATTGAGTTTGTGTCTTTATATGCCCTGTTTGTGAACACAAGTCCTCACTCACCTGATGAAGGAGCTGGAGACTCTGAAAGCTAGTGCTGCCAAATAAACCTGTTGGACTTTAATAGTGAGACTTCTTGCAGTGAGGCAGCAGTGCTAATCCCTGCGCTATCGTGCTGCCTGTTTTCACCTATGTCCTTAATTTCCCCAGCCCAGGAATACTAACTAATTCAGTAACAAACTCAGGAACTTGCCAATTCCATGAATCGCATGGATAGTGCACAAGTCTACTGAAGTATGAAGTTCCATTGTGCATGTATCTCTGTGTGAATTTATATGTTTGTGTATGTGTGCATGCACACGGTGTGTCAAATGTATCGACTTGGGGACAGGCATTTCATTGAAAATATAAATTGAAATGTGCTACTAATGGATGTCACTGTAGTTCCTATTACCCCTGTTCCTGCTCGTGGGAAATAAGCTTATTATAAAGTTCAGTGATATGGGTTTCACACTTTAACTGACACAGATTCAGCCTGCCTGGGTGTCCCGCATGGATGCTATATTTTATGGTTGAAATAGTTTCAATTATTTATTTCAATTTCTTATTAACATCTTATCAGTTATTTTATGTTATGCATTTCTCCCTTCCACTGCCTACCAGCCATGTACGGTTAATTTTCAATTTTTAAATAGTGTTTATATGTCAGCTGATAAGCTTTCAACTCTCAACCCGTCCTGCTCCTCCATCAGTTACTTTTTAAAAAATTGTTATCTACAGAAGTTTATTTTTTGACCCTCTTGTTATCTCATTGCTGCAGGGCTGGAATCACCATTAACAGTTACTTCAGAATTTATTTTTACGCTGCTCTGCTGCCCTTATGATCTTGAAGCTTCAATGATGATGTTCAGAGCCATTCTGCTGTGGAAAGAGTGAGTCATTTTGAACAAGAATGAAGAGAAAGTACAAATATTAGAAATGCCCATAAAGGACTCAAATGTCATGACTCACATATGACCCCAAGTCTATGTCCTACTGAGTCTTGGTTCATAGAATCCCTACAGTGCAGAAGGAGGCCATTTGGCCCATTGGGGGAGATTTTCCAGGCACGCTTGCCCCAAAACCGGAAAACCCCGCCCGAGGTCAAAGGACCTTATCATGGTCCGTCCCTCGCCTGCTCCAATTCCCATTCTGGGCGGAATGGGAAAATTCACCCCACTGAGTCTGGTTCAGGCTTGATCTGCTTTGCACAACTATTTCTTAAATACCACACGTTTGCAATTGTTTAGAATTTTTTTTAAAAATTAGGCAACTGATTTTTAAAAACATATGTTTTGGAAGCCATATTTTAATTTGAGTTTTTCTCTCTCTCACTCAACCTTTTCCTTTGGAAGCCACTGCTTGGCTTCCATATGAACATACGAACATGCAAATTCGGAGCAGGAGTAGACCACTCGGCCCCTCGAGCCTGCTCTGCCATTCCAGAAGATCATGGCTGATCTGATTGTAATCACCCGCCTACCACCAATAACCTTTGTGAATCTATCTATCTCTGCCTTAAAAATATTCATAGAATCATAAAATCCCTACAGTGCAGAGGGAGGCCATTTGGCCCATCGAGTCGGCACTGACTCTCCAACAGAACACCTTACCCAGGCCATATCCCATAACCCCATGAATTTACCCCAATAATCCCCCTTGAGGCACAAAAGGGTAATTTAGCATGACCAATCCACCTGACCTGCACATCTTAGGACTGTGAGAGGAAACTGGAGCACCCAGAAGAAATCCACACAGACATGGGGAGAACATACAAACTCCACACAGACAGTGACCCAATTGAACCCGGGTCCCTGGCGCTGTGAGGCAGCCGTGCTAACCGCTGTGCCACATGACGCCCCCATTCAAAGATTGCTTCTACTGCCTTTTGAGGGAGGGAGTTCCAAAGACCCCGCTACCCTCTGAGAGAAAAAAATTCCTCTCAGCTGTCTTAAATAGGCAACCCTTTATTCTTAACCAGTGACCCTTGGTTCTAGATTCTCCAACAAGAGGTAACATCCTCGCCATATCCACCCTGTCAAGACTTCTGAGGATCTTAATGGGTTCCATCCTGCGCTGCCTATAAACTGTGCCATTGTATGTGAATGCCCTCTGATGGCTGGGATCTTGGTGCATGCAGCCATTTTGTATTGCCTATTGTACAACTCGATTCTGTGGTTTCACTAAAGCTTGACATTTTCATCACATCACCTCACTGTGATTCAGTTTATGCACTGAACAGTCAGGCGTTTCCCAGCTGCAGTGCTTGAAGAGTTTTATTTCATGAAGCTCCGGTCGATTGCCCATGTTGGAACTGAGAAGTGAAGCAGAGAGTTCTGACTTATGGGCAGCCAGCCCAGAAATCAAACCTCTGAACTTCTGATCCAAGTTAAACTACTATACCGTTTCTAGCGAAAACAGTTTATTTTATCGGTGTTGCTGCCACATTTTGGCCTCTTTTCCCAAATGTTTCAGTTTGTGTTTGCAGTAGTGTTCAGTTTCCACAGGGCAAATCTACATTACCTTATCTAAACCTTAGCCCCATGAACACTGTGAATGGGAGCAGCACGCCACATTATTAACAGTCTCCCTGTTACAATGCACACTCCAGTCACGATCACCATTCTTGAGAATAGCAACACCAAGGTTGGTCTGCCATCATGAGTGGCACAGTGGCACAGTGGTTAGCACTGCTGTCTCATAGCCCCAGGGACCCTGGTTCGATTCTGGCCTCGGGTGACTGTGTGGAGTCTGCACGTTCTCCCTATGTCTGTGTGTGTTTCCTCCGGGTGCCCCGGTTTCCTCCCACAGTCCAAAGATGTGTGACTTAGACATACCTTGGAAGTAAATGTTCAAAATCTTAAGAGTTCTTTTCAGATGCTGAAATCTCAATGAATACAATGTTGGTGTCTCATTTTATTCTTGGAGTTCTATCTTGCCATAAAAGAAAGGTGTGCATTGATATACTGGACACTTCAAAGCACTTCACAAACAATGAAGTGCTTTTGAGGTATAGTTGTGAGGTATATACTGTTACAAGGAGGAAACACAACAGGCAACTTGCTTACAGCAAACTCCCACAAACATTAATATGATAATAGATAACTAATCTGTTTTTGTGATGTTGATCAAAGGATAATTACTGTGAATAACTCCCCTGGCCTTAACAGTTTGATAGTGCAGAACTTGAGTATTGCTGAAAAAGAGGCTTTTTTGTCAAAACTTCTTGTTTTGCACTCATCAGGCCTGCAGTGGCCAATGGTGGGGAGTGGGGGGGTGGCGGCGGGGGGGGGGGGGGGGTGGGGGGGTGGGGGGTGGGGGGGGGTTGGTGGGTGGGTATGCAGCACCAGGGCGCTGTGCTGGTGGGGAGGTCCGCTCCGAGGAGCTCCATTGGAGGGAGTCTCCTTATCGGTTATGGGGGTCCCCTTGTGGGTTAGGGAGGGGTTCCGCATGTATGGGTGTGTGGGGGCGGGGGGGGGGGGTGGGGGAGGTGCTCCTATGTTTTCTATCGGAGACCCGCCCCGGTCTTTGGATTCCCAGTGTTGCCAGATCTTTATAACCCCTCCAGCCTGACGGTGTGGCCCATGTCTCCATCTGTTTTTGCACAATGTGACTAGAAAAGTCGGATGTGTCGCTGGTGAGCTGCATGCTGGTTTTCTCACCTCTAAGAGTTTTAACAACGTCAGGTTAAAGTCCAACAGGTTTATTTGGTAGCAAATACCATAAGCTTTCGGAGCGCTGCTCCTTCGTCAGATGGAGCTCTTCGTCACTCCATCTGACGAAGGAGCAGCGCTCCGAAAGCTTATGGTATTTGCTACCAAATAAACCTGTTGGACTTTAACCTGGTGTTGTCAAAACTCTTACTGTGTTCACCCCAGTCCAACGCTGGCATCTCCACATCATTTCTCACCTCTGCCAGCACACTGTGCGGGAAATGGACAATTCCGCCTGACGTTTCAAGTCCATATGACTTCTCCAGAACTGAAGAGGGATAGAATTGTAAAGAATTATATAGTCGGAGAGGGAGGTGAGGCAGAATAGAAGGTCAGGAATAGCCTGGAGCTAAGGAGAGATTGACAATTGTGTCAAGGACCCAAGACAAAAGGGATGTTAATGGTGCGATTAAGGCCTGAAGAAAGTGCTAATAGTGGTGTAAAGGTAAGATAACAGAATGTGTTAATTGAAGAGCTATCTTGCTTCTCTTGGAATCCATAGTTATCTCTAGACACAACATACAGACTAAAATAATTATGTTTAGGATTCCATTTAAAGTTACACCAGATAGACCTATCTAAACTTCACATGCAGAGAGGTATAAAAGCAAATGTCCGGTTTGAAGGAAGCTCAGACTGTTTCCATCACAAGTGGCCACTCAAATTTGAACCAATGTCAAGTTTTTACAATTGAAAAGCAGACAGGAATGACGCTGCTTAAACAACAGTGGAAATAAATTACAAATGGCATTCGCTTTGTTCCCAATTACTGTCCCTGCCAATGGGATCTGGTGCCGTGAGGGCATTGACTTTTCATTGTGTGCATGTTTGGAATAATCTCAGTTAACCAGATGTTCCAGTTGGAAGCCAGAAAGTGAAAGGTAAAAACAAACTTTGCTGGAAAATCTTAGCTAAGATTCAGCCACGTTACAGACAGTGAGCGTAGTAACAAATAATTGAAACCAGCAAGTGAAAAATCCTCACCTCAATAAACTTTGAATTAATCACACACAGGACTAGAATAATTTATAGCCAGGCACGGGAAAGCCTTTTGCAATTGCTGTTCGACTTAAAAAGGCTAAGGACTTAATTCTTGGAAAAACTGAGTTGCGATTTAAAAAATTGAAATGTGGGGCTCCCCCCTCCCCAGACCACACACCTGATAGAGTTTGACCAGCCTGAGCGACACTAGCCCACAGTCAGGTAGCAAGTTCCACATGCTCACCACTTTCTGGGTGAAGAGGTTTTCTGGCAGTGGTTGGGGAGACAGTGGGGCAGAGAATGTGTCAGGTTCGCTGGGCTCCGTTTTCTCTGGGCTCGCTTCTCAGCCAGCTGAACTTTAACCCTTTCTGCTCGCCACTTCTGATGCCCTTCCAAGCAGTCAGTTTCCAGAGGTCATGGCGGCCTGTGACTGGCTCCCAGTTGTGTGTGCTGATGTCCACATTCATATCTCACTTGCAGATGTCCTTGCAGAGGAGGTATGGATATCCAACACTCAATTGATCTGATTTGATTTAGTTTATTATTGTCATATGTATTGGGATACAGCGAAAAGTATTGTTTCTTGCACGCTGTACAGACAAAGCATACCGTTCGTAGAGTACATAGGGGAGAAGGAAAGGAGAGGATGTAGAATGTAGTGTTACAGTCATAGCTAGGGTGTAGAGAAAGATCAGCTTAATATGTGATAGGACCATCCAAAAGTCTGATGGCAGCAGGGAAGAAGCTGTTCTTGAGTTGGTCGGTATGTGTTTTCAGACTTCTGTATCTTTTTCCCGGCGGAAGAAGGTGGAAGAGAGAGCATGAGGTCCTTGATTACGCTGGCTGCTTTCCCGAGGCAGCGGGAAGTGTAGACAGTGTCAATGGATGGGAGGCTGGTTTGCGTGATGGATTGGGCTATGTTCACGATCCTTTGTAGTTTCTTGTGGTCTTGGTCACTATAGGAGCCATACCAAGCTGTGAAACATCTGGAAAGGATGCTTTCTATGGTGCATCTGTAAAAGTTGGTGAGAGTCACAGTGGACGTGCCAAATTTTCTTTGCCTCCTGAGAAAGTAGAGGCATTGGTAGGCTTTCTTAACTATACTATCAAAGAACAAAGAAAAGTACAGCACAGAAACCGGCTCTTCGGCCCTCCAAGCCTGTGCCGATAATGATGCCCTGGCATGGAGGGACCAGGACAGGTTGTTGGTGATCTGAACACCCAGAAACTTGAAGCTCTCGACCATCTCCACTTCATCACCTTTGATGTTGACATATCCTCCACTACATTTCCTGAAGTCGATGACTCAATGTCCAGTTCAATGTACAGAAGATCTCTGGGAATACAACCACCATCCATCCTGCCAAGAGATGTTGAGGATACTGAGACAGCTAAGGTGGAAGTTCTTCTGTATTTTCCCCTTCCCAGCTTATATCGGCTTGGTCTCACTGCAGAAGAGCCCACTGAGGGCACAGGCTTGGTAGATTCAGGGTGTTCACAGTCAGGTTTCTGTTGTTCCACACTGTTTTACTCAGCATGGATGCCACAGCAGCAGCTTTTGTGATCCGTGGATTGATTTTAGCATCGAGTGACAGATTGTTGGTGATTGTGGAGCCGAGATATGTGAAGCTATCAACAACCTCGAGCTTCACATTTTTAGGGCGGCATGGTGGCACAGTAGTTAGCACTGCTACCTCACAGCGCCAGGGACCCGGGTTCGATTCCCGGCTTGGGTGACTGTGTGGAGTTTGCACATTCGCCCCATGTCTGTGTGGGTTTCTTCTGGGCACTCTGGTTTCCTCCCACAGTCCCAAGGGTTAGGTGGATTGGCCATGCTAAATTGCCCCTTAGTGCCAGGGAGATTAGCTAGGTTAAATGTATGGGATTATGGGATAGGGCCTGGGTAGGATTGTAGTTGGTGCAAACTCAATGGGCCGAATGGCCTCCTTCTGCACTGTATGATTCTATGCTGTTTGATGGTAATATGGCAATGTACTTGACAGACGTAGGCTCTAGCTGGCATCATCTGAGCCAGATCGTGATTCAATTTTCCACCTTTTTTGCGAGCATTATTAATGTGTTCCTCAGGCTGGTGGTCAAATCAAACTCATTAAAAGCACAAGGGAATGTGTGCATTTGCCGCTGATGGTGTTTCTCAGTATGGAATATTAGTGCGACATTGTCAGCACTGAGCAGCTCCCTAATGAAGAAACACCTTTATCCTGGATCTCAGGTGAGTGAAGGCTGAACACCTCTCTGTCAGTTCCAACATGTCGACACAATCTGTAGAGGAACTAAAGGCGAATGACAACAGCAAAGCGATGAATATGCCAAAGAATGTCAACACTGGAATGTAACCCTTTTTGATCCCGTTGCGGATGATGTTGTCCTGTCATAGCTGACCTTACCCATCATGTTGCCATGGAGCAAGCCTGTAACATTGGGCAGAATCAGCGACGGCTAATGTTCTTCAGCAGCTTAAACAGACCACCTCTGCTCACGTGGTCGAATGCTTCGGTGAGACCGATGAGGGCAATAACCCCGTGTTATGTTCGTGGCATTTACTTTGCAGCTGGCGGGCTAAGAAGACGATATCAACTGTTCATCTGTTTTGAGGGGTGGCACGGCGGCACAGTGGTTAGCACAGCTGCCGCACAGCGCTGGGGACCCGGGTTCGAAACCCGGCTTGGATCACTGTCTGTGCGGAGTCTGCACGTTCTCCCCATGTTTGCGTGGGTTTCCTCTGGGTGCTCCGGTTTCCTCCCACAGTCCGAAAGACGTGCTGGTCAGGTGCATTGGTCGTGCTAAATTCTCCCTCAGTGTATCCGTACAGGCACCGGAGTGTGGCAACTAGGGGATTTTCACAGTAACTTTATTGCAGTGTTAATGTAAGCCTACTTGTGACACTAATAAAATAAATAAACTTTAGATGTGTTCAGCCAGGAACTGTAATCTTTGTCAACAGGAATAAATCCTTTTCCCAAGATGCTCAGCAGGGTGCTGCCTCGACAGTTGTTGCATTCACTATGATTACCCTTGCACTTATACAGGGCCACAATCTCTGTATTATGCATATCCTCGGCTACTCCACCCTCCCTCCAGCAGAGACAGGGAATTTTATGCAGATGTTGCAGGAGTGTTGGTTTCCCATGCAATATAACATCATCACCTCGAGGTCTGTCAATAGCAAATGACTCTTAGCTTTGCTAAGCTACTCCATAGTGGGTTCAATATCCAGTTCTGCCATAGGCAGGCTTTCTATACCACCCAGAGCTTCATTGATGAGCCTACTTTTCCTAGAGTACAGTCCAAGGCATTGTTCCCCCCATCTCTCCAACTGCTTACTACAGTTGGTGATGATGTCACCCAAGCCTTGCCTTTTCATCTTTCTTTCCCTCAGACCCACCCCTTTCTCCAAACTTCATACGTTTCTAATTTTCCTCAGTTCTGTGGGAGGGTTATCAGCTTAAGACATTGGGTGGAATTTAAACAAAGGTTGTCAGAGTGTCAGGCTGTTAGATCTTTTCGTTTTCACAGAGAGTCGAGTCCAGTTGCTAAATTTCAATGGCTTTATTCAGCACCCAAAAGT
This sequence comes from Mustelus asterias, assembly GCF_964213995.1. Classification (NCBI taxonomy): domain Eukaryota; kingdom Metazoa; phylum Chordata; class Chondrichthyes; order Carcharhiniformes; family Triakidae; genus Mustelus; species Mustelus asterias. The sequence continues at coordinate 19,119,633 of NC_135823.1, forward strand.
GCGGCACAGTTACACTTTATTAGCTGTTCCCAAGTCAAGAGAAGGGAGAGCTGTTCACGCACTTAGTTCATATACCTGTGACGTCACTGGTCTTAACCTCATTGGTGCATTTAAATTGCACTGCCAGGCCCTGATTGGTGGTCAGTGGGACTGGGGCTGAGGTTGTCCCTGATTGGTGGTCGGAAGCACGTCACCGGTGGCATGGCGTCAGACTTCGGTGTCACGTGGGCCGCGGGGCCGAAATCGGGAGGTGTGGTAGCCATTTTGATTGGGCACCTCTGTAGGGGGTGATGGTGGCCATTTTGATCAAGCACTGGAGGAGAGGGTGGCAGCGGCCATTTTACAGGGAGATGTTCCCCGACTTCCCGATTGAGGACTAGGCGCTGGCGGAGAAGGTCAGGCTCCACCCCCACAATCAGCACCGCTCCCAGTGCAGCACAGCCCCATCACCCCAGGAACACTCCGAGACGAAGCCAATTCGCCCATGATCCCAGCGTCACAATGGAGCCATTGCCCCCAACGAAGATGGCAGCCACATATGCACTCTCTTGCTCACCGCCCCTAACAAAGATGGCGGCCATTAACTGAGCATGCTCCATTAAAGGCTCTGGTTGGAAACTGGTGTGTATCTCTCCAGATGAACAAATGGGTTTTCAGGGCAGACTTTCTGGCACTGAGTGTACAGAGAATCTGGGGGTGTGGTTTACGCTATCACTGAGCCTTAGGCTGTCTCCACAGAGATTGGGACACCATCCTTAAAGGGTGCCCTGATCTGCGTCGGAGAATAAACTTCCCACATACCCTCCATGGGCATGCAGGGCCACTCCGCACGCATCAGTGCTAACCCCCCCCACCACCACCACCACGCATGCATCATGGTTAAGCCCCACACCTCCCCAACCACTCATAAGGGGAACCCCCTCAATGGGGGTGGCACTGCCAGGGTGCCCGGGAGGCAGTGTCCGGATACTGCCCAGGCATGTCCCTCACCACTCGGGGCTGTACGTACCCGAGTGCTCCTGGCGTGGTCATCACAACTGTTCTTTTTTCTGAATGCCAGTAGTGATTGGCGCTGGGGTGATGTCCCGCCGCCTGTGTGGGACGTTATGGTGAGGGCGGATGTAGCGTGTTTAAGCCCAATAATGATATTTAAATTTATTATAAAATATGCTAATAAGGCCCATGCCCTTCCTGGGTGTGAACCTCATCATATCGTCAGAAGGCGCCTGGGAAGATTGCGTTCAGAAATCCCGCCGGCACAAATCTCATTTTGACCTCTCGCAATATTTAGACCATAGACCGCAAGACCATAAGATGGAGGAGCAAACGTAGGCCATTCGGCCCATCAAGTCTGCTCCCTATTCAATGACTCACCTGATGAAGGAGCAGTGCTCCGAAAGCTCGTGCTACCAAATAAACCTGTTGGATTTTAACCTGGTGTTGTGAGATTTCTTACTGTGCCCGATTCAATGAGATCATGACTGATCTGATATTATCCTCAACTCCACTTTCTCATCTTATCCCCGTAACCCTTGATTCCCTTACAGATTAAAAATTCTCCCTCGGTGTAGCCGAACAGAAGCCGGACTGTGGTGACTGGGGGATTTTCACATTAACTTCATTGCAGTGTTAACGTAAGCCTTCTTGTGACACTTAGAAATAAACTAAACTAAAAACAAAAAAATTCTCAGCCTTGAAGGTGCTTAATGACCCAGCCTCTACAGATAAGACCAAGGTAAGATTTAGCGACCATTCACTCCCAGGGCTAGTGCGGCTGCTAAAATCACGGCCATTAACTGCCGAGAGAGATTCTGCCGGACCTTTCCAGCATTTCCGGTTTTGGTTTCAGGTTTCCGTCATCTGCAGCAATTTGCAATTGCATTGCAAGCTCAAGTCTGTAGATGTGACATGTGCCCACAACTTTCTGACTCAGAGGCTAGACACTGATGCGCGATTGATTCACACGGGAGGCTAGGACGTACCCGGGAATAAAGGCTTTTATTCACAACAAGAATAGAGCACACTGCTTAACAATACTATCCCAGACTAAAGGCTACTAGGAAGTAGCAGTGACCTTTATATCCCTGTAAGCAGGCGGAGCCAAACGGAGTGTACCACAGGACAAAGCTAACAGGTGGAACACCCCAACCCTAACCCCAACAGTAACAAGAGTAACATATGTACAAGTACCCATAGTGGTAACCATCTATGGTTCACACCATGGCCGGAATTCTGCGGCCGTTCACGTCGGCGGGATTCCCTGGTCCCATCAGCAGCGCACCCCCGCCCGCGGGCTTCCCACCGGTGTGGGGTGACGCCAATGGGAATTCCCATTGTCAGCGATGGGACCAGAGAATCCCACCGCTGGCAAACAACGCGCCACCTCCCACTGGCGGGAAACAGGCGGCTGGGAGGCCGGAGAATTTCACCCCATTAATCCACAGCTCCTGACTATCACATTCCCCAGAGGGTCTCTCTCTCCCTCTATTTTCTGTCTAAGAATTGGCGGAAAGCTGTCAGAACCTCTGCAGAATTTTGAGAAAGGTTTAGTTTCCTGCATGCGCAATGGTATATATTTTTTTAAGCGTTATTTTTAGCACTGCACCTGCCCTGTAAGAATGCCTGTATTAATCCGTGTCGCCTCATTCATTATTTCAGATACAATTCCTTTAAATCATTATTACATATTCCAGTTCAATGAACAGTGACAAGTGAAAGGAAACAATTCCTAATTTCTTTTCTGAAACATTTCCAAAATATTTACCACTTGGGTTGATTTGCCTCTTGGCTGTTTAGCTGCGAGTTCTCAACCACAATACTGAGATCATAAATTATACAAAGCACATTACAAACAACACATCGCTATACCTTTAGTAAGCTTATACGCAATCGAAACCAAAATTGGATGAGATATGTTTAATAACACATCAAATCACACATTTCACACTATTGTTTCAAGTTAAGTTATCCACCGAGACTTGGATACCAACAAATCCAGGACTATTAAAAGACTGCTACATTGTCAGGAATGTCGTTCTTTGGATTCTTGTTTCAGATGGATGCTAAAGACCCGATAGGATTATTTAGTATTTAACAAAGTGTGTATCTGAAGAATGCATCTTTGATCTTCCTTTAACCATCCCCATCACAAAAACACATTCACTGAGTATTGGTCATTAGCTGATGTGAGTCAGAAGCCCACCAAAGCCTCTACTTTCTCAGGAGGCTAAGGAAATTTGGCATGTCAGCTACGGCTCTCACCAACCTTTATAGATGCACCATAGAAAGCATTCTTTCTGGTTGTATCACCGCTTGGTATGGCTCCTGCTCTGCCCAAGACTGCAAGAAACTACAAAGGGTTGTGAATGTAGCCCAGTCCATCACTCAAACCAGCCTCCCATCCATTGACTCCATCTACACATCCCGCTGTCTCAGAAAAGCAGCCAGCATAATCAAGGACCCCACGCACACCGCACATACTGTCTTCCATCTTCTTCCGTTGGGAAGATACAAACATCTGAGGTCACGTACCAACCGACTCAAGAACAGCTTCTTCCCTGCTGCTGTCAGACTTTTGAATGGACTTACCTCACATTAAGTTGATCTTTCTCTACACCCTAGCTATGACTGTAACACTACATTCTGCACTCTCTCGTTTCCTTCTCTATGTACGGTATGCTTTGTATAGCGCGCAAGAAACAATACTTCTCACTGCATACCAATACATGTGACAATAATAAATCAAATCAAATCAGAAGGCTCTGGGTTCAAGTCCCAGTCTAACACTTGAGCACAACATCTATGCTGGGAAAGCATTGTGTTTCCGAGGGAGGGCTGCACTGGTGGAGATGCTGCCTTTCAGGTGCAACGTTAAACGGAGGCCCCGCCTGCCATCTCGACTGGACATAAAAGACCCCATGGTGTGACTTTGAAGAATGGCAGTGGGGGATGACCCCACTGTCACGGACAATATTTATCCCCCAATCGACATCACAATTGTCGATTATCTGGTGATGATCATATCGCTGTTTGTGGGAGCTTGCTGTGCATAAATTGGCTGCCCTATTTCCCACATTTCATTTCAGAAGCACTTCATTTTGTAAAGGGCTTTGGCACACACAGCAGTCATTTTGTTTATTTATTAGTGTCACACATCAGCTTACATTAACAATGCAATGAAGCTACTGTGAAAATCCCCGAGTTGCCACACTCTGGCACCTGTTTGAGGGAGAATTTAGCACCTAAGCAGCACATCTTTCAGACTGTGGGAGGAAACCGGAGGAAACCCACACAGACATGGGGGAAGGTGCAGACTCTACACTCAGTGCAGCCAATGACCCAAGCTGGGAATCGAACTCGCGTCCCTGGCGCTGTGAGGCAACAATGCTAATCACTGTGCCACCATGCACAGCTTGCACAGTCCTCACCCCTGCATCCCGATTATAATCACCTTCCAGGGAAGGGGTTGATCTACAAATTCACCCTTGTTTTTTAACCTGTCTCGGGGCCCAGGTTGCTTGTCATTACACACAATTCGAAAGTTGCATTGGCATGGATAGTCAGAAGCCTTTTCTCAGGGTGGAAAAGTCAACTACAAGAGGACACAGTTCAAGGTGAGAGGGGGAAAATTTAGGAGAGATGTGCGGGGAAGATTTTTCGCGCAGAGAGTGGTGGGTGCCTGGAACATACTGCCAGTGAAGGTGGTGGAAGCAGGCATGTTAGCAACATTCAAGGCGTATCTTGATGGACACATGGACAGGAGGTGAACAGAGGGATAGTATATTGGCAATAAGTAGCGGGTCTAACTAAGGATTAGGAGTCGGCACAGGCTTGGTGGGCCGAAAGGCCTGTTCCTCTGCTGTATTGTTCTTTGTTATTGTGCAGTATGGATTAAAACCAGTACAAGGCCTCACATTTATATTGTATGAACCTGATATACAGCCTGAGGGGTTTTACAATCCTTCCAGCCCCTCACTGCATTAATCGCAGGAGAATCCTATCTGGCCTTTCCCCATTCGGCCTTTCCCCATTTTGGCCACCCCCAGGGTTCAGAGCCTCGGAATGTGACAGTCTGTAACACCCAGGTGGATACAACATCTGGGACTGGAAGGCCAATGAGTTTCAGGCAGATCAAAGAGCATTTATCACCAAGTTGATGGCCAGTCCCTGCTCATCACTTTCCATGTAGGTTAAGCATATTTGGGTGCCCTGGTTTCCTGCCACAGTCCAAAGATATGCAGGTTAGGTGGATTGGCCATGCTAAAATTGCCCTTTAGTGTCAGGGGGATTAGCTGGAGTATATGCGTGGGGTTATGGGGATAGGGCCTGGGTGGGATTTTGGTCGGTGCAGACTCGACAGGCTGAATGGCCTCCTTCTGCGCTGTAGGGATTCTATGATTCTATGTATGGTACGATTTAACCTCACAATGTCATATTGAAAAAACCCCAAAACAGCTTTGATGGATCCAATGTGGTCTTTTAGCGAAGGTGCATGTTTTACCACCATCTGGTGGCAGCAAATGGAAACGCTGCATTACGATCAACCAATGATAGATACACTGATTGATACAAGATTATGAGGAACATGGACAGAGTGGATGGTCAGAAGCTTTTTCCCAGGGTGGAAGAGTCAATTACTGGGGGCGTGGGTTTAAGGTTGTGAGGGGCAAGGTTTAAAGGAGATGTACGAGGCAGATTCTTTACACAGAGGGTGTGGGGTGCCTGGAACTCGCTGCCGGGAGAGGTAGTGGAAGCAGATACGATAGTCACTTTTAAGGGGCGTCTGGACAAATACGTGAATAGGATGGGAATAGAGGGATGGTCCCAGGAAGGGTAGGGGGTTTTATTTCAGACAGGCCGCATGGTCGGTGCAGGCCTGGAGGGCCGAAGGGCCTGTTCCTGTGCTGTAATTTTCTTTATGCTTTGTCCTTGTTCACCGTTTGACTCAAAATAATCCAAAAGATCAATTCAGATGTCTCAAAGTTTTATCCCTTAAGTTATATTCAGGAGCTCATTTTCAATAGGGCTTTTGTATTTGACTTTTAAACATTTGTAATTTTGCAGTCAACTAAATCTTCTGCATTCCGCTACACAGTTGTAACGTTTGTGTGTGCCATCCACAGGATACGCTGCAGCAACCTGCTATATCTTCTTTTGTAACAACTCCCGTATATACAATCTCGACTGTCTAAGGCAGTGATGGGGAACCTCGGCTAGTGAGTGGGCCCATGAGTGGCCCTCCTTCATCTCAGTGGGGCGCAAGGTTGAAATCGGGCTTGTTCACTAGCCATACTAGGGCGGCACGGTGACATAGTGGTTAGCACTGCTGCCTCACAGCGCCAGGGACCCGGGTTCAATTCTGGCCTCGGGTCACTGTCTGTGTGGAGTTTGCACGTTCTCCCCGTGTCTGCGTGGGTTTCCTTCCGGGTGCTCCGGTTTCCTCCCACACTCCAAAGCGGGTTAGGCCATGCTAAATTGACCCTAGTGTCAGGGGGATCAGCAGGGGAAAAATGTGGGGTTACGGGAATAGGGCCTGGGAGGGATTGTGGTCGGTGCAGACTCGATGGGCTGAATGGCCTCCTTCTGTACTGTAGGCATTCTATGATCCCATGAATAAGATTAAATACATTTAATACATGTTGTGTATTGCATACAAGAAAATTCTTAATTATTTATATATTTATAGAAATATTATCAACTTCAAATGGTGAAAACAAAGAAATATTTAGAACTTAGACAAAGAATGGCACACGCGGCTCTCACAGTCAATGTTGAGAGCAATCACCACGCGCCTCATTTAACTTGCCTTTTCTTTCCATGTGAATCACTTCAATCATATCAGTGGGAAAAAAAATGACATGGATGGAAACCAGTGGAATGTGGCAACTCTGGTATGAGCAATGGCCAACAAAGTATCTCGTGGGCCTCACTCAGAACCCAGATGGGTCACACGTGGCCCCTGGGCTGCAGGTTGCCCACACCTGTGAACAAGGCAGCAAGTGCGTGGGAACGTTTTGAAGTGAAAGGAGAGTGCTGATTGGTTGGCAAGTGGACTCTGATTGGTAGCGGCGTTTCCATGGAGAATGCAGCACAGAACAATTATGTGCCAACTGCCAAGCTGTTTTTTTCAAATTCAAACCAGGGAGATCGACTCTGATTGGTCAAGGCATTGCCATGAGGAATGAGCCAGGCTGTCCCTCACGCTTAGTTTAGTTGGAAAAGGAGCAATGCACAGAAATGTTCCTTCTGTCTGCAAAGGACAGGGCCCTGTGTATGAATATATGTAGTTTATAGCACATGTCACTGAGCCACACTGCGAGCTCCACAGAGAAACGGTGATGATACTGTGCTTTTAAGAAATGTATTTCAGTCATGTTTGTTGTGAAGGGTCTGTTTGATGCACTTGGAGCCATTTTGTCTGGATCCAGCAGCATTGTATTGTTACTGCAGCAACATAATTGATCTTAATTGATGCAGTGTTTGTTTTGATCTGAGCGAATGCAGGGTTCTGTTGTTTTGTGTTTTCCCCTGGGATATTGCAGAGTGGGGCTTGATTAGGTTGACTGACAGGTAAGGCCATATGACAGGATAAGAGAGGTAAGAGAGAGTCAAAAAAAGCCATTGGACCACTGGAAAATGAGGCTGGAGAAGTAATAATAGGAAACAAAGCAATGGCAGAGGAAGTGAATAGTTACTTTGCATCAGTCTTCATGGTGGAAGACACCAGTGGGATGCCAGAGCTCCAGTAGAGTCAGAGGGCACGGGTGAGTGTAGTGACCATCACTAAGGAGAAGGTCCTGTGGAAAGTGAAAGGTCTGAAGGTGGATAAATCACCTGGATGGAATGGACTATACCCCAGGGTTCTAAAAGAGTTAGCTGAGGAAATTGTGGAGGCATTGCTGGTGATTTTCAGAATCACTGGAGGCAGAGGGCTGGAAAGTAGCTAATGTAACACCGCTGTTTAAGAAGGGAGAGAGGCAGCAGACAGGCAACTATAGGCTGGTTAGCCTGACTTTGGTCATTGGCAAGATTTTAGAGTCCATTATTAAAGATGAGATCACAGAGTACTTGGAAGTGCATGAAAAAGTAGGACTGAGTCAGCACGGCTTTGTCAAGGGGAGGTCACGCCTGACAAATCTCTCAGAGTTCTTTGAGGAGGTAACACGGAAGTTAGATGAAGGAGAACCAGTGGACGTGATTTATTTAGGTTTCCAGAAGTCCTTTGACAAGGTGCCGCATCGGAGACTGTTAAATAGGTTAAGCGCCCATGGTGTTACTGGTATGATCCTGGCATGGATAGAGGATTGGCTGAGAGTGGGGATAAAGGGGTCTTCTCAGGATGGCAGCCGGTGACTAGTGATGTGCCTCAGGGGTCAGTGCTGGGACCACAACTTTTCACAATATACATTAACGATTTGGAGGAAGGAACTGAAGGCACTGTTGCTAAGTTTGCAGATGATACAAAGATATGTAGAGGGACAGGTAGTATTGAGGAAGCAGGGGGGCTGCAGACGGACATGGACAGATTAGGAGAATGGGCAAAGAAGTGGCAGATGGAATACAATGTGGAAAAGTGTGAGGTTATGCACTTTGGAAGGAGGAATGGAGGAATAGACTATTTTCTAAATGGGAAGATGCTTAGGAAATCAGAATCACAAAGGGACTTGGGAGTCATTGTTCAAGATTCTCTTCAGGTTAACGTGCAGGTTCAGTCAACAGTTAGGAAGGCAAATGCAATGTTAGCATTCATGTACAAGATCAAGAGCAGGGATGTACTTCTGAGGCTGTATAAGGCTCTGGTCAGGCCCCATTTGGAGTATTGTGAGCAGTTTTGGGCCCCATATCCAAGGAAGGATGTGCTGGCCTTGGAAAGGGTCCAGAAGAGGTTCACAAGAATGATCCCTGGAATGAAGAGCTTGTCGTATGAGGAATGGTTGAGCACTCTGGGTCTGTACTCGTTGGAGTTTAGAAGGATGAGGGGGGATCTTGTTGAAACATACAGGATACTGCGAGGCCTGGATAGAGTGGACATGGAGAGGATGTTTCCACTAGTAAGACAAACTAGAACCAGAGGGCACAACCTCAAGCTAAAGGGACGACCCTTTAAAACAGAGATGAGGAGGAATTCTTTCAGCCAGAGAGTGGTGAATCTGTGGAACTCTTTGCCGCAGAGGGCTGTGGAGGCTAGGTCATTGAGTGTCTTGAAGACAGAGATAGAAAGGTTCTTGATTAATAAGGGGATCAGGAGTTATGGGGAAAAGGCAGGAGAACGGGGATGAGAAAAATATCAGCCATGATTGAATGGTGGACCAAGCTCAATGGGCCGAGTGGCCTAATTCTGCTCCTATGTCTTATGGTCTTATGATCTGAAAATCAAAGCAGTCTTCTTTGTTGGATCTTTAGAGAGAGGTCGCTTTCTTTATGTCTTTCGCTGTCTCTGAAGTGGAACTGAAATATGCTAAGAAATAATCCTTTTTCTCTGAGATCCTACTGTCTGGGGGTGGAGCTTTCTCTGGAAGTAGCTGCATGAGAATTAGAAAATAGGTATCTGTGTGGATCACTATCCAGAAGTGTAAAAAGACTGGAAATCTCACACTACATAAACATGTTTGATTCTTTGCTAACTGGTTCTAAAGAAGGAATTCATGGGGATACTGCTAAATTGGAACAACAGAGATAGCTAGCTACCTGTTAAGAATTATATTTTGTCATGTTTAAGTATTTTAATTGGTAAAAGCTATGCAATCTTTTTGTTATATTCTCACAGTGTTCTTAAATAAAGTTTGTTTGAATAAAAGCTTCCTAGTGCGTCACTTGAATCATACCTGGAGTGAAACATCTAATGCTCACCCTAAAGCCAAAATCAAATGTAAAAGTTAGGGTCTAGGCTAACTTCATAAAATACTTTTGAGAATCTTAGGGCAGGGTTTAAGGGTGGCACAGTGGATAGCACTACTGTCTCACAGTGCCAGGGACCTGGGTTCAATTCTGGCCGAGGGTGACTGTATGTGTGTGGAGTTTGCATGTTCTCCCCGTGTCTGCATGGGTTTCCTCCGGATGCTCTGGTTTCCTCCCAAAGTCCAAAGATGTGCTGGTTAGATTGGTCATGCTCAATTGCCCCTTAGTGTCAGGGAGATTAGGAAGGGTTATGGGGATAGGGCCTGGGTGAGATTGTTGTCAGTGCAGGCTCGATGGGTCGAATGGCTACATTCTGCTCTGTAGGGATTCTATGATCTGGCCCTTAACGAAACTTAAATTGGTTTTCAGTGCAATTCTTAGCACAATCAGGATTGTTTAGTAAATGTTGTTCAATCTCTTGTCATGTCTTATAAATTGTGGTTCCCTTCACTGCTGGTTTATCTTGTGCAGCTGTCCTGATAAGTTCAAGACAATAAGCTTCTCTCGCCTGTCTCTGTTTTTAGCACCCTCTCATCTTCCTTAAATAGCAGACTAATCTGTACAATTTTCCAAAGATAAGGGATGGTTCTCCAATTGAGAGAACATTAGAAGATTGTATTTAGGGCACCTGAAATGTTCTCACCCACTTCCTTTAATGGAAACCATCTTACCTTGGGGATTTGTCACTTTTCAGAGGACTTCAGAGAGCCTATATAACAATCTCAGCCAATCAGAGTCAACTTGCAATCTACACAGCATCCTTTTTCTCAGGTGGTATAAATTGTTGTGACCATCTGAAATTTGGCATTCTTGCATTTGTCCTGATGAATGCAGGAAAAAAAGCTTCAACAACATAAAATTCAGGAGATTATGGATGTCGCTGGCTGGGCCAGCATTTATTATGCACCCCTAATTGCCCTTGAACTGAGTGTTGCTGGGCCATTTCGGAGGGCATTTAAGAGTCAACCACATTGCTGTGGGTCTGAAGTCACATGTAGGCCAGACCAGGTAAGAACGGCAGATTTCCTTCCCTAAAGGACATTAGTGAACCAGAACTGACAATCAACAATGGTTTCATGGTCATCAGTCGATTCTTAATTCCAGATTTTTATTGAATTCAAATTTCACCATCTGCCATGGTGGGATCCGAACCCGGGTCCCCAGAACATTAGCTGAGCTTCTGGATTACTAGTCCAGTGACAATACCACTGCACCATCTTTTCAGCAATATTCAAGTTCTGCACTACCAAGTGCAGGGCGGCATGGTGGCACTGTGGTTAGCACTGCTGCCTCACAGCGTCAGGGACTTGGGTTCGATTCCTGGCTTGGGCTACTGTCTGTGTAGAGTTTGCACGTTCTCCCCGTGTCTGCATGGGTTTCCTTTGGGTGCTTCAGTTTCCTCCCCCAGTCGGAAAGACGTGCTGGTTAGGTGTATTAGCCATGCTAAATTCTCCCTCAGTGTACACGAACAGGCACTGGAGTGTGGTGACTAGGGGATTTTCACAGTAACTTCATTGCGGTGTTAATGTAAGCCTACTTATGACACTAATATATAAAGTTTTTTTAAAAAGTGACTGTAGCCAGAACACTGAATTCATTTGTCTATTTTTATCACGATATGATTGTTACAGTTTGTAAACTGCTGCAACACAATGAGAGTAAGCAAGGTATAGCTGAGAGGGTTAATCTGGGCATACAGCACTCTTTGCTTCAGCACACGCATCTCCACAATGGGGTTGGACATTGGAGGCCACAGCTGAATATTCTGGTGTGTGAATATTTTCCCTTTTTTGGACACCAAAGCAGCATTTTTGTACTGTGCCCAAAAATAATAAGAGCTGAGAATTTTCCATTTCATGCTGAATGTGTTACAGACACAGACATGTTGCTCCTATCTTTACTCTGCTGTATTTTATAGCATTGGCTGGTCTGGCTGGGAAAAACAGCTGCTGCAACTCAGATGGAAACTCCACTCACAGAGAGTTTCCTTCACATGATCTTCAAAGGTGGAGCTGATGAATTTCCTGACTCATGTTTTCCTCTGGTATCTTGGACGCTAGGTCTGGAACTTTCTAGCCGTTTCCACTGGTGGGCTCTTCCAGTCCTGCCAGTGGGATCTTCCAGTCCTGCCAGTGGGATCTTCCAGTCCTGCCGACGGTGTGCCCCTGCCGTGGGTTTCGTGGCAGCGAGGGGTGCAATCAATGGGAAACCTCATTGACAGCGGCCAAAGGTCCCACCACTGGTCAGTGGTGGGTCACCTCCCACCACTGAGAAACACCGTGAGATGTGCGCTAAACTGGTCTTTTAAACCATAAAATGGAACACCAATAAAAACCAGGAAATAAGGATGCTAGTCCAAACTGTTTCTTTTTCTATTAGGCTTCTGATTCATAGAATCATAGAATCCCCGCAGTGCAGAGGGAGGCCATTCAGCCCATCGAGTCTGCATCAGTAACAATCCCACCCAGGCCTATCCCCCTAACCCCACATACTTACTCTACTAATCCCCATGACACCAGTGGGCAATTTAACATGGTCATTCCACCTAAACCAACACGTCTTTCAGACTGTGGGAGGAAGCCGGAGCACCCAGAGGAAACCCATGCAGACACGGAGAGAATGTGTAGACTCCTCACAGTCACCAGTTACCAGAGGCCGGAGTCGAATCCGGGTCCATGGCGCTGTGAAGCAGCAGTGCTCACCACTGTGCCACCACAATTGGCTGATTGGCTGCGTCTGGGCTGGTGGCTGCTGGGTAAGGTACCATGATGCAGTTGGTGAGCGAGTGGCAGCAGTTGCAGTGGTGACTCCAGGAGCAAATTCCCCTAGAGGAAGTGAAATCATTGCCTTCAGCGACCTCTCCTGCAGAGCGCACTGATAGTGTGAACCACAAAGGGACTTGTTGGCTGTGCACACAGCAACAATGTTCCAGAGGAAATAGTTGCTGAGTATCAGGACGATGTTTGAAGAAGCTCCCAAAAGCAGACGCTGCCCACGATAAGCATTCCTCAACTTTCACCTAGCTGAGGTCGCGACCTCACCCCCACCCCCCAACCTCATTCCCCACTCCAACACCCCACCCCCCCCCCCCACCCCCCGCCCCCCATGACATGCCTCATGGGTTTTCTGTGCTGCCCCTCCTCTGAGGCTGGGTGCAAGCCTTCTCCTCCTCTGGGGGGAGGGAAGACAATGTTAAGAGCATGGGGATGGTCACTGTCCCACACATAAGAGAAGACATCTCGTGATCTTGGTGGTGGGTAGGCACCTATGTCAGTGGGTGTCGACTCTGCCTTCGCGAGAGCTGGGCTTAGCTGGCTCTGGCTGACAGTACCCGCAGTAAGAAGTTTAACAACACCAGGTTAAAGTCCAACAGGTTTATTTGGTAGCAAAAACCACACAAGCTTTCGGAGCTGCAAGCCCCTTCTTCAGGTGAGTGGGAATTCTGTTCACAAACAGAGCATATAAAGACAGAGACTCAATTTACATGAATAATGGTTGGAATGTGAATACTTACAACTAATCAAGTCTTTAAGAAACAAAACAATGTGAGTGGAGAGAGCATCAAGACAGGCTAAAAAGATGTGTATTGTCTCCAGACAAGACAGCCAGTGAAACTCTGTGGGGGTTACAAATAGTGTGACATGAACCCAATATCCCGGTTGAGGCCGTCCTCGTGTGTGCGGAACTCCACATCATGACAGTACCCGGTCAGGGCCGCTGCTTAGGAATACAAGCCCTACTGACATGTGGGACTGAGGCTAAGGGAGTAAACGCGAACAGCAAACCCGGAGTGGGGCCCCGTGCAGTGGTCACGGGTTATTTTCAGTTTGTTCTGGCAGCTCGTGCAGCCAAACCGGTGCCAAGTGCAGTGCTCTGCACTCCTCCAGACCCCACCAGCAAGGCCGAGGGGGGGGAGGGGGGGGGAGGGGGGGGAGGTGCAGCCCAAAACCCCCGTACAATCTGCCCAGTCACATATCATGGAAAAGCTTCTCCATAGTCACCTTGCAGCAACCAGAACAACACCGTCGGCAGCAGTTGCAGGTTCTGAATCCAGTTTGGTTGGCGTAACGAACGGGCGCCAAGGGCTGCCTTCGACAGTGGGATAGATCATCGTGTCTCATCGGACAGCTACTGCCACCTTGAACCAGTGGCACAGTGGTTAGCACTGCTGCCTCACAGCACCAGGGACCCGGGTTCGATTCCAGGCTTGGGTCACTGTCTGTGCAGATTCTGCATGTTCTCCCCATGTCTGCGTGGGTTTCCTCTGGGTGCTCCGGTTTCCTCCCACAATCTGAAAGACGTGCTGGTTAGGTGCATTGGCTGTGCTAAATTCTCCCTCAGTGTACCCGAACAGGCGCCGGAGTGTGGCAGCTAGGGGATTCTCATTATTAGGGGTGCTCTGGATGCTCTGGTTTCCTCCCACAGTCCAAAGATGTGCGAGTTAGGTGCATTGGCCATGCTAAATTAACCGTTAGTGTCAGGGGATGTATCGGTTAGAGGGATTAATGGGGTAAGTATGTGGAGTTATGGGGATAGGGCCTGGGTGGGATTGTTGTCGGTACAGACTTGATGGACCAATTGGCCTCCTTCTGCACTGTAGGTTTCGTTGATTCTATGATGATTCATCACTGTATATTACTGTGCTTACATTAGGCTTACATTAACACATCATTGCAGTGTTCATGTAAGCCTACCTGTGACAATAATACATTTAAAACTAACGGGCAGGTCCCAGCCAGTGAAGTGAAAAGAGGCGAAGAGGAGAGACGCAACAGCTAGCAAGAGATGACATGACACTGCAAAGAGAGAGCCAGATGCTGCCAAACCAATCAGAGACCCACTGGCGTGCACCCACTGCCTCTTCTGACAAGAATGGGAAAAGATATCCCATGATGCTGGGATGTGGAATTGCAATGACCCTTTAAAGAGTTTCACTGAAGGTTCACAGCAGCCCACCTTTACTGGCAGAGTGGGTGAGGAAGAAGATGCTTGAGTGTTTGTCGAGTTTTCTCTAATCCTCAAATGTCCAGAGGAAATGGTATGAAAGAAAATGAAGTGAGGTGGTCCAAACAGTAGAGGGCGCCTATTGGCAAGGGTTCCAATAACTTTACTTACCCGCACAAGATCATTGATCCTTGTCCAATGGCTATTGTAACCCTAGCTGTTCAGTAGAGCAATTAAAATTGCAAACGCCATGTTACTTAGTTGTCAGAAATCCTCCAAAAATGCACCGTCCTGAATTTTAACCTGCCCCACTGAGCTGGCTGCAAGGACATTTGTCCATGTGAATGTCTGGTTCGAATAATAGCAACTCATGTCACCTCAAATTTCACCAGTGGCCTGAACTGCTCTGGATCGAGTCCTCATCGCCTCGATGAGGTCCAAACAGGAAAACCTTTTGTTTTAACTTTCCAGGAAGATCCAGGAGGAGCAGAAGTGACCCAATGGACCCCGAAGCAAAGCTGAGACATCCCATACGAAAGATTTACTAAAATTCTGACGGTTTTGCATTGCGTAAACCTAGCAGCTCCATCTCATCGAATAAATAAAGCAGCCATCAATGTTGAACTGTACAAGACAGATAAAGGACAGCTGTGTTCTGAGAGGACGAAGTTACTGCTGTGGAGGTGGGCCTTTCTGGTGGAAGTTAAACCCAAGAAAGTTGAGCTGAGTGGAATGATTTTCAAAGGACACTGAAAGTTTCAACCTTGTTTGATTTGATTTATTATTGTCACATGTATTGGTGCACAGTGAAAAGTATTGTTTCTTGCATGCTATACAGACAAAGCATACCGTTCATAGAGAATGAAAGGAGAGAGTGCAGAATGTAGTGTTACAGTCATAGCTGGGGTGTAGAGAAAGATCAACTTAATGCGAGGTAGGTCCATTCAAAAGTCTGATGGCAGCGGAGAAGAAGCTGTTCTTGAGTCGGTCGTTACGTGTCCTCAGACCTTTGGTTATTGTCTGGTACTTGTGTGGTGTGAATGTTACTTGCCGCATATCAGCCTAAGGCTGAAAGTTGTCCAGGACTTGCTGTACATGGTCATGGACTGCTTCAGTATCTGAAGAGTATTTAATGGCGCTGAACATTGTGCGTTTTATGAGCGAGCTCCACCCCCCACCTTTAACCTTATGATGGAGGAAAAGCCATTGATGAAGCAGCTGAAGATGGTTGGACATGGATACTACCCTGAGGAACTCCTGCAGTGATGTCCTGGGACTGAAATGATTAACCTCCAAAAACACAGCCAGCGCAGGGTTTTCCCCCTGATTCCCATTGATTCCAGTTTTGGTCAGGCTCCTCGAAGCACGATCACCTTAAAACTGTGGTTAGCAGTGCTGCCTGACAGCGCCAGGGACCCGGGTTCGATTCCCGGCTTGGGTCACTGACTGTGCGGAGTTTGCACATTCTCCCTGTTTGTGTGTGTGTTTCCTCCGGGTGCTCCGGTTTCCTCCCACAATCTGAAAGACGTGCTGGTTAGGTGCATTGGCCATGCTAAATTCTCCCTCAGTGTACCCGAACAGGCGCCGGAGTGTGGTGACCAGGGTATTTTCACAGTAACTTCATTGCAGTGTTAATATAAGCCTACTTGTGACAGTAATAAATAAACTTTAAAACTTTGAACTTTTAAACTTCTAGTGCTTGATCCTTCCATCACTGTTTCTCTTGATCAATTTCATCTAGAACCCCCATGATGTTGAACACTTCATGAAATCTCCTGTGAGCCTTTTCTTTTGTGAGGAAAACACTCCCAGCTTCCCTGATCTTTCTATGTAACTAAAGTTCCTCATCCCCGAAATTTTTTTGTGATTTTTTTTTTCTGCACCCTCTCTGACACCTTCACATCCTTCCTAAAGTGTGGTGTGCAGAACTGGATGCAATCCTCAAGCTGAAGTCGATCCAGTGTTTTGTACAGCCTTATCATAATTTCCTTGCTTTATACTCTATGGGTGGCACGGTAGTGCAATGGTTAGCACTGCTGCCTCACAGTGCCAGGGACTCAGGTTCAATCCCAGCCTTGGGTTTAGTTATTAGTGTCACAAGTAGGCTTACATTAACACTGCAATGAAGTTGCTGTGAAAATCCCCTAGTTGCCACACTCCGGCTCCTGTTCGGATTCACTGAGGGAGAATTTAGCACGACCAATGCACCTAACCAACACATCTTTCGGACTGTGGGAGGAAACCAGAGCACCCGGAGGAAACCCACGCAGACACGGGGAGAAGGTACAGACTCTGCATAGTGACCCGAAGCCGACAATCGTACCCGGGTCTCTGGTGCAGTGAGGCAGCAGTGCTAACCACTGTGCCATCATGCCACCCTGGGTGACTATCTGTGTGGAGTTTGCCATTGTTCCTGTGTCTGAGTGGGTTTCCTCCGGGTGCTCCGGTTTCCTCCCACAGTCCAAAGATGTGCAGGTTAGGTGGATTGACCATGCTAAATTGCCTCTAGGTGTCCCAAGATGTGTAGATTTAGGGAGATTAGTGGGGAAACTATGTTACGGGAAGGGCCTGGGTGGGATCCTTGTTGGAGAGTCTGTGTAGACTTGATAGGCCGAATGGCTTCTTTCTGCACTGTAGGGATTCTATGATTCCCTTATTTATAAAGCCCAGGATCCCGGATGTTTTTTTAGCTGCTCTTTCAACCTGCCCTGCCATCTGTCGGCACTCAGAACACAAAGAGCACATTTTGGTTTGACACATAATTGAAGTCCATGGGATATGATGGAAGGTGTAAGATGTGCCCGTACTATCCATGTAACCACCCAAATTAGCGGGTTCACGCGAATGGTGGCAACAGTGGGAAAGACTTTTCTTTGCATTACTTGCTCAGTTGGGAATGGTAAACGGAGTCAAATGTGGCACAAATAAAGACCACCTCATAACCACCAGCAGAACACTCCTGCCAAGAGAAGATGGCCCATCAGCTATATGGCCCTGTTTCTCTTAAATTGAGCCATGTGGCAGGTTATGGCACATTTTCCCTTCTGACCCATCGGTTGGGGGAAACCCCAAGCCGTTTCAGACTTAAACTCCTTCATTGAAGGCCCCAGCGAGACCTTAGAATGACAACTGAGAAAAACTGGTAATCTTTAAGATGAATTGTTAGGTTCCATTGTGCTGCCAGTTCGAGACACTAAATTTTACCTTGGATTGGTCTCTTGTCAGTTCGCTTTGCTTTTTGTTTCTTCTGCTCATAGTTTCATTTGAAAGTTTCCCTCAAAACTATTCCATCATTGGGGGATTTCCACCAAATGCAAGAATGCCTGCGAAAGGCATCCCCCTCCCCATGGTGTACCCTCCCTTTACAATATATTCATTGGTGGAGCAGTTGACTGGAGATGCCAAGTTTATAAAGCAACACCACAAGAAAGACTGACTCATACAGGTAGCAGGCCTGGACATCGAGTCTGAGAAGCTCATTTATCAATATACCCATGCAGTTAGCTACCAAAAGGTCTCTTTATTCTCTGGAATAGCTGCAAGAGGTTCTAGAACTTTCCCTCACTCCAGAATGTTCAGCACTGCAGAATTCTCTCTGACATTGTCACAAAAGATGGCATTGGACTCTCCCACTGCCATCTGGCAGATATCTTTGGGAACTGTTTCCATTATCTTCATAGGTATTTAATGCTCTCCAAACATTTGCCTTTCAGAGGTAGGAGGCTTGAGATCTCCAATTAATCCCATTCTGGACTCTGCAGCACCCCCCCATTTCACTATTAGTGGCCATGCTTTTAACTGTCCAGACACTACACACTAGGATTATCCCCATTTCCTTATTTAAGATGCTCCTTAAAATCTACCTCCTGACTAGGATTTTGTCTTAGATCTGGAGAGGTGGAAACATAGAAAATAGGAGCAAGAGGGGGCCATTCGGCCCTTCAAACCTGCTCCACCATTCATTATGATAATGGCTGATCAGCCAACTCAAGAGCCTGATATCGCCTTCCCCCCATATCTTTTGATCCCCTTCGCCCCAAGAGCTATATCTAACCGCTTCTTGAAAACAGACAATGTTTTGGCCTTAACTACTTCCTGTGGTAGCAAATTCCATAAGCTGACCACTCTCTGGGTGAAGAAACTTCTCCTCATCTCTGTCCTAAATGGTCTACCCTGTATCCTCAGACTGTGACCCCTGGACACCCATACCATCGGGTCCATCCTTCTTGCACCTACCCTGTCTAGTCCTGACTCAAAATGTTAACTCTGTTTCTCTCTGCATGGATGCTGCTGGACCTGCTGAGACTACCCAGCATTTTCTGTTTTAATTTCAGACTTCCAGCATCTGCAGTATTTGGCTTTGATTCCAGTACCTCCTTATATGGCTTGGGGTCGCATTATGTTTGATAACATTCCCATGATGCTCCATGGAACTTCTTTCATTCATTCCTGGGATGTGGTCGTCGCTGGCTAGATCAGCAATTATTACCCATTGCTAATTGCTCTGGAGGAGCTGGTGGTGAGCTGCCTTCTTGAACTGTCGCAATGTAGATGTTATAGAGGGAGTTGCAGGATTTTTACTCAGTGATGAGGGAGAGGCGATGGCCCACTGGTATTATCGCTAGACTATTAATTCAGAAACTCAGCTAATGTTCTGGGAACCCGGGTACAAATCCCACCACAGCAGGTGGTGGAATTTGAATTGAATAAAAAATATCTGGAATTAAGAATCTATGGATGACCATGAAACCATTGTCGATTGTTGGAAAAATCCATCTGGCTCACTAGTGCCCTTTAGGGAAGGGAATCTGCCATCCTTACCTGGTCTGGCCTATATGTGACTCCAGAGTCACAGCAACGTGGTTGACTCTCAACTGCCCTTGGGCAACCAGGGATGGGCAATAAATGCTGGCCAGCCAGCGACGCCCATGTCCCATAAAAAAATGATGAAGGAATTTTGATAAAGTTTCCAGGCTAGGATAGTCTGTGACTTGCAAACGGTGGTGTTTCCATGTGGCTGCTGCCATTGAACTTCTAGGTGGTGGAGGTTGAGGGTTTGGAAAGCACTGTCAAAGCAGCCTTGGTAGGTTGCTTCAGTGCAGTTTATATATGGTGCACACTGCTGTAGACTAGGGTGGAGAAAGTGGTGAGTGGGGTTCCGATCAAAAAGGCTGCTTTGCCCTGAATGATGTCAAGCTTCTGTTATTCGAGTGTTATTGGAGCTTCACCCACCCAGTGTTCCATCATACTCCTGACTTGTGCCTTGTAGTTGGTGGACAGGCTTTGGGAGTCTGGAGGTGAGTTACACACTGCAGAATTCCCAACCTCTGAGCAGCTTTGCTGGCCACAGAGTTTATATGGTTGGTCAGGTTAAGTTTCTTGGTCAATGGTAACTTGGATGTTGATATTGGGAGATTCAGCAATTATAATGTCGTTGAATGTCAAGGGAAGATAGTTAGACTTTCTCCCTTTAGGAGATAGCAATTGCCTGGGTGTGGAGGGATAAGGGAATCAAAACCGTTAACTGGGAAAGATGTAGTGGCATTGGAGGCAGTTCAGAGAAGGTTCACTTGGTTGATCCCAGTTATGGAGTGATTTTCTTATGCGGAGAGGTTAAATAGGTTGGGCCTGTATTCATTGGAGTTTAGAAGAATGAGAGGCGACCTTCTTGAGACAAATAGGATTCTCAGGGGGCTTGATGGGGTAGATGCTGAGAGGCTGTTTCCCCTTGTGGGCGAGTGTAGGACCAGAGGGCATAATCTCAAGGTAAGGGGTCACCCATTTAAGACAGAGATGAGGAAGAATTGCTTCTTTCAGGGGGTAGTAAATCTGTGGAATTCTTTACAGCAGAGGGCTGTAGAGGCTGGGTCGTTAAATATGTTCAAGGCTGAGATAGATAGATTTTTAATCAGTAAGGGAATCTAGAGTTATGGGGATAAGGCGGGAAGGTGGAGTTGAGGATTATTTCAGATCAGCAATGATCTCATTGAATAATGGAGCGGATTTGATGGACCGAATGGCCTACTTCTGCTCCTACATCTTATGGTCTCATGGCAGTTGTGTGGTGCTGAGGCTTGAATGGTGTCTAGGCCTCGCTGTGCGAGGGCATGGACTGCTTCAGCACCTGAAGAGTTGTGAATAAAAACCTTGCACAACCATCAGTGAGCACCCCCATTTCTGAAGTTATGATTGTGGGGAGGTTATAGATGAAGCAACTTCAGATGGTTGGGCCTGGGACACCACCCTGAGGGACTCCTGCAGCGATTTCCTAGTGCTGAGGTGATTAACCTCCAACAGACACAAGCACTATACTCTACTGAATGTCCTAATAAATAACGTGGTTCATTTACTTCAGATTAAGACATTCGGAAACAGGCCTTTGAGAGAGGACCTAACCCTCTAAATGCCTCTTATTCCTTAGGCAGCCCAGATTTCTTTTTAGAAGGGACGCCACTTTTAAACGTATGCATAATTGAATGGAAATGCCTACATTGTGGAGGGCTGGTGGTTGTTGTCAAGAGCCAGTCTCAGAATAAAAGGTAGACCAATTAGGACTGAGATGAGGAAGAATTTCTTCATTAAAAAGTGGTGGATCTTTGGAATTCTTTACCCCCGGGGTCAGTGAAGGCTCCATCATTAAGTATGTTCAAGATAGAGGTTGGTAGATTTCTAGATGTTAAAGACATTAAGAGATATCGGGATAGTTCAGGAAAATGCTGTTGATGGAGATAATCAGCTATAGAATCATAGAACCCTTACAGGAGGAGATGGCCTAGTGGTATTATCGCTGGACTATTAATCCAGAAACTTAGCTAATGTTCTGAGGATCCGGATTCGAATCCCGTCATGGCAGATGGTGGAATTTGAATTCAATAAAAAATATTATCTGGAATTAAGAATCTATTGATGACCATGAAACCATTGTCGATTGTCGGAAAAACCCATCTGATTCACTACTGTCCTTTAGGGAAGGAAATCTGCCATCCTTTCCTGGTCTGGCCTTCATGTGACTCCAGAGCCACAGCAATGTGGTTGACTTTCAACTGCCCTCGGGCAACTAGGGATGGGCAATAAATGCTGGCCAGCCAGTGACGCCCATGTCTCACAAATGAATTTTAAAAAGTGCAGAAGGAGGCCATTTGGCCCATTAAGCTTGCACTGACAACAATCCCACCCAGGCCCTATTCCTGTAACACCACGTATTTACCCTGCTAGCCTCCCTCACACTAAGGGGCAATTTAGCATGGCCAATCAACCTAACCTGTACATCTCTGGACTGTTGGAGGAAACCAGAGCAACTGGAGGAAGCCCACACAGATACAGGGTGCAAACTCCACCCAAGCCTGAAATTGAACCCGTTTTCCTGGCGCTGTGAGGCAGCAGTGCTAACCACTGTGCCACCGTGCTGCCCTTTAGCCATGATGGAGCGGGCTTGTAGGACTGAATGGCCTACTCCTGCTCCTATTTCATAGAATCATAGAATCCCTATAGTGCAGAAGGAGGCCATTTGGTCCATCGGGCCTGCACCAACAACAATCCCACTCAGACCCTATCCCTGTAACACCAGGTATCTACCCCACTAATCCACCTAACCCGCACATCTTGGGACACTAAGGAGCAATTTAGAATGGCCAATGAACCTGACCCACACATCGTTGGAGTGTGGGAGGAAACCGGAGCACCCGGAGGAAACCCACACAGACACGGGGAGAACGTGCAAACTCCACACAGTCACCCAAGGCCAGAATTGAACTCGGGTCCCTGGCGCTGTGAAGCAGCAGTGCTAACCACTGTGCTACCGTGCCGTCCTTTCCTATGTTACTAACCACGATCATCTTTCTTTGTATTAGGTATGACCTCAATCAGTGGGGAGTTTTCCCAAATTCCCACTGCCTCAGTTTTATAAGGCTCCTTGATGCCACACTTGGTCAAATGGTGCCCGATATTAAGGGATTTTGCCGAAACTCTTGAGTTCAGCTCTTTCCTCCATGTCGGGACCGAGGTCATGATGAGGTCTGGATGGGCGTGGATAGTAGACAGCAATGAACAGATTTCCTTTTTCATGCTTGACCTGGAGCTATGGAGTCACTTGAGCCTGATGTGGAGGTGCCGGCGTTGGACTGGGGTAAACGCAGTAAGAGTTTTAACAACACCAGGTTAAAGTCCAACAGGGCGGCACGGTAGCACAGTGGTTAGCACTGCTGCTTCACAGCTCCAGGGTTCTGGGTTCAATTCCCGGCTCGGGTCACTGTCTGTGTGGAGTTTGCACATTCTCCTCGTGTCTGCGTGGGTTTCCTCCGGGTGCTCCGGTTTCCTCCCACAGTCCAAAGATGTGCGGGTTAGGTTGATTGGCCAGGTTAAAAAAAAAAATTGCCCCTTAGAGTCCTGAGATGTGTAGGTTAGAGGGATTAGCGGGTAAATATGTGGGGATAGGGCCTGGGTGGGATTGTGGTCGGTGCAGACTCGATGGGCCGAATGGTCTCCTTCTGCACTGTAGGGTTTCTATATTTGGTACCAAAAGCCACTCGCTTTCGGAACAGGCTGTCCCTTCGTCAGGTGGGTGGGAGTTCTGATTACAAACAGGGCACAAAGACACAAACTCAATTTACATGAATAATGATTGGAATGTGAGTCTTTACAGTTAATCAAGTCTTAAAGGTACAGACAATGTGAGTGGAGGGAGCATTAAGCACAGGTTAAAGACATGTGTATTGTCTCCAGACAGGACAGCTAGTGAGAGTTTGCACATCCAGGCAGGTTGTGGGGGTTACAGATAGTGTGACATGAATCCAATATCCCGGTTAAGGCCGTCCTCATGTGTGCGGAACCTGGCTATCAGTCTCTGCTCAGTGACTCTGTGCTGTCGTGTGTCGTGAAGGCCACCTTGGCGAACGCTTACCTGGAGATCAGAGGCTGAATGCCCGTGAGCCTCCCAGAGTCATTCTGTCCTGACTGTATGCCACTGTGCTGTCATCACTGGTGGCTATACCCAGGGATGGTGTTGGAGGGACCTGGAATGTTGTCTGATTCTGTGTCATGCTGTTTCTTGGCCGAGGGAGGATTGAGAATTTATTCCATAAATAGAAATAAGATTCAGGCATCATTTTGACCCAATCGCTCCCATATTTTTCCCATTAAATGGCATTTCACTGGATAACCTTCATCAGAATTTTATCCAAGTATAATATTTTCCTCCAAATTTTCTCATTTCACTGCCAGTAATATCTAACATTCAATTCCTTCCTGTCCTCGTTGACCAGGAGCAGCTAATTATAACACGAGGAACAGATGTCTCTCTGCAGTCATTGCAAGAAAAATATCCTGCAGCCTATCACACATAGGATGATCCTGAAAATCTGTACTGGAAAATACTGAACCTTCAATAATACTCATTGAAAAAGAATTCCATTGATTCAATGGGAACCATTTTCTAAACATGGATTCAAGTACTCACTTTGGTTCTTGGTTATATCTCGAGTATTTCATTACATTCTGACAGGCGCACTTCTAATGAGGTTTAAATCTTTACAGGGACAATAATTGGATAAGGTCCAATAATTAGGGTGAACAGTGGGAAGCTTTTTCCCAGGTCGGAGGTGACGATCACGAGGGGTCACGGGCTCAAGCTGAGAGGGGCGAAGTATAACTCAGACATCAGAGGGACGTTTTTTACACAGAGGGTGGTGGGGGCCTGGAATGCGCTGCCAAGTAGGGTGGTGGAGGCAGGCACGCTGACATCGTTTAAGACTTACCTGGATAGTCACATGAGCAGCCTGGGAATGGAGGGATACAAACGATTGGTCTAGTTGGACCAAGGAGCGGCACAGGCTTGGAGGGCCGAAGGGCCTGTTTCCTGTGCTGTACTGTTCTTTGTTCTTTGTTCTTTGTCAGTAATTGGGTACAGGGGTCATGATACATGATTAACCTGTGCCCATTCATAGCATTGAAAATATTTTGTGCCGCCTATCAATTTAAAAGACTGCTGCGGGCATATGATTTGATTTGATTTGATTTTGATTTTGATTTGATTTGATTTGATTTAATTTGATTTTGATTTGATTTTTATTTGATTTATTATTGTCACATGTATTGGTACACAGTGAAAAGTATTGTTTCTTGCGCATTTTACTGACAAAAACATACCGTTCATAGAGTACATAGGGGAGAAGGAAAGGAGAGAGTGCAGAATGTAGTGTTACAGTCATAGTTAGGGTGTAGAGAAAGATCAGCTTAATGCGAGGTAGGTCCATTCAAAAGTCTGATGGCAGCAGGAAGAAGCTGTTCTTGAGCCAGTTGGTACGTGACGTCAGACTTTTGCATCTTTTTCCCGATGGAAGAAAGTGGAAGAGAGTATGTCCAGAGTGCTTGGGATCCTTGATGATGCTGGCTGCTTTCCTGAGGTAGCGGGAATTATACATGGAGTCAATGGATGGGGGGCAGGTTTGCGTGATGGATTGGGCTACATTCAGAACTCTGCAGTTTTTTGTGGTCTTGGGCAGAACAGGAGCCATAACAAGCTGTGATACATCCGGAAAGGATGTTTTCTATGGTGCATCTGTAAAAATTGGTGATAGTCATAGCGAACATGCAAACATACAAAATAGGAGCAGCAGTAGGCCATTCAGCCCCTCGAGCCTGCTCCGCCATTCAATAAGATCATCGCTGATCTGTTTGTGTTTCAAGTTCAACATTCCTGATAATACCTCCGATAATCTCTGATTCCCTTACCTGACAAGAATCTATCTACCTCCACCTTAGCAATATTCAATGACCCCGCCTCCACAGCCTTCTGAGGCTTGGCTGACTGTGTGGAATTTGCAAGTTCTCCCCATGTCTGCCTGGGTTTCCTCCGGGTGCACCGGTTTCCTCCCACAGTCCAAAAGACATGCTGGCTAGGTGCATTGGCCATGCTAAATTCTCCCTCAATGTACCCGAACAGGCGCCGGAGTGTGGCGACTAGGGGATTTTCACAGTAACTTCATTGCAGCGTTAATGTAAGCCTACTTGTGACACTAATAAATAAACTTCAAAAAAAATAAACTTTATAAAACGTAGTTCCAGAGTGGCACAACCTTTAAGAGAGCAAGTTTCTCCTCATCTCTGTCCGAAAAGGATGACTCCTAATTTTACCAGTGTTAAATGCATGGCTGCAAAGCCCTCAGCTGGAGGCCCAAGTCTGTTTGAGGCTGGAACCCTTAAGCCTGCTACTTAATCCAAAACAGCACGCACCTCTGACTGCAGCTGGTTTTGAAAGCTGGTCTCAGTAATGTTGACCATGAAACTATTATCAATTGTCGTAAAAACCTATCTGGTTCTCCAATGTCCTTCCACCCTTATATCCAGATCTACAGTAATGTGGTTGACTCTTAATTGCCCTCTGAAATGGCCAGCAAATCTTTCAAAGACAGTAAGGGATGGACAACAAATACTGGCCTTGCCATCAATGCCCACGTCCTGTAGAAGATTAAACCAGACTGCTGCCATCCTGCCTCAATGTTTAAAGGGAATTGCAGGCTCCCTCAGCAGTGCAGCAATATGTCCTCCAGCAGATCAGTCTGATTGCTGAAGGCTCTGTCCCTGGGGATGGCTCTGTGGCGCATGACCCCCTGGTCTCTTCTCTCACAATGACAACATCCCTCGGCAGTGCCATTGGCTGTGGCCTTTCAACCAGCCAGAACAGACACCTGCTCTAGGATGGCGCTGGCTGCAGCCAGACCTTCTGCAGTGTCCCCCAATGAGAGTCAGCAGCCTTGTACCAGTCATAGGGAATGGGAGCAGGAGTAGGCCATTCGGCCCCTTGAGTCTGCTGTGCTATTCGACTAGATGATGGCTGATACACTACCTTAATATCGTTTTCATGAATCATAGAATCCCTACAGTGCAGAAGAGGCCATTTGGCCCATCAAGAATGCACCGACTCTGTGAGAGAGCATCTTACCTTATCTTAGGGGGGGAACGGATGTGAGAGAGAGCGGGAGGACATGTATGTGAAAGAGAGGCAGTGCACATGTATGTGAGAGAAAGGGGGACATGTGTGTATGAGAGAGAGAGGGAGGCGCGTGTATGTGAGAGAAAGGGGGACACGTGTGTGAGAGAGAGAGAGGCAGTGCACGTGTGTGTGTGAGAGAGGGGGCATGTGTGTGTGAAAGAGAGAGGGGGAGCATATGTGTGTGAGAGAGGTGGGACATGTGTGTGTGAGAGAGGTGGGACATGTGTATGTGAGAGAGATGGGACATATTTGTGAGAGAGATAGCAATGGGGCATTGTGCGTGTGAGAGAGGGGAGCATGTGTGTGAGAGAGCGATCTGTGTGTTCAATATGAGTATCAGCTTTTCAGCAATACTCCCCCCATTAAAAGTGTCAAAAGATAAGAATTAAATATTCTTAGAATAAGAGAATATTGAGATTACCCACTCTTAGAGTGGGTGTTACTTCCAGGGGTTAATGTTAAGGGCCATGGGAGGGGTGTTTGGCCAGGGGGTTAATATGAGGAGCCATGGAGCTGTGAATGTATTTGTGACTCTGTGCCTCTTCCTAACTCCTAATGTATGCAGAGATATAGCTAGAAAAGACTTGTTTACATTTGCTTTCTGTGTTCACACATACATGGTGGCAAAAAGGGGGCATCGATATTATGAGAATGCTTGGGATTCGCCGATGCACTTGGGAGGTCACTCGGGGTTCCGTGACAAGTTTGGGAAACCGTGGAGTAATGAATCACATTCAGTAGATTGCGATTATATCTTTCGAGAATATTCAACTTTTAAAATTGTAACATAACATCAAGAAAGAAAGATTTGCATTGCTCCATCCATTGGATGCCTCAAAGTCAATGAAAGAACTTGCTGAAGTGTTTGATTGCTGTAATGTAGGAAGTGTTTCGTGGAGTACAAGCTGCCTTATGGAGCAGGCCGAGGCTTGCCCAATAGGAAGTGTTCACCGGGGGCTTTTAAATCTGTTGCTTCACCCAAACTGGTGTTGCACGTCCCAAAGTGTTGAACTACCTAGCTGTGAGCTGGGAGAGTGGTCTCTTTCTTGGTACACAATAAAGGGTGCTTGGTGACGGGAAACTAGCATTTGGCTGAATTATTACATTGGCGATGAGGAAATTCTTTTCCATCTCCCACCTCCAGACAACCTCCATAAGTCAAGAATCTCCCTCGGCAAGAGAAAGCCAATATGCCTCTTTTTGGGATACTTGAACACCAGCAGGGAAGACTGGGAGCAGTATACTGAGGGCATGTGTTATTTCTTCAGTGCTAACAACATTGAAGGAGACAAAAAACAAAAGGTGATATTGTTGATGGCATGCGGGCCCCCAACTTTCAGTGTGATAAAAAGTCTGACCTATCCGGATGCCCCCAACTCAAACTTTCCATAAACTGGTAGACCTGGTGAAAAACCATTCTGAAATGAAGCCCTGTGTATTCCTCCAGAGATAGCTCTTCAACATGACAGGGAAAACTCCTGGGGAACCTGTCACTGAGTTATTGGCTAGGTTATGGAAATTGGCTGAATATTGCAAATTTGGACCACCCCTTAGTGAAATGCTGTGAGACAGATTGGTTTGTGGCATAAATGACCAATCCAAAAGAAGCTGTTGGCCGAACCCAATTTGGATTTAAAGAAAGCCATTGAAATAGCTTTACCATTTGAGAGCACAGGAAAGGGTGCTCAGGAACTACAGGGAGCATCAGGCAGCAATGTCTTCCAGCTAAGGGAAGGGACCTCAAATAACCTCTCAATGAAGAGTGCTTGTGTGTAGACCCAATGTTAAAGAGTCCTTGTTGATATGGGAACTCTAATGTCACCACCTATCAGTCAAGGAGAGGCAGTGATGAACCCAAGAGTATTAGAGAACATACTCCAGAAATGTGCAATTGTCAGATGATAGATTATTGAAAGCACTGTCAAAGGACACAGCTAAGTTTCAGGAATGGGCAAAATGCATGCTGCATAAGATGAAAGCCAAGGCCAGTACCTGAGCTTATCATCCAGGTATCCCCTCTTCCAGAATCAGGGACACCACAATTGTATTGTATCATCACAACAAAAGTTGCCTGATAATGGTGGAATTACTAGTGAATAGCCATCCCTTGAAGATGGAGGTGGACATGAGACCTGCAAGTCTCCATTATCGGAAACAGACATCTCCATAAAGATGAAAGCAAAATACTGCAGATGCTGGAACCTGAAACAAAAACAGAAAGTGCTGGAAAATCTCAGCAGGTCTGACAGCATCTGTGGAGAGAGAATAGAGCCAATGTTTCGAGTCAGGATCCTGTAATGTAGGAAATGGAATTATGAAAGTGTGTCATTGTTGTAATGTCAGAATTGTTGTACATATTGAAGTGTCATTGTGTTAACATGGGAAATACTGTAATTATTGATGCGTGACATTGTTGTAATGTGGGAAATGTATATTTGGAGTGTGTCACTGTTCTAATGTAGGGAATGTACATGTTGAAGCATCTCATTGTTGTAATGAAAGAAATGTTGTACTTATTGAAGTGTGTCATTGTTGTAATTATTTGTGCATGTGCTTGTTGTAAGGTCGATATTATTCTTTTTGATTTGATTTGATTTATTATTGTTACATGTATTGTCACATGTCGCATTGAAAAGTATTGTTTCTTGCGCACTATACAGACAAAGCATACCATTCATAGAGAAGGAAAGGAAAGTGTGCAGAATGTAGTATTACAGTCATAGCTAGGGTGTAGAGAAAGATCAACTTAACATAAGGTAGGTCCATTCAAAAGTCTGATGGCAGCAGGGAAGAAGCTGTTCTTGAGTCGGTTGGTACGTGTCCTCAGACTTTTGTATCTTTTTCCCAAATGAAGAAGATGGAAGAATATGTCCGGGGTGTTTGGGGTCCTTGATTATGCTGGCTGCTTTTCCGTGGCAGCAGGAAGTGTAGACAATGTAAATGGATGGGAGGCTGGTTTGAGTGATAGACTGGGCTTCGTTCACGACCCTTTGTAGTTTCTTGCAGTCTTGGATAGAGCAGCAGCCATACCAAGCTGTGATACAACCAGAAAGAATGCTTTCAATGGTGCATCTGTAGAAGTTGGTGAGATTTTCATTGTCTTCAGGAAGCGTAGTGGAGAACATGCCCCTGTCTACATCAATGGGGACAAAGTAGAAATGATCAAGAGCTTCAAGTTTTTAGGTATCCAGATCACAACAACCTGTCCTGGTCCCCCCATGCTGACAGTATAGTTAAGAAAACCAACGTCTCTACTTTCTCAGAAGACTAAGGAAATTTGCTTTGTCCATTATTTATTGAAGCATGCCATTGTTGTAATGTAGGGAATGTTGTAGCTATTGAAGTTTGTCTTTGTAGTAATGTAGGAAATGTAGCACTTATTGAAGTGTTATTATTTTAACATGGGAAATGCTGTAACTATTGATACGTGACATTGTTGTAATGTGAGAAATGGTGTTAAGGGTAAGATCCTGGCATGGATAGAGGATTAGCTGACTGGCAGAAGGCAGAGAGTGGGGATAAAGGGGTCCTTCTCAGGATGGCAGCCGGTGACAAGGGGTGTGCTTCAGGGGTCGGTGCTGGGACCACAACTTTTATACATTATACATTAACGATTTGGAGGAAGGAACTGAAGGCACTGTTGCTAAGTTTGCAGATGATACAAAGATATGTAGTGGGACAGGTAGTATTGAGGAAGCAGGGGGGCTGCAGAAGGACCTGGTCAGGTTAGGAGAGTGGGCAAAGAAGTGACAGATGGAATACAATGCACTTTGGAAGAAGGAATGGAGACATAGACTATTTTCTAAATGGGAAAATGATTAGGAAATCAGAAACACAAAGGGATTTGGGAGTCATTGTTCAAGATTCTCTTAAGGTTAACGTGCAGGTTCAGTCGGCAGGTAGGAAGGCAAATGCAATCTTAGCATTCATATCGAGAGAGTTAGAATACAAGAGCAAGGATGTACTTCTGAGGCTGTATAAGGCACTGGTCAGACCCCATTTGGAATATTGTGAGCAGTTTTGGGCCCCATATCCAAGGAAGGATGTGCTGGCCTTGGAAAGAGGAGGTTCACAAGAATGATCCCTGGAATGAAGAGCTTGTCATATGAGGAATGGTTGAGGACTCTGGGTTTGTACTCGT
This sequence comes from Mustelus asterias, assembly GCF_964213995.1. NCBI lineage: Eukaryota > Metazoa > Chordata > Chondrichthyes > Carcharhiniformes > Triakidae > Mustelus > Mustelus asterias. The sequence continues at coordinate 19,150,604 of NC_135823.1, forward strand.
TGGAGTTTAGAAGGATGAGGGGGGATCTTGTTGAAACTTACAGGATACTGCGAGGCCTGGGTAGAGTGGACGTGGAGAGGATGTTTCCACTAGTAGGAAAAACTAGAACCAGAGGGCACAACCTCAGACTGAAGGGACGATCCTTTAAAACAGAGATGAGCCAGGGGGTGCTGAATCTTTGCCGCAGAAGGCTGTGGAGGCCCGGTTATTGAGTGTCTTTAAGACAGAGATAGATATGTTCTTGATTAATAATGAGATCAGGGGTTATGGGGAAAAGATAGGAGAATGGGGATGAGAAAAGTATCAGCCATGATTGAATGGCGAACCAGACTCGATGGGCCGAGTGGCCTAATTCTGCTCCTATGTCTTATGGTCTTATGTTGTACATTTGGAGTGCGTCATTGTTGTAATGTAGGAAATGTACTCATTGAAGTGTGTCATTGTTGTACTTTAGGGAATGTGGACTTACTGAAGCATGTCATTTTTGTAATGTTGGAAATATGCTTATTAAAGTATGTCTCTGCTGTAGTGTTGGAAATGTTGTACTTATTGAAATGTGTCTTTGTTGTAATATATGAAATGTTGTGCTTATTTAAGTGTGTTATTGATGTAATGCGGAAAATGTTGTAATTATTACAGATCTTCATTGTAGTAATGTGAGGAATGTTGTACTTAGTAAAGTTGTACTTGTTGAAGTGGGTCATTGTTGTAATGTAGGGAATGTTGTACTGATTGAAGAGTGTCATTGTTGTACTTTAGGGAATGCTGTACTTACTGAAGCATGTCATTTTGGAATGTAGAAACCTGCTTACTGAAGTTGTCACTGGTGTAATGTAGGGAATGTTGGAATTATTCAACTGTGTCAATGCTGTAATGCAGAAAACTTTGTACTTATTGAAGTGTGTCACTGTTGTAATAGGGGAAATGTTGTAATTATTAAAGGGCGTCTTTGTTGTAATGTCAGGATTGTTGTACTTATTGAAGAATGTCATTGTTGTAATGTAGGAAGTGCTGTAATTATTAAAGTATGTCAATGTTGTAATGTAGGGAAAGTTGTAGCTTTTGAAGGATGTCAGTGTTGTAATTCAGGAACTATTGTAATTATTTAAGTGTGTCATTATTGTCATAATTAAGGACCCTACGCACCCTGGATATTCTGTCTTCCACCTTCTTCCGTCGGGAAAAAGATACAAAATTCTGTGGTCACGCACCAACCGACTCAAGAACAGCTTCTTCCCTGCTGCCGTCTGACTTTTGAATGGACCTACTTTGCATTAAGTTGATCTTTCTCTACACCCTAGCTATGACTGTAACACTACATTCTGCACTCTCTCCTTTCCTTCTCTATGAACGGTATGCTTTGTCTGTATAGTACGCAAGAAACAATACTTTTCACTGCATACCAACACATGTGACAATGATAAATCAAATCAAATCAAAATGTGGGAAATGTTGTACCTATTGAAGTGCTTCACTGTTGTAATGTGGGAAATATTATAATTATTAGAGTGTCATTGTTGTAGTGTAGAGATTGCTGTACTTAATGAAACAAGTCACTGTTTTAACATTGGAAATGTTCTACTTATTGAAGTATATCAGGTTGTAATGAGAAAAATGTAGTCATTATTAGAGCATCTCATTTTTGTAATGCCAGATTTGTTGTACTTATTGAAGCATGCCATTGTTGTAATGTAAAAGATGTGGTACTTACTGGAATGTGCCATTGTAAAGTATGGAAAGCTGTAATTATGGAATTGTGACATTCGTGTAATGTAGGTAATATTGTACTTGCTGAAGTGTGTCACTGTTGTAATGAGGAAATGTTGTTCTTACTGAAGTGTAGCACTCTTTAATGAAGGGTGTGTTGTACTTATTGAAATGTGTCTCACATGTAATGTAAGAAATGTACTAAATGAAATGCCTCACTGTTGTAATGGAGGGAATATTGCACATATAGAAGGGTCATGAATGAAGCCCAGCCCATCACGCAAACCAGCCTTCCATCCATTGACTCTGTCTACATTTCCCGCTGCCTCGGCATAGCAGCCAGCATAATCAAGGACCCCACGCATCCCGTACATACTCTCTTCCACCTTCTTCTGTTGGGAACAAGATACAAAAGTCTGAGGTCACGTACCAACTGACTCAAAAACAGCTTCTCCCCTGCTGCCATCAGACTTTTGGATGGACCTACCTTGCATTAAGTTGATCTTTCTCTACACCCTAATTATGACTGTAACACTACATTCTGCAATCTCTCCTTTCCTTCTCTATGAATGGTATGCTTTGTCTGTATAGAGCGCAAGAAACAATACTTTTCACTGTATACTAATACATGTGACAATAATAAATCAAATCAAAAAAGTTTAATTGATGTAATTAACGAATATTGTACTTAATGAAGAGTGTCATTGTTATATTATAGGAGATGATGTAGTTATTGAAATATCTCACTGTTGTTAAGTCAGGAATATTGTACTTATTGACTTGTGTCACTGCCAAAATGTAGGGGGTTATTTAATTATTGAAGTGTACCATTCCTGAAATGTCAGGAATGTTGTACTCATTGAAATGTGTCATTGCTGAAATGGCAGAAAAGTCGTACTTACTGAAGTGAATTAATGATGTAATGTAAGAAGTGTTGAACATGTTGAAGTGTCTCACTGTTCTAATGTAGGGAATGTTGTACTGATAGAGGTGCCTCACTGTTGTAATATAGGTCATGTTCCACATATAGAAGTGTGTCACTTTGGAGTATTGGGAACGTTGTATTGAAGTCTCATGTAGGAAACGTTGCAGTTTTTGAAGCATGTCATTGTTGTAATGTACGGATTGTTCTACTTATTGATGTGTGCCGTCCAAGCCTGTACCAACCACGCTGCCCGACTGAACTAAAACCCCCTACCCTTCCGGGGACCATCCTATTCATGTATTTATAGAACTGTGTCATTCCTGTAAAGTGGGAAATGTTTACTTATTGAAGTGTTACTGTTGTAATGTAGATAGAGTATTTAATGAAGTGTGTCACTCTTGTAATGTACAAAATATTCTGCTTACTAAAGTGTGTTATTTTTGTAGTATAGGAAATTTTGTATTTATTGATGAGGGTGATTGTTGCAAGGAAGGGAATGTTGTACTTATTTGAAGTGTTTCATTTTTGTAATGGAGAGAATATTTTACTGAATGAAGCATGTCGCTGTAGTAATGTAGAAATGTTGTACTTATTGAAGTGTACCATTGTTGTAATGTATAAAATGCAGCAGCCAGCTTGTGCTCTGCAAACTCCCACAAACAGCGATGTACTAACAACCAGATTTTCTGTTTCTTTCTTCTGTCCCATTTATGTCACGTTGATTGTTGGATAAATATTGGCTGGGACATTGAGGATAACTCATCTGCTCTTCTGTGAATGTCTTTTATAGGATAGTTCACTGCTACCCAAGCTTTAGCGTCTCATCTGACAGATGACACCTCTGACAGGGCAGCGCTCCCTCACTTCTGCCCTTGAGTGTCAGCTTTGATTTTCTGTGCTCAAACTTCCTGGAGTGGAGTTGTCATTCCTTTTGTTTAGTTTGCACAACGGGGACTAATAGTCAGTCTAATTATTCCATGGGGCTGATTAGGGTTATGTGTCTTGGCAGAATTTGAGAGAGGTTTTCAAGTGTTGATTGACGTGGGACTGGATGATTAGAATGTACCCTTTCACCTCTGCGACTTGGATCTGGTTCCAACCCTAACAAACGTGATTGAAGTCCCGATGTGAACAAAAATATAGCATTGCTAGTCACTTCTCAGCTCCCAGTGGATGTTGAACCCACAGCAGAAATTAGCCCAGATGAAACATCAGTTTGACAATTTCACTCAGTGAATATGATGTGATTATAATGCTCGTCGTGGCATCTCTCCCATGGCGCCATTTCAAAGAGGAGAAGGAGAATTCCTGACCAATATTTATCCCTCAACCGGCAACAAAAAAACGCTAAATTATCTGGTCATCATCATATTCCTGTTTCTGGGAGCTTGGCGTGTCCAAGTTGGCCAAATGTGTTTCTTACAGTACCACACTGACCACACTTCAACAGAAGTGTTTCAATGGCTGTAAAGTACTTTGGGATGTCCTGAGGTCCTGAAAAGTATTATAGAAATACAAGACTTTCTTTTCTTTTTGCCACTTTTTCTGGCACCTGGGAATGGCTGCTGACCAGTGCCATTGTCTCCTCTCCAACACTGTCAATCCTGGTGTGGTGCTGTTGTTATCTGGTGCACTGACTTCTACCTCACAGAGTCTGAGCTCCAACTCTCAGACACTTCCTCTGACCTTCCCATGGACCAGGGCTCCACCACCGAACATCAAACCATTCTTCCCATGTCAGTCACTGACATCATCGCCTCTGGTGATCTTCCCTCCACAGCCTCCAACCTCATAGTTTCCCGCCCGCGCACATCCCACTTCTATCTCCTTCCCAAAATCCACAAGCTGGGCTGATGTGGAAGACCCATCATATCAGCCTGTTCCTGCTCCACGGAACTCATTTCTTCCTATCTTGACTCCACCCCCTCTCCCCTTGTCTGGTTTCTTCCCACCTATATCTGCGATTCCTCTGCTTCACGTCACATCAACAATTTCCATTTGCGTGGCCCTAACCGCCTCATCTTCCCTATGGATGTCTAATCCCTCTATACCTCCATCCCCACCAGGAGGGTTCAGAGCTCTCTGCTTCTTCCTTGAGCAGAGGCCCGAACAATCGTCATCCACCACTACCCTTCTCTGCCTGAACTTGTTTTGTCGCTAAGTAATATCTCCTTTAACTTGTCTCACTTCCGGCAAATAATAGGTGTGGCTATGGTACCCGCACAGGCCCCGGCTTCCAATTTCCATCCCTCTCTCACCTTCACATGGTTCATCTTGAACACTCCCCTTTCTTTCCCTGACCTCTCTGTCTCCATGTGACAGACTGACCACCAATATTCATTACAAACCCAAGACTCCAACAGCTACCATGACTACACCTCCTCACACCCCGCTCCCTGTAAGGCCACCATCCCATTCTCCCAGTATCTCCACCTCTGTTTCATCTGTTTTGATGTCACCTTTGAAAATGGTGTTTCTGATCATAGAATCCCTACAGTGCAGAAGGAAGCCTTTCAGCCCATTGAGTCTGCACTGACAACAATCCCACCCAGGCCCTATTCCCGAAACCCCACATATTTACCCTTCTAATCCCTCTAACATACACATCCTGGGACACTAGGGGCAATTTTGCATGGCCAATGCACCTAACCAGCACATCTTTGGAGTGTGGGAGGAAACCAGAGCACCCGGAGGAAATCCACACAACATATTTTTTTTTTCTTAACTGAGATTTCCCCTCACTGTGGTTGACTGGGCAATCAACCTTGTCTGATCCATCTCCCGCACATTTGCTCTCACCCCTTCCCCTCCCTCCCAGAACTATGATCGAGTCCCCCCTTGTCCTCACTTTCCACTGCACCAGCCTCTGCATTCAAAGGATCATCCTCCGCCATTCCAAGCACAATGCACCACAAAACCCAACTTCCCCTCCTACCCGTTAGCATTCCACAGTGACTGCTCCCTCTGTGACACCCTAGTCAACTCCTCCCTCACGCCCAACTCACCATCCCCTTCCCATGGACCTTCCAATGCAATCACCGGTGCAACACCTGCCCCTTTACCTCCTCCCTCCTCACCGTTCAGGGCCCCAAACACTCCTTTCAGGTGAAGTAGCCTTTCACTCGTACCTCCTTCAATTTGGTTTATTGTATTCACTGCTCCCAATGTGGTCTCCTCTACATTGGGGAGACTAAACGCAGATTGGGTGACCACTTTGCGGAAGACTTACGCTCAGTCCACACGCATGAACCCAGCCTTCCTGTTGCTGCCATTTTAACTTTGCTCTCATGCCCACATGTTTGTCCTTGGCCTGCTGCAAAGCCTGGCACAAGCTGGAGGAGCAACATCTCATCTTCTGATTGGGCACGTTGCAATCCTCAAGACTCAATGTTGAGTTCGGCTTAAACCCTTTAAAAAATATATCCAATACATGTATTTTTCATTCATGGGACATGGGCGTCACTGGCTGGCCAGCATTTATTGCCTATCCTTAGTCGCCTGAAGGCAGTTGAGAGTCAACCACATTGCTGTAGCTCTGTAGCCACATGTAGGCCAGACCAGGTAAGGACGGCAGATTTCCTTCCCTAAAGGACATTAGTGAACCAGATGGGTTTTTCAACAATCGACAACGGTTTCATGGTCATCAGTCGATTCTTAATTCCAGATGTTTTTTGTTGAATTCAAATTCCACCATCTGCTGTGGTGGGATTCAGACCCGGGTCCCCAGAACATTTAGGGCGGCACGGTAGCACAGTGGTTAGCACTGCTGCTTCACAGCTCCAGGGTCCCGGGTTCGATTCCCGGCTCGGGTCACTGTCTGTGTGGAGTTTGCACATTCTCCTCGTGTCTGCGTGGGTTTCCTCCGGGTGCTCCGGTTTCCACCCACAGTCCAAAGATGTGCGGGTTAGGTTGATTGGCCAGGTTAAAATTGCCCCTGAGATTCGTGGGTTAGAGGGATTAGCGGGTAAATATGTGGGGGTAGGCCTGGGTGGGATTGTGCTCGGTGCTGACTCGATGGGCCGAATGGCCTCCTTCTGCACTGTAGGGTTTCTATTTCTATTTCTATTAGCTGAGTTTCTGGATTAATAGTCCATTGATAATGCCACTAGGCCATCGCCTCAATGCAAACACCCCTCCCCCACTCCACACCAGACACGCTCAACCCGAGACCGGAAAATTCCGCCCAAGGTAAATGGTGATCCCATTGTCTGCGATTCCCATGGCGGGAGGGGTGGTAGAATTCCGGCCCATCTGTCTTCTGTTCTTAAAGTTGCTACTTTTTGTTGCAGTTTCTACAGTTCCAACACATTCTCCCTCCTTTCAGTTCCGAGTGTAAGGACTCAAAACGTTAACTCTGTTTCTCTCCTGGTAGATGCTGCCTGACCTGCTGAGTCTTGCTGGCATCCACTGTTCTTGTTTCAGATACCCGCATCTGCAGTATTTTGCGTATTCATCTTGTATTTCTAAAATATTTTTCATGTCCTGCGGACATCCCAGAGCGCTTTACAGCCAATGAAACACTTTTATTGAAGTGTGGTCAGAATTGTAGCGAAAGAAATGTATTCAGCCAATTTGCACACAGCAAGATCCCAGAAACAGGAATGTGATGATGACCAGATAATTCAGGTTTTTTAAATTGCTGGGTGAGGGATAAATATCGGCCAGGTGTTCCCCTTCTCCTCTTCAAAATTGTGCCATGGGATCTTGTGGAAATTCAGTTGTAATTCCAACTGTAATTCTGGAGATGAGGGGGTTAGCTTAAGAGGAGAGATTGAGTAGACTGGGCCTGTATTCATTGGAGTTTAGAAGGTTGAGGGGAGATCTTATAGAGACATATAAGATAATGAAGGGGCTAGACAGGGTAGAAGCAGCGAGGTTATTTCCACTTACAATGGAAACAAGAACTAGGGGGCATAGCCTCAAAATACGGGGGAGTCAATTTAGAACAGAGTTGAGGAGGAACTTCTCCCAGAGGGTAGTGAATCTTTGGAATTCTCTGCCCAATGAAGCAGTAGAGGCTACCTCGTTAAATGTGTTTAAGTCACAGATAGATAGATTTTTAACCATTAAGGGAATTAAGGGTTATGGGGAGCGGGTGGGTAAGTGGAACTGAACCCACTATCAGATCAGCCATGATCTTATTGAATGGCGGAGCAGGCTTGAGGGGCTAGATGGCCGACTCCTGCTCCTATTTCTTATGTTCTTATGTTCTTATGTAACTATGGCCAAATATATAATTCACTTTCTTCTCCAAGATTAAGGATGCTCACTTCAAATAAAGCACCAAGGGTTTGCTGGGATTTGTGAAACTATAGTTAAAAGCAGTTAAAAACTGCAGATGCTGGTGTGGAAGATTAAGTTACAACAACAACAAGGCAACTCTGTCAGCAAGAATGGAAAAAAAACTTATCAACAAGGCTTTCAGTGAGGCCAGCGATTGCGTATTCAGGATAAACGACTAATCTAAACCTTGCGTCAGTCTCATAAACACTGTTTCCAGCCTTGGCCACAGGATGGAAATAAGACCCTTTCATTAACAACTTTCCAAAGGGCACGATATGGTGAACTTATAACTGCTACATTGTTTGTATGAATCGGGAGGACACCTTTCAATGCATTGCGTGAATGTGTGTTCTCCTTGCTGGCAAGTAATTAAAGCTTGGAAGTTTGAGTACTCACAGTGCCCAGTGTTGCTTGTACCCAAGTCGACTATAGTGTCTAGTGTTGTTTGTACCCAGGTATTCGACAATCTTTCCATCACCTGAGAGGGTATGACCTAAAACCTGAGATAATTGGAGGCTAGATTTTCACTAACTGCTCCTTACTTATTGAGGAGCATGTGGAATGAGTAGGCCCAAAAGTCATCAGATTCCCCCCCCCCCCATCTTGATGTAAATGCCAGAAAGTGGGTGGCATGGTGGCACAGTGGTTAGCACTGCTGTCTCATAGCACTAGGGACCCGGGTTCAATTCCAGCCTCAGGTGACTGACTGTGTGGAGTCTCCCTGTATCTAACCTTATGCAACAACCAACGCATGGTAGGTTGTTGCAGAAGGTTAAATCTCACGGGATCTAGGGTGAGGTAGCTAAATGGATACAAAATTGGCTTGATGACAGAAGCCAGAGGGTGGTTGTAGAGGGTTGTTTTTTCAAATTGGAAGCCTGTGACCAGCAGTGTGCCTCAGGGATCAGTGCTGGGTCCACTGTTGTTCGTCATTTATATTAATGATTTGGATGAGAATACAGGAGGCATGGTTAGTAAGTTTACAGATGACACCAAGAATAGTGGACAGTGAAGAGGTTATCTTGGATTGTAGCAGGATCTTGATCAATTGGACCTTTGGGCTGACAAATGGCAGATGGAGTTTAATTTAGATAAATGCGAGGTGATGCATTTTGGTGGATTGAACCAGGGCAGGACTTACTCAGTTAATGGTAGGGCGTTGGGGAGAGTTACATAGCTCCTTGAAAGTGGAGTCACAGGTGGACAGAGTGGTAAAGAAGGCATTCTGCATGCTTGGTTTCATTGAATATTGAATACAGGAATTGGGATGTCTTGTTGAAGTTGTACAAGACATTGGTAAGGCCACACTTGGAATACTGTGTGCAGTTCTGGTCACCCTATTATAGAAAGGATATTATTAAAGTAGAAAGAATGCAGAAGAGATTTACTAGGATGCTACCGGGACTTGATGGTTTGAGTTATAAGGAGAGGCTGGATAGACTGGGATTTTTTTCTCTGGAGTATAGAAGGCTGAGGGGTGATCTCATAGAGGTCTATAAAATAATGAGGGGCATAGATCAGCTAGATAGTCAATATCTTTTCCCAAAGGTAGGGGAGTCTAAAACTAGAGGGCATTGGTTTAAGGTGAGAGGGGAGAGATATAAAAGGGTCCAGAGGGGCAATTCTTTCACACAGAGGGTGGTGAGTGTCTGGAACAAGCTGCCAGAGGTAGTACTAGAGGCGGGTACAATTTTGTCTTTTAAAAAGCGTTTAGACAGTTACATGGGTAAGATGGATATAGAGGAATATGGGCCAAATGCAGGCAATTGGGACTAGCTTAGGGGTTTAAAAAAAAAGAGCACATGGTCAAGTTGGGCCGAAAGGCCTGTTTCCATGCTGTAAACCTCTATGATTCTATGACTCTATCTGCGTGGCTTTCCTCCGGGTGCTCCGCTTTCCTCCCACAATCCAAAGATATTGCAGGTCAGGTGGAATAGGCCATGTTAAAATCACCCTTAATGTCCAAAGTTAGGGAGATTAGCCAAGGTAAAAGTGTGTAGGAATACAGGAAGAGGGCCTCATTTTGTCAGAGAGTAGGTGTAAACATGATGGGCTGAATGGCCTCTTTCTGCACTGTAGGGATTCTGTGACCTCCAATTCTTGGGGATCCTGACATCGGGGAAGTTTTTCAATAAAAGGCTGAATAATACCATCCAAATGAGACAGTAAGGGATATTGAACAGCATGAGAAAATGTGTAGGTACAAAGATGTGTAGCTCAGCGGGATTAGCGGGGTAAATGCAAGGGGTTACAGGAATGGGGTGGGCCTGGGTAAGATGCTCTGTCGGAGAGTCAGTGCAGACCCGCTGTGCTGAATGACCTCCTCACAAAAAAGGCTCTGTAACAACGGGCAGGGACTTGGGATATGTGGGCTGCAGATTAACTTCCATCCCTCCTGGCATACTCCCACAGGAGTGCAGCAGGAGTGATAGAAGGGCTTCAGATCTTCAGCTCCCGTCTATTTAAAGGTCGCACAAGCTCACGGGACGTGCATTGTGACCTTGTGGTTCTGCTGTTGTTGGCCGGAATTTTCCAGTCTCGTTCGCTCCGCTACCACCGCCAGTGAGAACAGAGAATTTGACACTCAGCCAAAGTTCCACTCGCTGCAGCGGGACCGGAGAATCCCAGCCACGGCTGAGTGGGAGAATTTGGGCCTTTGACTCACAAGAATGGAGTTGCTGCTTTTCATGCCATGACCACTAGATGGTGGTATTGTGAAGAGTAACCACAGTCTCCTGCCACATGGCACTCTGTAAAGATTACATGATAGTTTAAAATGCTACTGGGACCACCCACCACTTTCCATTCTGGACTGTGCCCAGTAAAATCACTGTGCCTGTGACACGGTTTAATCTAGTGGAGCTTTGTGTACAACGCATTGGTCTAACATTATACCAGGACGTGCATAATCTGACTCCTGATTACAATAATTTCCAAAATCTATGAAACAATAAAAAGTAAAGTTTAAAGTTCATTTATTAGTGTCACAAGTAGGTTTACATTAACACTGCAATGAAGTTACTGTGAAAATCCCCTAGTCGCCACCCTCCGGCGCCTGTTTGGACACACTGAGGGAGAATTTAGCACGGCCAATGCACCTAACCAGCACGTCTTTCAGACTGTGGGAGGAAACCGGAGCACTCGGAAGAAACCCACGCAGACACGGGGAGAACGTGCAGACTCCGCACAGACAAAGATCCAAGGCCAGAATTGAACCCGGGACTCCGGCGCTGTGAGGCAGCAGTGCTAACCACTGTGCCACCGTGCTGCCCCCAATGATTTACACAGAGGACACTGGACAAAGGCTACAGATGAACACAGGCAGACTCTGCACAGACAGTGACCCGAGGCCGGAATTGAACCCGGGTCCTTGGCACTGTGAGGCAGCAGTGTTAACCGCTGTGCCACCGTGCAGCATAATGTGACATTCTATTTTAGTTCGTCCTGAGTGGATGAATATTTTTTTCTCCCTCAATAGGCCCTGGGGATGGAGGATGACTTGTTTTCCTCTGCCTTGATGGGTTCTGAGATAGCTGCAAAGTCCAATGTGCAACCTGCAGGCTCTGCCACGCAGACGGTGTTTGACGGTGGGGTAGGTGTGTTGCTTGGAGACTTGTGCGCGCTCTCCAAGACTTTGAGTTCACCTCTCATGTCCCCAACAAAGTCTCTCCATGTGTTCAGTGTCTTCCCAAGCAAATCCTTCGCTCTTTTGGCTGGTCGCAAACCAGGGACTCCCATGAGTTGGCGGGAATGTTTGACCTCTGCAGGGATGCTTGGGAATATTCCTAAAACATTCCTGCTGTCCTCCTGGGAGTCTCCCGCTGCAACCGAATTCTGGGTGGAGCAATTGCTTCAGGAATCTGGTGTCAGACACATGAACCATGTGGAGCTGGTTTTGAGTGATTACACCTCAGGACAGGGCAGGATGGCCCAGGAGAGGATGCTGCTATTAAACTGTATTTCCTGCCCCCAGATTTCGAGGATCTTGCAAAGGCACTGCTGCTGCTATTTCTCCATTGCTTTGAGGTGCCGGCTGTCGGTTGCCCAAGTCTCTGAATCACAGAATAGAATCTCTACAGTGCCATTCGGCCCATCGAGCCTGCACCGACAACAATCCCACCCAAGCCCTATCCCCATAACCCCACGCATTTACCCTGCTGATCCTCCTGACACTGAGGGACAATTTAGCAATTGGGTCACTGTCTGTGCGGAGTCTTCACATTCTCCCCGTGTCTGCATGGGTTTCCTCCGGGTACTCCGGTTTCATCCCACATTCCAGACATGTGCAGGTAAGGTGGATTGGCCACGCTAAATTGCCCCCTAGTGTCAGGGGGACCAGTTAGGGTAAATATGTAGAGTTATGGGGGTACAGCCTGGGTGGGATTGTGGTCAGTGCAGACTCACTGGGCCGAATGGCCTCCTTCTGCACTGTAGGATTCAATGATTCAATCCAGCTAACCCACACATCATTGGACTGTGGGAGGAAACCGGAGCACCCGGAGAGAAGCCATGCATTCAGGGGGAAAACGTGTAAACTCCACACAGTCTGTCACCCAAGCCGGGAATTGAACCCAGGTCCCTGGAGCTGTGAGGCAACAATGCTAACCACTGTGCTACCATGCCACCCTGGCTTGGGTCACTGTCTGTGTGGAGTTTGCATGTTCTCCCCGTGTCTGCGTGGTTTTCCTCCGGGTGCTCCGGTTTCCTCCCACAGTCCGAAAGACGTGCTGGTTACGTGCATTGGCCATGCTAAATTCTCCCTCAGTGTACCCGAACAGGCGCCAGGGTGTGGCAACTAGGGGAATTTCACAATAACTTCATTGCAATGTCCTCAGATATTCTTCTTCAGTCAACAGCACATTGTGGGTGATAAAATCATCATCAGTGTCTACTTGTGTATCGATATTTTGGAATGTACACTTTGTAGCTTCTTATCTCAAACTGCACTATCAATTCATACCAAAATGGCAGCTGACTGGTGCCACTAATGACTAAGTTGGTAAAAGTACTGTAAATGGACAGGTAAGATATCTGGTTTTATTCCTGGCTCACACTGAGTCCATTTAGGTTGCAGTAAGCAGGATCCAGTGCCTGCTCCTGCAGTGTGCCAATGTTAGGGGTGGTCAGATTCACTGTGTTAGCCCTGATTGCATAGATTCACATAGACAAGGCAGCAGATACCAGCTACACATGCAGACATCAACATAAGTCAATCAAAGAAAGAGAACAAATGGAAATTAGCTCAAAGAGAATAACTATGCAGGTCGAGTCTGGAGTTAATATCTTATTGGGGTGTGAACTATGAACATTTATCTTTTTTATTTTTATTCATTCACATCACGTGAATGTCAGTTCTAAGAACAGCATTTATTATCCATCCCTTGAGAAGGTGGTGGTGAGCTGCCTTCTTGAAACGCTGCAGTCCATATGGTGTAGGTACACCCACAGTGCTGTTAGGGAGGGAGTTCCAGGATTTGTACCCAGCGACAGTGAAGGAACAGTGATACATTCATAGAAACCCACAGTGCAGAAGGAGGCCATTTGACCCAACGAGTCTGCACTCACCATAATCCCCATAACCCCATGTATTTACCCTAGCTAGTTCCCCTGACACTAAGGGGCAATTTAACATGGCCAATTCACCTAACCCGCACATCTTTGGACTGTGGGAGGAAACCGGAGCACCCGGAGGAAACCCACACAGACACGGGGAGAATGTGCAAACTCCACACAGAAGTGACCCAAACTGGGAATCGAACCTGGCTCCCTAGCGCTGTGAGACAGGAGTGCTAACCACTATGCCACCGTACCACTCTATGCTATTTCCAAGTCAGGATGGTGAGTGACTTGGGGGGACCCTCCTGGTGGGGGTGTTTCCAGGTATCTGATGCTCTTGTACTACCAGATAAGAGCAGTTAATGGCTTTGGAAGATGTAAAGAAGACTTGACGAATTGATACTGCGCACCTTGTATATTATTTCTGCTGGGATGGTGTTGGTTACTGAGCATGATGGTTAAAGAAGCTTTGTGGTCTTCTGAACGTCAACAGCAAGTCTTCGATGATTACTTGTAACTATAGACATATATATATAGTAAAAGGCACAGGCTAGGAGCTATCTCCATATCCAGGTCTTTACACATCTCTGCTCAACACCACACTGACCCTAGGTTCTAGCTTCACAATGTGAGTGGTACTATACTCAGTCCCACATTAACTCTGTGCACGCCAGACCCTTATACTACAGCACCACTGTTGCCACTATACACCAGTGGTGGAGGGAATTCGGTTTAAGGTGGTTTTTGGGTGCTGACCAAGTGAGCAGCTTTGACCTGGTTGTTGCTGAATGTCTTGTGATCATGCAGTTGACGACACCTTCCTGCACTTTGCTGATGATTGAGAGTAGGTTGATGAGTTAATTGGCCGGATTGGGCTTGAGCTGAATTTTGTAGACCAGCACACCTGTACACAATACTCTAGATGTGATTCATAGAACCATAGAATCCCTACAGTGCAGAAAGAGGCCATTCAGCCCATCGTGTCTGCACCAACAGCAATCCCACCCAGGCCCTATTGCAGTAACCTCACATATTTACCCTAACACTAAGGGGCAATTTAGCATAGCCAATTAACCTAGCCTGCATATCTTTGGACTGTGGGAGGAAACTGGAGCACCCGGAGGAAACCCACACAGACACAGGGAGCACTTGCAGACTCCACACAGACAGTGACCCAAGACCGGAATTGAATCTGGGTCCTTGGTGCTGTGAGGCAGCAGTGCTAACCACTGTGTGGCACTTGTGGTCTCACCAATGCCCTGGACAACTGAAGCATAACCTCCCTATTTTTGTAATCAATTTCTCTCACAATAAATGATAACATTCTATCAGCTGTCCTAATTACTTACTCCATCTACCTTCCAAATTCATGCACTAGGATACCCAGATCCCTCTGCATTTCAGAGATCTGCAATCTCTCACCATTTAAATAGAGTAATTTTCAGTGTTTTATTAGAATCACAGAATTGTTATGGTGCAGAGGGAGGCCATTTGGCCCATTGTGGCCGCCCTGGCTCTCCAAATGAGCATCATGACTTAGTGCCATGCCCTTGCCCTTTCCCCGTACCCCTGCACATTGTTTCTGTTCAAGTAATCATCTAATGCTCTCTTGAATGTCTCAATTGAACCTGCCTCCACCACACTTCCAGGCAGCGCATTCCAGACCCCAACAACTCGCTTTGTGAAAATGTTTATCTCTCACTTCACATTTTCTTCTTTTGAAAATCACTTTAATCTGTGTCCTCTCATTCTTGATCCTTTTGAGTGGGAACAGTTTTTTCCTATCTACTCTATCCAGCCCCCTCATGATTTTGAACATCTCAATCAAATCTCCTTTTAAGTCTTCTTCTCTCCAAGGAGAACAGTCCCAACCTCTCCAATCTATTCTCATAACTGAAGTGTCTCATCCCTGGAACCATTCTGCACTCTCTCCAATGCGTTTATATCCTTCCTATAGTGTGGCACCCAGAACTATACACACTACTCCAGCTGAGGTTTAACTAGTGTCTTGTATAAGTTCAGTATAACTCCCTTGCTCTTGTACGCTATGCCCTATTAATAAAGCCCAGGATACTAGATACTTTATTAACTGCTCTCTCCACTTATCCTACCACCTTTAATGATCTATGTACCAGCTCCCACTTCTCCTACGCCCCATTAAGAATTTTGCCCCTTATTACCCCTTATTGTCTCTCCATGCTCTTCCCACCAAAATGCATCACTTCATGTTTCTCCACATTGAATTTTATCCACCATCTATCTGCCCACTCCACCAACTTGTATATGTCCATTTGAAGTTCTACACTGTTCTCCTCACAGTTTACAATACTTCCAAATTTTATATATCTGCAAACTTTGAACCTGTTCCCTGAACACCAAGATCTGGATCATTCATTTATATCAGAAAAATTCCCAATACCGACCCCTGGGGAACACTACAAACCTTCCTCCAGCCTGAAAAATATCCATTAACCATTACTCTCTGCTTCCTATCATTCAGCCAATTTTATAACCATAGAAAAATACAGCATACAAGGGGGCCATTCCACCCATCTTGTCCATGCTGACCCAAAGACACCCAGCTGCCTTTTCTCATCCCACCTTCCTGCACCCAGCCCATAGCCCTGCAGCTTACAGCACGTAAGGTGCAGATCCAGGTACTGTTTAAAAGAGTTTAGGGTCTCTGCCTCCACCACCAACTCGGGTAACAAATTCCAGACACCAACCACCCTCTGTGTAAAAAAGATCTTCCACATGTCCCTTCTAATCCTTCTGCCACTTAGCTTGAATCAATGACCATTGGTTTTTGAACTCCCTGCCAAGGGAAACCCCTCACAATTTTGTACATCTGCATCATGTTATCCCTCAGCCTTCTCTGTTCCAAGGAAAGCAAAGCCAAGTTCTCCAATCTCTCCTTGTAGATACAATTCTCAAGCCCTGGCAACATTCTTGTAAAACTCTTCCACACTTTCTCCTGAGCAAGTACGTCCTTCCTGTAATGTGGTGACCAGAACTGCACACAATACTCCAGTTGTGACCTCACTAGTGTCTTATAGTTTTGTATTCTACATCTCCGCCAATGCCTTCTCTACAACCTTATGTACCTGTACTGCTACCTGTAGGGACATGTGCCAAGACTTCTCACTTCATCTATCCCTGTCAGTATATTGCTATTTTTTGTCTATTCCCTTTTACTGTTTGACCTCCCCAAATGCATTACCTCACACTTATCAGAGTTGAACTCCATCTGCCACTTTCCTGCCCACCCCACCAACCCATCTGTATCATTTTGGAGTTTACAGCTATCCTCTACACTATCCACTACACAGCCAATTCTTGTGTCATCTGCAAATTTCCCAATCATGCTCCCCATGTTCGAGCCCGAATCATTAATATGTAAAACAAACAGCAGGGGTCCCACCACTGAGCCCTGCGGAACACCACTTGAAACAGCCTTCCTTTCACAAGGGCAGCCATTGACCATTCATAGAATCATAGAACCCCTATGGTGCAGAAGGAGGCCATTCAGCCCATCAAGTCTGCATCGACTCTCCAACACAGCACCCTACCCAGACCCTATCCCTGTGACCCCACACATTTCCCCAGTTAATCTCTCTAACCTACACATCCTGAGACACAAGGGGAAATTTAGCATGGCCAATCAACCTGACCCGCACATCTTTGGAGCGTGGGAGGAAACCTGAGAACCCGGAGGAAACCCACGCAGACACGGGGAGAATGTGCAAACTCCACACAGTCACCCAAGGCTGGAATTGAACCCAGGTCCCTAGCACTATGAGGTAGCAGTGCTAACCACTGTGTCACCGTGCCACCCATTTTGTTTCCTGTTGCGAATGCAACTTTGGATAAGTTCGCAACATTACCCTGTATCCCATGGGCTTTTATTCTTTTTGTATCCACGTTGCTCCTTTTATTCTTTGAGAAAATAATATTCTTTGAGAAATTATTCTATATGATAGATGATGTCCTATTTTAAGAATCAGCATGCTATGAAAGAACTCTTGAGTGCAGCTGTCCCTCTGAGTTGCTGTGGAATTCAGTTTGATGTCCCCATGATTAATTATTTTGTGCATTATGTTGACATGCTGATAGAACTTTGATGTGCTGTTTGTTCCCAGGGTGTCAAACAGAAAAGTTATTTCATTGACAGTGTATGTTTTTTTTATTCATTTGTGGGACGCAGGCGTCACTGGCTGGCCAGCATTTATTGCCCATCCCTAGTTGCCCTTGGGAAGGTGGTGGTGAGCTGCCTTCTTGAATCGCTGCAGTCCACATGCTGTGGGTTGACCCTCCCCAATGCCGTTAGGGAGGGAATTCCAGGATTTTTATCCAGGGACTGCGAAGGAATGGAGATATTTTTCCAGGTGAGAGGCTTGGAGGGGAACTTGCAGGTGGTGGTGTTCCCATGTATCTGCTGCCCTTGTCCCTCTAGATGGAAGTGGTTGTGAGTTTGGAAGGTGCTGTCTAAGGATCTTTGGTGAATTGCTGCAGTGCATCTTGTAGATAGTATCCACTGCGGCTACTGAGCGTCGGTGGTGAAGGGAGTGGATGTTTGTGGATGTGGTGCCAATCAAGCGGGCTGCTTTGTCCTGGATGGTGTCAAGCTACTTGAGCGCTGTTGGAGCTGTACCCATCCAGGGAAGTGGGGAGTATTCCATCACACTCCTGATTTGTGATAAGAATGAAGGAAGTACTCAATGTACCCTCCCCAAAATGTAGGAGAGGGGGAAAGAAACTGATTTGCCTGCATTGAATTGATCATTATCTGGCCATATGGGCAGGTGGGCTTTGAGACTTCCACATCTCTGAGATGCTCAAGACACAGCAGCCTGCTTGATTTTTGTGCCCTCCCTCTGGAGATGTGCTTTAGCTTCCCTCAGCATGTCTTTCTCATAATCCAGACAACAGTCATAATCCACTCTGTGCAGAACAGTCCACAGCACAGAGCCTTATCCCATCACCACTGTGACATTCTGCCATTAGGCTGTCACAGAATCATCCAATTCCGACACTGCAGAAGGAGGCCATTCAGCCCATTGAGCCTGCACTGACAACAATCACACCCAGGCCCTATCCCCATAACCCACAGCATTTACCCTGCTAATCCCTCTGACACTAGGGTCAATTTAGCATGGCCAATCAACCTAACTTGCACATCTTTGCAGTGTGGGAGGAAACCGGAGTACCCGGAGTAAACACACGCAGATGAAGGCATTGGCATTACTGGAATAGAATCATAGAATCCCTCCAGTGCAGAAGGAAGCCATTCAGCCCATCGAGTCTGCACCAACCACAATCCTATCTAGGTCCTATTCCCGTAACCCCACATATTTACCCCGCTAATTCCCCTGATGCTAAGGGGAAATTTAGTCCCCTTGGCAATTTAGTATGGCCAATGCACCTAACCTGCACATCTTTGGACTGTGGGAGGAAACCAGAGCACCCGGAGGAAACCCACGCAGACATGGGGAGAAAGTGCAAACTCCACACAGACAGTGACCTGAGGCCGGAATTGAACCCGGGTCCCTGACGCTGTGAGGCAGCAGTGCCAACCACTGCACCACCGTGTCCTTTTCTTTAATGCTGCCTTCATCTTATGTGTGTGAATCCAAGCTTTTCAGAGATTTCTTCCCTTTCTAAGCCCAAGATGTTTTGTGCCAGCTTACTGACAGCGCGCTCCTCCTGTGCTAATATCCGTGACCTCAGCGTGACTCCTATGGGGGCTGGGTGGAACACTTCCTTTGAACACTGAGTGACCACAGGAGTCAGGGTGTGATGGAGTGTCTGAGTACAGCCCTTCCTGAAGAGGCTTCCAAATAGTCACGGACGTCACCGCTGAATTCTTCCACCCATGTCCTGCTTACTTACACACGGATAATTCGCTTTCAGGCAAATCTGATGGCAAAGAATACAACACAAGGAGGGGGAGAAAAGAACCATTCATCCCCTTTTTTCTTCATCGCCGTGGTAACCGCTTCAGCTCAATAGAACCACTGAGAACCAGAATCCGTTAAGTTATTTTATTCAGCATTGAAACGTAAATCTCCAAATAAAAACAGGACTCCTGGGTTCACTATGCACACACATTGGACTGCTTTGTATCAAAAAAAGTAAACCTCAGTGTCCAGGGCCTGAATTTATTACCTCCCAGTAACACAGACACCAGAAATTTTCTTTTTACCACATTACAGGGCACTTCAACAAAAAACTGAATGGATATTATTTACGCTCAAAAGTCGCCAGCATCAATGCTGCTTTGCGTCGCTGCCATTGAGCGCATTAACAAGGCACTGATTGTTTAACTTTGCTGGGTCTGTCTTAACATTTCCGCAACTATGCTAAAAGGAGATTCCCTTTTAATGGCATCTTCGAGCTTCATGCCAGAAAATGGTAAAAAATCTACTGACTGCCGCCACTCTCCTTCACCCAAATCTTCTAATCGAGTTCCTGAGAAACCCCCAGTCCGCCACTATGCAAATGATCTAGAATGCTCCATCTTTACACACAATTCAAACTCCCTGCCCATTAGTCTATTAGCGGAATGCATTCATTGGGAAACGGCTGTAGCTGCTCGAGGTGGAGAAGGCCGACAGATCAGAAGAGTCCAGGTTCGACTCCTGGCTTGGAATAATGTTTACTAGTCTCTCGTTGGTACAGTGGTTAGTATCCCCACCTGTCAGGCAGTATGTGACTGGGGTTCTATTCCCAGAGGGAGATTTAAGTTTATTTATTTATTGGTATTACAAGTAGGCTTACATTAACACTGCAATGAAGTTACTGTGAAAATCCCCTCGTCGCCACACTCCAGCTCCTGTTCGGATACACTGAGGGAGAATTTAGCATGGCCAATGCACCTAACCAGCATGTCTTTCTGGACGGTGGGAGGAAACCGGAGCACCCGGAGGAAACCCACGCAGACACGAGGAGAACGTGCAAACTCCACACACAATGACACAATCTGGGAATCGAACCTGGGTCCCTGGCACTGTTAGGCAGCAGTGCTAACCACTGTGCCACCATGCCGCTTAGAAGTTGTGTTAAGGCAATGAAAAAACAGGAGGATAACCAGTTGGTTGATTGTTCTGCTCCCTATCCAGGGCTCTGAAGCAACAGTATCTGTACTTTCAGAGACTCCATCAGTGAACACAAAATGGATTTATTAATAAGAATTGTTCAGCAGTCACATGGTCGTGGCTAGCCCCCACCATGCCTCCAATCTAAGAAAGCTCTACTCCTGGGGTGATTCTCCACCCTGAGTCCCAATTGGTCACCCAAGCCAGCTGACCCTTTTCTGCTGTGTTCCCTTAAAAGGGACAATCACCACGTTCTCCCAACTGCAGAAACCAGCTAACACTCTGGAACTCCTCAGTATGGCATGGAATGATTGAATACAGAATAGCATATTTACATTCACACAACAAAAGTCCCCATCAAGGCAACTTCATATCGGAACACTGAAGATTATACAGTTTGTTCTCTATCAATCCACAGCCTTCAAATATCCAAGCTCAATTTCACCTAATAAGTCCTTTTCTAATCTTTTCTTCTACTCACTTCAGTTGGATTGCTGTCTGCAATGATGGTTTTTGGTTTTGAGTTTTTAAAAAATAGACCCTATTCTATGAGGCCAAAGGGTGGCACAGTGGTTAACACTGCTGTCTCACAGTGCCAGGGACCCGGGTTCGATTCCCGGCTTGGGTCACTGTCTGTGCGGAGTTTGCACGTTCTCCCTATTCTTCTTGTGTTTCCTCCGGGTGCTCTGGTTTCCTTCCACACTCCAAAGATGTGCAGGTTAGGTGGATTAGCCATGCTAAATTGCTCCTTAGTGTGGGGAGGACTAACAGGGGTTACATGGGGTTACGGGGATAGGGCCTGGCTATGACTGTAATACTACATTCTGCACTCTCTCCTTTCCTCCTCTATGAACGGTATGCTTTGTCTACATAGCGCACAAGAAACAATACTTTTCACTGTATACTAATACATGTGACAAAAATAAATCAAATCAAAAATCAAAAAACTGAGCTCCGCAGTGATTTAAATGTGTTTTATGACTGAGGAAAGGACCCTGGCAATAGTTCATTCAGCTTTGATTTGATTTGAACTGATTTGATTTATTATTGTCACATGTATTAACATACAGTGAAAAGTATTGTTTCTTGCGTGCTGTACAGACTAAGCATACCGTTCATAGAGAATGAAAGGAGAGAGTGCAGAATGTAGTGTTACAGTCATAGCTAGGGTGTAGAGAAAGATCAGCTTAGTGCGAGGTAGGTCCATTCAAAAGTCTGATGGCAGCAGGGAAGAAGCTGTTCTTGAGTCGGTTGGTACGTGTCCTCAGACTTTTGTATCTATTTCCCGCCGGATGAAAGTGGAAGAGAGAATGTCCGGGGTGCCTGGGGTCCTTGATTATGCTGGCTGCTTTGCCGAGGCGGCGGGAAGTGTAGACAGAGTCAATGGATGGGAAGCTGGTTTGCGTGATGGATTGGGCCGTCTTTCTTCAAAAAGTAGTTCCATGTATGAAGTGCATTGAGGTATCGGAGGGTTCATGGAATGACACAGCACAAGAAGCCATGATGTGGAGATGCCGGCATTGGACTGGGGTGGGCACAGTAAGAAGTCTCACAACACCTAATAAACCTATTGATTCCAGGTAAACCTTGTTGGACTTTAACCTGATGTTGTTGAGACTTCTTACACAGCACAAGAAGGAAGATATTTGGCCCTTTGTGTCATTGCTGAGCCATTTGACCCACCAAGCCTACACCGGTGTAGGCTTGGTGGGCCAAATGGCCTCCTTCTGCAATGTAGTGATTCCATGATTCTATGATTCTATGACTCTAAAACTCCAGCACACAAACGTCAAAAGCTTGGGAGTATTGCTAAATCTTTATAAAGCGTGCCTGCGGTCTCAACTGGAGTATTATGTGCAATCCCAGACACCGCATTTTAGGATGTATGATAAGGTCTGCATTGGTACCAAGGATCAGAAACTAAGCTATGTGAGAGACTCGAGAAGCTGGAGCTGTTCCCCCAGGGACAGTTAAGAGGAGATTTAATAGTTTTTCCAAATAAAGAACAAAGAACAGTACAGCACAGGAAACAGGCCCTTCGGCCCTCCAAGCCTGTGCCGCTCCTTGGTCCAACTAGACCAATCGTTTGTATCCCTCCATTCCCAGGCTGCTCATGTGACTATCCAGGTAAGTCTTAAACGATGTCAGCGTGCCTGCCTCCACCACCCTACTTGGGAGCGCATTCCAGGCCCCCACCACCCTCTGTGTAAAAAACATCCCTCTGATATCTGAGTTATACTTCGCCCCTCTCACCTTGAGCCCATGACCCCTCGTGATCGTCACCTCCGACCTGGGAAAAAGCTTCCCACTGTTCACCCTATCTATACCCTTCATAATCTTGTACACCTCTATTAGATCTCCCCTCATTCTTCGTCTTTCCAGGGAGAACAAGCGCAGTTTACCCAATCTCTCCTCATAGCTAAGACCCTCCATACCAGGCAACAGCCTGGTAAACCTTCTCTGCGCTCTCTCTAACGCCGCCACGTCCTTCTGGTAGTGCGGCGACCAGAACTGGACGCAGTACTCCAAATGTGGCCTAACCAGCGTTCTATACAGCTGCATCATCAGACTCCAGCTTTTATACTCTATCATGGATGGAGTTAAAAAGAAAATGGTTTCCACAGGCAAAAGGCTCAGTAATGAGGGGTATAGAAATAAAATACTTGATAAAAGAGCCAGAGATGAGATCAGTATTTTTTGTGCAGTGAGTTATTATGATCTGGAATGCGCTGATGGGGCAGTTTCAATAGTGTGCTTCTTAAATACTTGAAGGGGAGACAATTGCAAAGGGAATGTGAAAAGGTAGATATCTCTTTCAAGGATCCAGCAATGACACAAAGGGCCAAATGTCTTCCTTCCTGTGCTGTATAATTCTATGAACCCTCCAACACCACAGGGCACTTCACACAAGGAAGTATTTTTTGAATCATAGAATAGAATCCCTACAGTGCATTCAGCCCATCGAGCTTGCACCGACAACAATCCCATCCAGGCCCCGTAACCCCACAAATTTACCCTTCTAGTCCCCCGACACTAAGGGACAATTTAGCATGGCCACATCTTTGGATTGTGGGAGGAAACCGGAGCACCCGGAGGAAACCCGGGGAGAATGTGCAAACTCTGCACAGACAGTGACCTGAGGCCAGAATTGAACCCGAGTCCCTATCGCTGTGAGGTAGCAGTGCTAACCACTGTGCCTCCATGCCACCCCACGAAGAAAGACAGCTGGATGAACTATTGACGGGGTCCTTTTCCCACTCCAAAAACACATTTAAATCACTGCGGAGTTCAGTTTTTTGATTTGATTTGATTGGATTTATTATTGTCACATGTATTAGTATACAGTGAAAAGTATTGTTTCTTGCGCGCTATACAAAGCATACTGTACATAGAGGAGAGGAGAGAGTGCAGAATATAGTGTTACAGTCATAGCTAGGGTGTAGAGAAAGATCAACTTAATGTGAGGTAAGTCCATTCAAAAGTCTGACAGCAGCAGGGAAGAAGCTGTTCTCGAGTTGATTGGTACGTGACCTCAAACTTTTGTATCTTTTCCCCGATGGAAGAAAGTGGAAGAGAGAATGTCCAGGGTGCATGGGGTCCTTGATTATGCTGGCTGCTTTGCCAAGGCAGCGGGAAGTGTAGACAGAGTCAATGGATGGGAGGCTGGTTTGGGTGATGGACTGGGCTTTGTGTGATGGACTGAACATGCATGCAAACATACAAACCAATTGCACTTAACCCGCACATTTTTGGATCAACGTAGCGCGGGGTAGATCCATGGAAAAGTCTGACGGCAGCAGGGAAGAAGCTACTCTTGAGTCGGTTGGTACGTGACCTCAGACTTTTGTATCTTTTTCCCCATGGAAGAAGTTGGTGGAAGAGAGTGTGTCCAGGGGGACGTGTGATTATGCTGGCTGCTTTTCCGAGGCAGCGGGAAGTGCAGAGGGAATCAATGGGTGGGAGGCTGGTTTGCGAGATGGACTGGGCTTCATTCACGACCCTTTGTAGTTTCTTGTGGCCTTGGTCAGGGCACGCAGTTGCCAATCCACATTAGTTGTCTTCGAAGCTGCTAAAATTAAAAATACACAGGATGTACACAGTATGGCCTGGGGACCTGCAGATACTTTATCTTTTGGAGAATTGAGTAAAGAGGGCTGATAATAAGGCAGAAAAGTATTGTAAAGATTGCTTCAGCAGGTGGACTCCCTCTCTATCAGTTTTGGGCACTGTATACTTCACCATTGAACGTGCGAGAGGGACATATGAAGTCGAGAGAATTGTTCTTGTCTGTTGATTCAACAAAAAGTGGATTTATTGAAGTTAATGTTCATGTTTTCCTTCTTTACACCAGGCTAGGCATATCACCTGCTTCTTTGATTGAGCTTGCTTAAGCTTCTTATAGATGGGGTATTAACTGATGAACAGGTGAACATATTAGTTTGATTTTAATCCAAGTACAAACAGTTCAGTGATATCAGTTACTGCGAGCAGATGCTCCCTACCTACTTGCGGTCATTTCTGGACCTAATAATAGGAACGTGCGGAGGCCAGCCATAAATAAACAGTAGTTTTAGTCTAGTGCACGCTTAAATGAGTTCAAACTATTCTTGAACAAATAAAGGATTTCCCTCAGGGAAGAGTGAAACAAGAAGGTTATCTTCTCATCTCTGTTCTGTAGGATATCCGCATCTTTGATCTTCCATAAACATTTTACATGGGAGAAAGAAAATAAAGTTAAACCATTAAAATCAGTCCTTAGTCAAATCTCAAGGAGAGACAATATCAACATTTATTGCCATGGGATGCATTGAAGTAAGACCCTATCTTTTGTGTTAAATGAATGATTTTCTTTTCCCCTCTTCCTTTCTGAAGATGTTGATTTGCTGCTGAGCTTGACAAGGCCCAAGAACTTACAGTATCTCACCCAAGAGGTATCTTGCCCTTGCAGTCGAGGGCGCATTAACTGAGCTCTTTATTTGCATTCTTACATGGGATGTGGGCATCGCTGGCTGAGCCAGCATTTATTGCCCATCCCTAGTTGCCCTTAAACAGAGTGGCTTGCTAGGCCATTTCAGAAGGCAGCTAAGAGTCAACCACGGGGCGGCACGGTAGCACAGTGGTTAGCACTGCTGCTTCACAGCTCCAGGGACCTGGGTTCGATTCCCGGCTCGGGTCACTGTCTGTGTGGAGTTTGCACATTCTCCTCGTGTCTGCGTGGGTTTCCTCCGGGTGCTCCGGTTTCCTCCCACAGTCCAAAGATGTGCAGGTTAGATTGATTGGCCATGCTAAAATTGTCACTTAGTGTTCTGAGGTGTGTAGGTTAGAGGGATTAGCGGGTAAATGTGTAGGGATATGGGGGTAGGGCCTGGGTGGGATTGTGGTCGGTGCAGACTCGATGGGCCAGATGGCCTCTTTCTGCGCTGTAGGATTTCTTTCTACATTGCTGTGGGTCTTAAGTTTAAGTTTATTTATTAGTGTCACATGTAGGCTTGCATTAACACTGCAATGAAGTTACTGTGAAAATCCCCTAGTCGCCACACTCCTGTTCGGGTACACTGAGGGAGAATTTAGCATGGTCAATGAGTCACATGTAGGTCAGACCAGATAAGGACAGCAGATTTCCTTCCCTAAAGAATATTAGTGAACCAGATGGGTTTCAATGACAATTGACAATGGTTTCATGGTTATCAGTAGACTTTTAATTCCAGATTTTTATTGAATCCAAATT
This sequence comes from Mustelus asterias, assembly GCF_964213995.1. Lineage (NCBI taxonomy): Eukaryota > Metazoa > Chordata > Chondrichthyes > Carcharhiniformes > Triakidae > Mustelus > Mustelus asterias. The sequence goes on from NC_135823.1 coordinate 19,176,897, forward strand.
TCCCCATCTGCCATGGTGGGATTCGAACCCAGGTCCCTGGTATGTTAGAGTCATTGAGTCATAGAGTCATAGAGGTTTACAGCATGGAAACAGGCCCTTCGGCCCAACTTGTTCATGCCGCCCTTTTTTTTTAGACCCTTAAACTAATCCCAATTGCCCGCATTTGGCCCATGTTAAGCTGGGTCTCTCGATTACTAGCCCAGTGACAATGCCACTGCCTTTTGATCAACATCCAAGCACACGCTTCCAAGAGAGAGTCCAACTTTTAAAAGATATATATTTTTCTCCTTTGTCTTTCTAAATGCCAACCTTTATTGCTTAAAACAGTTGAAGCAATTCCTTTTGGGAGGAATGTAAAAACCAGACAGGTAATGAGTCCTTGGCTGGTTTTCTCCTCCTTGTCTGTCAGTGAACAGTGTGGACAAGCTCCAGAACTTCCCACACAGAGACCTCAGTACAAAGTGTGGGTGTCCAACACACCCCATCGACTCAAAGCAAAATACTGCAGATACTGAAAATCTGAAAGAATAAAAACAGAAAATGCTGGATAACCTCAGCAGGTCTGGAAGCATCTGGCAGAACTGTAGAAGGGTCATACGAAATTGAAATGTTAGCTGCGTTTCTCTCGCCACAGATGCTGTCAGACCTGCTGAGTTTATCCAGCATTTTCTGTTGTTATACCATATAATCTGTTATTTAACATTCAACCAATTTGTCCTTCCGTCTTACACTTGGAACATAAGGTGGCGATGCCGGTGTTGGGCTGGGGTGGGCACAGTAAGAATTCTCACAACACCAGGTTAAAGTCCAACAGGTTTATTTGGAATCACGAGCTTTCGGAGCGCTGCCCCTTCATCAGGTAAGTGAAGGATGAGATGAAGGTGCTCCGAAAGCTCGTGACTCCAAATGAACCTGTTGGACTTTAACCTGGTGTTGTGAGACTTCTTACTTAGAACAAAGGAACAGGAGTAGATACAGCAGTAGGCCATTCAACCCATCAAACCTGTTCCACCATTCAATGAGATCATGGCTGATCTGTCACCTAACTCCTTATACCTGCTTTTGGCCCATTTTAAATCCCTGCAGTACAGAAGGAGGCCATTCGGCCCATCAAACCTTCACCAACAACAATCTCACCCTATCCCCATAACCCCACATATTTACCCCCAACAGTAAGGGGCAATTTATCATGGCCAATCTACCTAACCTGCACATCTTTCGGACTGTGGGAGGAAACCGGAGCACTCGGAGGAAACCCACGCAGACACGGGGAGAATGCACAGACAGTCACCCGAGGCCGGAATCTAACCCAGCTCCCTGGCACTGTGACAGTGCTAACCTCTGTGCCACTGTGCCACCCTAATATCCCTGAATACCTTAATTAACAAAAATGTATCTACCTCAGATAAGGATAGCAACAGATCTAGCATCAACTGCCATTTGTGGAAGAGAGTTCCAAACATCTACCACCCTTTGTGTGTAGAAGTGCTTCCGAACATCTCTCCTGAATGGTCTGGACCTCACTTTTAGACTATGCCTTCTAGTTGTAGAATTCCCATCCGGTGGGAATACTTTATCTTTATCTACCCTGTCTTTTGCTGTTAATATCTTGAAGACTTCGGTCAGATCACCCCTTAACCTTCTAAATGCGAGAGAATTTAGAAGTTTAATCTGTGTAATCTCTCTCCTCTCTCTCTCTCTCTTCTTATCAAGATATTGAGTGGTACTTGTAAACTTTCCCAGAGCAAGGCTTATTTTTGGAGAGAGTGTTTCAATTATACGCAGCTGCAGAGCGAATATTTTGACGAGTAGCCTAAACTGACCATTTGTGAGAGTTTTCCAATCTTTCCCATCAGAGGTCAGGTTGGAAAAGTGGTGTTGAAGCCATTGATGGCAATGAAGTTTAAAGTTTATTTATTAGTGTCACAAGTAGCTTACATTTACACCGCAATGAAGTTACTGTGAGAATCCCCTAGTCGTCACACTCCTGTTCGGGTACACTGAGCCAATACACTTAACCAGGACGTCTTTCGGACTGTGGGAGGAAACCAGAGCACCCGGAGGAAACCCACACAGACATGGGGAGAACGTGCAGACTCCGTACAGACAGCCAAGGCGGGAACCGAACCCAGGTCCCTGGCACTGTGAGGCACAGTAAGAAGTCTCACAACACCAGGTTAAAGTCCAACAGGTTTATTTGGTAGCAAATACCATAAGCTTTCGGAGCGCTGCCCCTTCGTCAGATGGAGTGGAAATCTGTTCTCCAACAGTGCACAGAGACACAGAAATCAAGTTACAGAATACTAATTAGAATGCAAATCTCTACAGCCAGCCAGGTCTTAAAGGTACAGATAATGTGGGTGGAGGGAACATTAAACACAGGTTAAAGAGATGTGTATTGTCTCCAGACAGAACAGCTAGTAAGATTCTGCAAGATCAGGGGGAAAGCAGTGGGGGTTACTGATAATGTGACATAAATCCAACATCCCGGTTTAGGCCGTCCTCATGTGTGCGGAGCTTGGCTTGTGCGAGGCAGCAGTGCTAACCACTGTGCCACCGTGCCACCCCACTATATAGTGCAGCACTTTTGAAAGAAAGCCCACGACATATTGCTGACGGGCAGCCTCCGAGTCACCCACCCCGCCATCATAATCCAGGGTGCCATTTTTAAAGGCCTCTCCAGTGCACAGCATATAAACCGGTTACCCAGGTGTACTCCCCTGGCACACCCCCCTCCTCCCCCAGCACTATCCTGACATCAAGCTGGCACTACCTAGGCAGGGTAGTGTTAACTTAATGTCAGGGCACTCGCCAGGCGTGACCCTCTTCCCTCACTGTGCGCTGTGTTCACCTGAGGTCCCCGGGAGGTCCGCTCGCCAGGTGCGTGCCTCTGGAGACCAGTCATGCTTCCCACCGTCATGCCATCACGCCACCATGGGTGGATTTTTTGACGTGGAGGGATGATTCTGGGGTATCAACCTGATAGCAATATGTTAATTTATTATAATAATGTTCCCGATGTTCAATATCAAGAAACGTGGCCCTTCACTGACGGGGAAGGGGACAATTGTGTCACGCTTTGATATAAAACACAACTTTGCACATCTCGTGATATTTCCCGCTCCTGGTGCTGAACCTGCCCGATACAAATAGGAGCAGAAAATCCCGGCCATAGAGTGAAACAGCAGAGAAAGAGCCCGTCCAGCTGTAATCTTAGGTAAATCTATCTAATCGGTCCTCTTGCCTGCTCTTTCCTCATAACCGCAGAATTATTTTCCCCTTCAATGGTTTATCCACTTCTACCCTGAGTGCCGTTATTGAAACTCCTTCCACCACCCTTTCAGACAGTGAATTCACATCACAACCACAAAAACCTTCCTTTAGCCAATCTGCTTATCAGACTGAAGTTAATGGATGTGTCCTGGGAGACAAATTAAACTTCAATTTTTAAAACTAATACATGGGAATGGCTATAGTATAACACAGTAACATGTCTTTAATGAGTGTAGCTAAAAACTGGTACAGGGATGATTTTACAGTTCAGTGGAATGTTCATGATGCCGTAGAGGTGTTTAACATTGAATAAGTCATATTTAATACATATAATAAGAGCCTGGTGCAGTTTGATCTCAGGATGCAGTTGAACCATAGAATCCCTGCAGTGCAGAAATCCAGCCTGCACCAACTCTCTGAAAGAGCATCCCACCCAGGCCCAAACCCCACCTTATCCCCATAACCTCACACATTTACCATGGCTAATCCACCTTAACCTGATTTGATTTGATTTGATTTATTATTGTCACATGTATCATTATACAGTGAAAAGTATTGTTTCTTGCTCGCTACACAGACAAAACATGGGAAGGAAAGGAGAGAATGCAGAATGTAGTGTTACAGTCATAGCTAAGGGGTAGAGAAAGATCAACTTAATGCGAGGTAGGTCCATTCAAGAGTCTGATGACAGCAGGGAAGAAGCCGTTCTTGAGTCAGTTAGTACGTGATCTCAGACTTTTGTATCTTTTTCCCGACGGAAGAAGGTGGAAGAATGTTCGGGGTGCGGTGGGATCCTTGATTATGCTGGCTGCTTTTCCGAGGCAGAGGGAAGTGTAGACAGAGTCAATGGATGGGAGGCTGGTTTGAGTGATGGATTGGGCTTCATTCACGACCCTTTGTAGTTTCTTGTGGTCTTGGGCAGAGCAGGAGCCCTACCAAGCTGTGATACAACCAGAAAGAATGCTTTCTATGGTGCATCTGTAAAAGTTGGTGAGTGTTGTAGCTGACATGCCAAATCTACACATCTTGGGGCACTAAGGGGCGATTTAGCATGGCCAATGCACCTAAACAGCATGTCTTTTGGACTGTGGGAGGAAACCCATGCAGACAGGGGGAGAATGTGCAAACTCCACAAAGTAAGAAGTTTAACAACACCAGGTTAAAGTCCAACAGGTTTATTTGGTAGCAAAAGCCACACAAGCTTTCGGAGCTCCAAGCCCCTTCTTCAGGTGAGGAAGGGGCTTGGAGCTCTGAAAGCTTGTGTGGCTTTTGCTACCAAATAAACCTGTTGGACTTTAACCTGGTGTTGTTAAACTTCTTACTGCGTTTACCCCAGTCCAATGCCGGCATCTCCACATCAAACTCCACAAACACAATGACCCGAGCCGGGAATCAAACCCGGGTCCCTGGCGCTGTGAGGCAGCAGTGCTAACCACTGTGCTAAAAAGTGTTGGGCTTAGTTAGCATTTGGGTGGGAGACCACCCGGGAAAGTTTCTCGATTGTTTAAAAAAAAGACAAAAGGTCAACCATACAATGGGAACTAAATGGTGAGCAAAGTCCACTGGGCAAATACCACCTTCAGTTGAGAAGGATGTAACCTTCAATCAACTCAGTCAACTCCTGCTTCTGGCTAGACCATAAAGGACAAAGCAGAGGCTAATTTAACTCTACCTCTTGAGCGCACGAGCAAATAACAGGTCACAGAACAGTGACAAGGAGAACATGCTTGCAGATTTTGAGCGATACACTGGATAATGAAGAGTTACTCAAAGAAATATCATTTTAAAAATTGCTGCATTTAACTGAAGTGCAAGTGGAAAATAGAACTTCAAAAAAAACTGTAAGAGGAGCATGCTATAAATAATGTATTGTCAGGAATTCACTATTGTTGCCAGCGCCGTCTCAGCAACAGACTCCCTTAAGACCAGTATGGAATGCAGTGTGATTGGATTGGCTGTCAGACACATTCACACAAAGCAGACCGGGCGAACCTATCTTCTCCTCCCCAGCAACTCCCAAATTGAGCAGGAGTTTTGAACATCGATATGGGGTGAAATACTGCACTATTGTGGGACAGTAGGAGGAGCTCTAATGTAATTCTCTGCAAATACAATTTGCCAGCTTAAAGTGCAGTATTAAAGATCTTCTCAAAAGAGCTTTGTTAAAACCTATTGTGCCTCAAATTCTAGCATGAAAACCTTCCAAATTCAAGCCCTCCTGGTCGGGAAAGAGTTTAGGTTATCTTTACGTCTGATGCTATCTACATCACTATAATTGCATGCACTATCTTTGCTGCCAGGTTTAGCAAGACTATTTTACAATCCGTCAACACAATCATATGGACCATCTAGCTCTCCTTACACAAGCAAAGACCAGTCACTTCCAATGATCCACTCCAGCTATGAAATGCAAATGGTGGATATTGGACGAGCGCGTCTTGTGGCACAGTGGGTAGCATCGCTGCCTCCGAGCCAGAGGCTCTGCGTTCGCGCCCCACTCTAGGGGGCCGATTCTCCAGGAGAATTGCATGGGGGGGTGATGTACGGGGTTCCTGCGAGTGTTTGCTAGTGTCTCCCAGTGCCGGATTTCCAGCGCGGTCTGTTCCACTGGGTGCAGGGCCTATTCCCACCTGTTGGTTTCAGCCTCCCAGGTGGGAATAGGCCCCACCCCCTGAAATTTAATGCGATTCAGAGACTGGTGGCCTCTGCAGTGCACAGAGTGTGGGAGATTCGAGTGCGAACTCCCACTGAAAAAACCAGCGCGAATGACTCCAGTTTTCCCGCAAATTCAACACTTCAAATTTTTTGGGGAGAATTCCACCCGAGGACATTGTGGCCAAGGTAGGTGCGTTCATAAGATGGATGTCATCAACCTGTAAATCCTCCCAATTTGCTTCTAGCAGGTAAGAGCGGGAGTGTATCCTGGTCAACCCAAACCTGAAGAAGACAACAGCGAACGGTGGCACAGTGGTCAGCACTGCTGCCTCACCGCGCCAGGGACCCGGGTTCAATTCCAGCTTCTGGTGACTGTGTGGAGTTTGTACATTCTGCCCGTGTACCCGTGGGTTTCCTCTGGATGCTCCGGTTTCCTCCCACACTCCAAAGATGTGCAGGTTAGGTGCTAAATTGCCCATTAGTGTCTCAAGATATATATAGGTTAGGGGGATTAGCGGAGTAAATAGATGTGGTTATGGGGATAAGAGTCGGTGCAGATTCGGTGGGCTGAATAGCCTCCTTCTGCACTGCCGGGATTCTATGGTTCAAACCACTGTAGCAGTACCAAGTATAATGTAAATCCATGGCTGTTCCTGCCTTCTTGGGGCATAGCAACTGGAGAGAGAGATGTTGGGCCTCGAATAACATATCACAAGTTATACTCAGCAAGGATGTCACTACAAATGTTGTTTTCCAGGTGACATGAAGGCTAGAACTGCTACCTCACAGCACCAGGGACCAGGTTCAATTCCAGACCTGGGCTCAATTCTGGCCTTGGGTGACTGTACGGAGTTTGCACGTTCTCCCCGTGTCTGCGTGGGTTTCTTTCCGATGTTTTGGTATCCTCTCTCAGTCCAAAGATGTGCGGGTTGGGTGGAATGGCAATGCTAAATTGCCCCTTAAATGTCTAAAGATGGTGTAGATTCGGGGGATTAGTGGGATAAATGTTTGGAATTACGTGGATAGGGCAGGGAGGGTGGGCCCGGGTAAGACGCTCTGTCAGAGAGCCGGTGCACACTCGATGGACTGAATGGCCTCCTTCTGCATTGTAAAAATGATATTATTTTTGTTGCAGGTGTACACAGCAAAGCAATGTTACAGCAGCTCTGACATTATACTGAAGGCTTCAGCTGCTGCAGAGACTGTCCCCAGGAGCATAGGAAATGAGTCAATACGGTTTCAGTTTTTTCAAGCAATGAAGTCCTTTATTAGAAAGGAAAGGATGGGTCCCCATCAGCTTTCACTGTAACCATTCAGGTGCCATCCCTGAGTATCAGCGATTATATTTACAGTGCTTTACAGTCATTTGTTTCCAGATACTGGAATATAAATAAGCAATTAAATCTAAGCGTTCAAACATTGCGTTTTTACAGATCAGAAAGCTTTCTGAATATTAAGCAACCATTTCAAATATACAGCAACACAAAACAACAGTAAATACTGTCCAGATAATTATATACAATACAAATAACCCAGTATGGGTCACTGTCTCAGAGCATAACATGACTGATATCTGCTGCTCTAAGTGCTACACACACAATGGGATCATTCTTAACCCTTTCATTCCCTCCCTTATTCTGAAATCAAGGAGCAAGGATTCACGCAGCTCTAAGAGCTGTTGAGGGGGCACGAATGAAAGGGTTAGAAAAAAATGATGCAATTTTATGTTAAAAGACGATGTCAAGAAAATATTAAATGTGCTCAATGCAAATCAGGTTCGATCTTTAGCCTGCGCTGAGTAAACTTCTCTCAGTGAGAAGGAGGCAGGCTACAATCTTAACGTCCTCAGAGTAAGATGGGGAAGTTCCAATTTCTGCTTCTCGAGCCTGGAATCAAGTATCAATAGTAAAAGTACATGGGCATAAGTGGGATGCACGGTGGCACAGTGGTTAGCACTGCTGCCTCACAGTGCCAGGGACACAGGTTCGATTCCAGCCTCGGCTCACTGTCTGTGTGGAGTTCGCACGTTTTCCCCGTGTCGGCGTGGGTTTCCTCCGGGTGCTCCGGTTTCCTCCCACACTCCAAAGATGTGCGGGTTAGGTTGATTGGCCATGCTAAATTGCCCCTTAGTGTCAGGGGGATTAGCGGGGTAAATACGTGGGGTTACGGGGATAGGGCCTGGGTGGGATTGTTGCTGGTGGGCCGAATGGCCTCCTTTTGCACTACAGGGATTCAATGATACCATGAGAGCATCTCTGATGCGCCCCCAAATTAAATACTGTGTCATTTTAGACAGTGGCCTCAGGTAATCCATCTGATCCACACAAATGATTGGAGTGGGTGGGTTAAAAACAGGGCAAAGGTCAAGTGGTTTTTAAGAAGGGACAATGATTCAACGATTTCTTTTTAGAAAAAAAATCTCTCTTCAACTAGGCTCAGTTATTTGACGCAGAATAAAAAAAGATTTGCAAATAAGTGGCCTTATGACTTTTATAAAAAATTACAGTGTGTAACACCATTTTGAAGTCATTTTGCAATGGAGTGATATTTCGCAATACCAAACATTACGATTAATAGAATTAATCAAACAGAATTTTCAGTCAGTCTTCCATTAACTGTTAGTGCAGCACATTTTCCAAATTAATTCCAAAAGAGTTTCACGAGTAGCCAACTCCTTTACACGCCATTAATTCATAGGATTCTAACAGCAAGGGAAGAAAAGTGCTTTCACGTAGAGACAGACCTCAGGAATAATCAGAGGCCGCGTCTAAGAGCCTCCAACAGCCAGCCTTGAACACAAGCTTTACCAGTGACATCGTACAATGAACACAGATAGTAAAGTAAGAGGAATCCTTTCAGGAAATCTCAAATTATCTTTTAATCCCACCTCGGGCAGTCTTGAGACAAAATCATTCTCCAGATTTGACGAGAAATTGGAAATTATTCAACATTCTTCAGGCATGTTCAGTCCCATGTTTTAGCATCCACTGAAATGGAATCTTTGAAACATCATGGCACTGCCTAGCATCTGAAATAGTGGCTCCAACTCAGAGCAGCCTTCCTCAGCAGGTTGAGCAGAACCTGCTCCTAGCGTCTGGCTTTTTAAGTGTCACAATGAAAAGCAGTGAATGTTTAAGGTTGGCTCAGGGAGGAGTCGTTTACATTCCTAAAGATTAGCCGATACATCGGCAACACTTGCAATTTCACACTCGGGGAAAATTAATTACACAACATACATACACACACACACACACACGCACAATCGCGCAACCTCTGTGATGTCTGTTAGCTTCCTGTTCTGCTCAGACTCAGAGCATGGCTCTGTTCCGTACCAAACAGGAGGGAGACACTAAAGACGATTGATAAATTTGGGCCGCACAGCAGCCCTAACATCTGGCAGTGTGCATTAACACTGCTACAACAACAAAAAAGCTTCACAGCTAAGTATACAGTGGTCACCACAGCCCCTTTAGATACCGGGGTTACATGGGACGAGGTTAGAGGTTAGTAAGTAACGTTGCGAGGACACCACGGGGTATCAGGATACAGGAGGCAATGGATTGAGCGAAACCTAGAGAAAACAAGAAAACAATCGATTAGTTTAATGGTACATGAGACAAATAGTCTTCTTAAAGCTAAAGTTTATTTATTAGTCACAAGTAAGGCTTACATTAACACTGCAATGAAGTTATTGTGAAATTCCCCTAGTCGTCACACTCCGGCGCCTGTTCGGGTATACTGAGGGAGAATTTAGCATGGCCAATGCACCCTAACCAGCACATCTTTGGACTGTGGGAGGAAACTGGAGCGCCCGTAAAAAACCCACGCAGACACGGGGAGAATGTGCAGACTCAGCACAGACAGTGACCCAAGCCGGGAAATCGAACCCGGGTCCCTGGCGCTGTGAGGCAGCAGTGCTAACCACTGTGCCACCTCTTGCAACTTACAGTTAAAATGACTTGCAATCAGAATTGTTTCCACTTCAAGTTAGTGACTGATATTGAGTGGAAAGATCTGAATATAATTCAGAGCTTTGTGTGGCGCAAGCTTTACAGTTTAAACTTGTTCATTTATCACCTTGTGCTGCTGAACTAATCTATCACTGCCTCTGGACAATGAACTGCAGACAGAATTACTGCCACGCCAGAGTTATCACACTCAATTGTTTGCTCAATAAAACAAGCCAAGGTTCTTATCACAGCACAAGTATTTGGTTTCGTTCCAGTTACCCATTTGTTCGGAATGGCTAGGGTGACAACTGGCAGGCTGGATGCTTCCGAGACTTCTGATACAGAAGTGATTGGAGTTGCAAATGATTCCAACTTAATAACAGCCTGGATTAAAGTTTTTTTTAAGTTCACTTATTAGTGTCACAAATTGGCTTACATTAACACTGCAATGAAGTTACTGTGAAAATCTCCAAGTCGCCACACTCCGGCGCCTGTTCCGGTACACTGAGGGAGAATTTAGCATGGCCAATCCACCTAACCAGCACGTTGTACGGACTGTGGGAGGGAACTGGAGCACCCGGAGGAAACCCACGCAGACACGGGGAGAATGTGCAGACTCTGCACAGACAGTGACCCAAGCCGGGAATTGAACCTGGGTCCCTGGCACTGTGAGGCAGCAGTGCTAACCACTGGGATGCCCTTAATTGTGTTGAACTCACTAAGTGCAGCCACTTTAATGCTGCAGGGATCGGTGCTGGGGCCTCAACTGTTTACCATATACATAGACGATCTGGAGGAGGGGACCGAGTGTAGGGTAACAAAGTTTGCAGATGACACAAAGATGAGTGGGAAAGCGAATTGCGTGGAGGATGCGGAAAGTCTGCAGAGAGATTTGGATAGGCTAAGTGAGTGGGCGAGGATCTGGCAGATGGAGTATAACGTTGACAAGTGTGAGATTATCCACTTTGGAAGGAATAATAGTAAAATGGACTATTATTTAAATGGTGAAAAATTACAACATGCTACTGTGCAGAGGGACCTGGGGGTCCTTGTGCATGAATCGCAAAAATTCAGTTTGCAGGTGGTCAAGAAGGCAAATGGAATGTTGGCCTTTATCGCGAAGGGGATGGAGTATAAAAGCAGGGAGGTCTTGCTGCAATTGTACAAGGTACTGGTGAGGCCACAACTAGGGTACTGTGTGCAATTTTGGTCCCCTTATTTGCGGAAGGATATATTGGCCTTGGAGGGAGTACAGAGAAGGATCACCAGGTTGATACCGGAGATGAGGGGATTAGCTCATGAGGAGAGATTGAGTAGATTGGGCCTGTAGTCGTTGGAGTTTAGAAGGCTGAGGGGAGATCTTATAGAGACATATAAGATAACAAAGGGGCTAGACAGAGTAGAGGCAGAGAGATTCTTTCCACTTAGAAAGGAAACAAGAACTAGAGGACACAGCCTCAAAATAAGGGGGAGTCAGTTTAGAACAGAGTTGAGGAGGAACTTCTTCTCTCAGAGGGTAGTGAATCTCTGGAATTCTCTGCCCATTGAAGCAGTGGAGGCTACCTTGTTAAATATGTTTAAGACACAGGTAGATAGATTTCTGATCAATAAGGGAATTAAGGGTTATGGGGAGCGGGCGGGTAAGTGGAACTAAACCACTATCAAATCAGCCATGATCTTATTGAATGGCGGGGCAGGCTCGAGGGGCTAGATGGCCTACTCCTGCTCCTATTTCTTATGTTCTTATGTTCTTATTAGTGCTCCACTGTCAATGCTTAGCTTACTGAAGGCAGATAATCTGCTCCCTCACCCCTCACCACCCCCCCTTCCACCCCACCCACCACCCAAGCAACGTCTATGGAAATAGTTCTGCTACGTGCACTGCCCACAATATCCTGATCATTTCCGTTAACAGCTAGAAAATCATGGGCCCTCCGCACCAATCTCTTCAATTTGTGCTTCTAGCTAGCAAGCTTTTCCAAAAAGAGCTTTGACTCATCAGCAACCCCCGCCCACCCCTTCCTACATTGACCAATATCGTCAAAGCATAAAACGTAGTAAAGAAAATGCCTTGAGTATACAACAGAACCCAGATAGCTCTTTATACACCACAAGGTGCTTGCTTAATGCAATTGGTATTTGTCTCTTCAGTGGTTCTCCAGCAAGTTAACTACAAAGAGGAAACCACCTTTATAAGAATTAGTTTCTGCACACTTTATAACAAGCAGAAATGAGTTTTTCAGCAGCGATTGGAATGGAATTAGAGGTTTTATTGGTGATGAGGGCTGTGTGACTTTGAAACTCTCTGCCTCAAAAGGGAGGGTCATTGAATATTTTTAAGACAGAGGTGGACGAGGGCTGGAATTCTCCGGCCGTTCACGCCGGCGGGATTCTCCGGTCCCGCTGGGAGCCCATGGGTTTCCCGCCGGCTTGGGGTGATGTCAATGGGAATTCCCATTGGAAGCGGCGGGACCAGAGAATCCCGCCACCAGCAAACAACACGCCACCTCCCGCTGGCGGGAAACACACGGCTTGGAGGCCGGGGAATCTCACCCAAGGTTCTCGTTAGGCAGGGGAGGTAGATGGGAATGTGGAATTCGAAACATAACAGATCATAGAAACAAGAAGCAGGAGTAGGCCATTCGGCCCTTCGAGCCTGCTCTGCCATTCATTTTGATCATCGAATTCAATATCCTGATCCCCCCCCTTTCCTTTGACCCCTTTAGCCCCAATAGAAACATAGAGCCCATGGTCAGCCATGATCTTAAGGCAGAGCAGGCTTGAGGAGCTGAATGGCCTACTTTTGCACCTAATTCTATGTTTGGAGCATCTCTGTAACAAAGCACATGCTTAATCTCTAATGTTAACTAGGCTGCTGAATTCATGCATGGCAATGGAATCTCACACTTACCGAGATGGATCCTCCTCAATGGAGAAACCTCCCTTCAGGTTAATCGCATTCCTTTTATTTTCAAATGTGCCGTAGCTCAACGTGACCTGAAATACAGAGCAGTTCAATTCTTAACAGCGTGACATTTCTTCCTGAGGAACGGGCACAATCTCTTACTGAAATACTGTCAGGCTGGTTGCCATGTCCGCTGCTTACCTGGTTGGGAATGTCAGCTCTCATGACTTGCTGCAGGTTCTCCAAGTGCGAGTGGAACAGGTTACTCCGAATCAGTCTCACGCCCAGAATGGCCTCGATGATGTAGCCAATGGTACAGTCGTCGGGAAGGCGGATTTTCTCCGCAGTGTTCATGAAGTGCCCTCCGCTGTGGAGAAATGTAGGAAGCAGAAATTGGGATACGGTGCTTGGTTCAAGGCAGCTCACCCCAGCTGGGGAGGCTTGTAACAAAATATTCAAATATCCAACAAATCCTCAACAATTAGATTAGGATGTAGATTTATATAGACAATCTTATATTTTAATTCATTGGATGTGGGTGTCGCTGGCTGGGCCAGTCTCTAGGGCCTAATTACCCTAGAAGTGAGCCCATTTCAGAGGGCAGTTAAGAGTCATAAAATCCTTACAATGCAGAAGGAGGCCACTTGGCCCATCGAGCCTGCACTGATGACAATCCCATCCAGGCCCTATCCCCGTTACCCCATGTATTTATCCTACTAATCTCCCTGACACTAGGGTTAATTTAGCATGGCCAATCCACCCAACGAGCATATCTTTGGTCTGTGGGAGGAAACCAGAGCACCCGGAGGAAACCCATGCAGACACGGGGAGAACATGCAGACTCCACACAGACAATCACCCAAGCCAGGAATCGAACCCAGGTCCCTGGCATTGTGAGGCAGCAGTGCTAACGCTGTTCCATCATGCCGCCCCTGGAGCACTCAGAGGGAACCCACGTAGACATGGGGAGAATGTGCAAATTCCACACAGTTACCCAAGGTTGGAATTGAACCGGGACCCCTGACACTGAGGCAGCAGTGCTAACCACTGTGTCGCCCCACTGTGCCACCCCAGTCTTTTAACTGCTCTCTGAAATGGCCCCAGTAATCGCTGTGGATCTGGAGTCACATGTAAGCCAGACCAGTTAAGGATGGCAGATTTCCTTTCCTCAAAGACATTAGTGAACCAGATGGGTTTTCCCTACAATTGACAATAGACTTTTAATGCCAGATTTTTCGACCATAGTGGAACTTGGACCCAGGTCCCCAAAACATTACCCCGGGGTCTCTGGATTACTAATCCAGTGACAATCACAACTGTATCAGGCATAGGGATGTGATGGCAAAGTGGTATTAAATATTTCATTTGAACTTTTAAAATATATACAAGCAGTATTACGTCAAGCTTGAAATCGATTTCTCACTTGGCTGTTTGGGAAGGGAATCAATGTGTGTCACTTGTTTGAATAAATGTGGGAAAATTGGTTTATTATTCAAAAAGGTCCCAGTCAGAAAACAGCTACTGCGGACAACATGCAAATGCTCAAGGCGTGTGTGTTTGGCAGTGCCCATACCTTGCCCAGGGACTCATCTTCAGCGCCAGTCCTCGGCTAATACAGAATCCAGCCCCACCAGTCGCAAACCAGAAATGTACTGGGCGCTGCGAGAAAAGAACATCATTAAATAAAATACCATCCTCTTTCAATGCCCTCACTGCCCAATCAACTCTAAGAAACACAAAGGCACTGGCACAAAGATGTAGCAAGATACCCAAGTTAGCTTATCCAATTTTCAGGGAGGGGGTGACCCAGGATGCCAAACCCCTTCCCCAAAGATTTATTCTTTGCCTTAACCATGGTTTAGTTGGTGGCACCCTCACCTCCGAGTTAGGAGCTTCTAGATTGTTCCTCCAGTGACTGGACTCCAGAAACCTAGGCTGGTATTGCCTCTCCGTGCAGTACTGAGAGAGTGCTGCGCTGTCGGAGGTGTCCGCTTTTGGATGAGGCCCCATTTACCCCCTCAGGTGGGGGTAGAAGATTCCATGACACTGTTTCAAAGAGTAGGGGAGTTCGCCTGAGCGGACTGGCCTCTATCAATACCTGGCCATTGTCGCACTGTGGGATCTTGCAGTGCACAAATGGGCTGCCACATTTTATACATTACAACAGGGGCCACACTTCAGAAAGAGCTTTGTTGGCTGTACAAAAAACTCTGGGGTGTCCCGAGGTTCTGGAAAGTAATGCAAGCCTTTCTTTTAAACAGCTAAATGTTAACTCTTGCTCTGCCCACTAAAGACCTTGGCAAATTATGTTAAACAGCCATCTGTGCCAAGATAAAAGAACCATCTGTGCCAATCTCCACTAACGATTGATTCACTCCATCATTTCTTTCATCAGTGTCTCCACACCTACCATTTTATTTTCGCTAATCCTTTCTGTGGCCTCGATGGGTCTGTCCAGACTTGGTTTCCCAATGTAAATGTCCTGGGTGTGTGGGTACTGTGCCAACAGCTTCACCAGAGTGCGGGTATTCACATAATTATCATCATCAACATGACAAAACCACCTGTAAAGGTAGAATGGTAACATCAGTTCACAGCTCCGGAGATCCCAACAGGCAAAACATTGACTTGTCAAATGATCTCCATGCTTCTCTCCTCACTCCATCTGCCTCTCTCTCTCTCTCGCACATATGCTCTCCCTTATTTTTTATTCTCTCGCCCTCTTTCAACGCCTCACCAACTCCTTCTTAATCTCATTCTCCACCTCTCTCACCTTAGAATCATCGAACCCCTCCAGTGCAGACAGAGGCCATTCGGCCCATCAAATCTGCACCGACCACAATCCCACCCAGGCCCTATACACGTAACCTCACATATTTACCCCACTAATCCCCTGACACTAGGGGCAATTTAGCATGGCCAATCAACCTAACCCGCACATCTTTGGACTGTGGGAGGAAACCGGAGCACCCGGAGCAAACCCACGCAGACACGGGGAGAAAGTGCAAACTCCACACAGACAGTGACCCGCGGCTGGAATCGAACCCAAGTCCCTCCCTGAGATTGCGAAGGCGAGAGTGAGGAACAGGTAAGAAGGTGGCACGGTGGCACAGTGGTTAGCACTGCTGCTTCACAGCGCCAGGGACGTGGGTTCGATTCCCAGCTTGGGTCACTGTCTGTGTGGAGTTTGCACATTCTCCCCGTGTCTGTGTGGGTTTCCTCCAGATGCTCCGGTTTCCTCCCACAATCCGAAAGACGTGCTGGTTAGGTGCATTGGCCATGCTAAATTCTCCCTCAATGTACCCGAGCAGGCACCAGAGTGTGGCGACTGGGGGATTTTCACAGTAATTTCATTGCAGTGTTAATGTAAGCCTACTTGTGACACTAATAAATAAGCTTTTAAACTTTAAACTATAAATAAATAAACTTGAATCGGGGAAGAAGGAAGGGGGACCAACCTTAACATTGAAAATAAAACATTTACGTAAAGCATATTCCCACCAGATTACAGCAGCCCTCTAACCAAAATATCAAGTACTTTCCGGAATGTTCCAGTTTTATGATAGCTTAGCCGAGAGTTTGACTGGGCTCAGATTTCGTCCCACTCTACACCACATTTTCTGCATTTCCTTCCTTCCCCTTCAATCCCCTTTTCTCCAAGGTGCTGACTTTAGCTGCTCTTTGGGTCACTTCAGCTCCCTAGTGCTTTGCCCTCTTGGCTATTCTTCATATAACCCCAGGAATGCAGAGATATATTCTACGCCGAGGGTCCCCCCCATAGCATCGCCTGAACCTGTTCTCACTCAAATTCCTTACATGTAATGGAGTCAGTGCACAATAGGGAGCAGCCAGGATCCTGGCTGAGATTATTTCCTCTCCTTAGAATCCCTACAGTGCAAGATGAGGCCCATCAAGTCTGCATTGACTCTCCGACAGAGCATCTTACACCCAGGCCCTATCCCCACAACTCCATGTATTTACCACACTAATCCCCTTAACCTACACATTTTTGGACACTAAGGAGCAATTTAGCATGGCCAATCCACCCAACCTGCAAATCTTTGGAGTGTGGGAGGAAACCGGAGCACCCAGAGGAAACCCAGGCAGACACGGGGAGAATGTGCAAACTCCACACAGACAGTGACCCAAGCCGGGAATTGAACCCGGGTCTCTGGCGCTGTGAGGCAGCAGTGCTAACCACTGTGCCACCCTTAGGACAGGGATGGTGAAGCTGAATTCTAGCTCTTCCTCTAAATTCATATCACTTTTGGAAGGATGCGGAGGCATTGCAGGAAGTGTAGAAAAGATCCACAAGAATGGTTCCAGGGATGAGGAACTTCAGTTATGAAGATGGATTGGAGAAGTTAGAGCTGTTTTCCTCAGGGAAAATAAGATTCGAGAGGTGATTTGATAAGAACGAGGAGTGGGCCATCTGGCCCCTCGAGCTTGCTCCGCCATTCAGTAAGATCATGGCTGATCTTTTCATGGACTCAGCTCCACTTACCCGCCCGCTCACCCTAACCCTTAATTCCATAACTGTTCAAATATTTATCTATCCTTACCTTGCAAACATTCAATAAACTTGATAGAGGCATTCAAAACCTTGAAGGGTCGAGACAAATTCTAGATAACTGTTATCAATTTCTCAGAAGGCTAAGGAAATTCAGCATTTCCGCTACAACTTTCACCAACATTTACAGATGCACCATAGAAAGCATTTGTTTCCATTTGTATCATAGCTTGGTATGGCTCCTGCTCTGACCAAGACCACTAGAAACTACGAAAGGTTGCAAACGTAGCCCAGTCCATCATATAAGCCAGCCTCCCATCCACTGATTCCATCTACACTTCCTGCTGCCTCGGGAAAGCAGCCAGCATAATCAAGACCGCACGCTAACCCGGACATGCTCTCTTCCACCTTCTTCCGTCGGGAAAAAGATACAAAAGTCTGAAAACGCTTACCAACTTATGCTAAAACAGCTTCTTTCCTGCTATCATCAGACTTTTGAAGAGTCCTATCATATTTTAAGCTGATCTTTCCCTTCACCCTACCCGTAGCTGCAACACTATGTTCTGCATTCTATCCTTTTCCTATTCCCCTGTGTATTTTATGAACAGTATGTTTTGCCTGCATAGTGCGCGAGAAACAATACTTTTCACTGTATCCCAATACATGTACAGTGGCATAGTTCCAGGGATTCCGGGTTCAATTGGCTTGGGTCACTGTCAGTGTGGATGAATAACTGTACATTCTCCCCATGTCTGCATGGGTTTCCTCCGGGTGCTCCGGTTTCCTCCCACAGTCCGAAAGACGTGCTGGTTAGGTGCATTGGCCATGCTAAATTCTCCCTCAGGTGTAACCGAACAGGCGCCGGATGTGGCGACTAGGCGATTTTCACAGTAACTTCATTGCAGTGTTGTCAGCTTATTGTGACACTAAACTTAAACTTTAATGTGACAATAATAAATCAAATCAGTATAGCATGTGATGCAGTTCTCTATAACACCACTGGAGGAGCTACTGCTCTCGTGCCTTGCTGCTTTCCCCCTCCGTTACTTACTTTTTTCCTGATTCAATAAACTTGTCGTATTCCACCGCCATCTTGCAGGAGAGAGCTTGTCGACTGTGAGCAGCTGAGCAGTTAGTGTTGACCATGTGGCCTGCTAGTGGGGAAAGGAAACTCACATTAGCAATGACATAGAATCCCTACCGTGCAGCAGGAGGCCATTTGGCCCATTGAGCTTGCATCGAACACAATCCCACCCTGACCCTATCCCCATAACCCCAAATATTTACCCTGCTAGTCCCTCTGACACGAAGGGGTAATTTAACATGGCCAATCCACCTAACCCACACATCTTTTTGTACACTACGGCACAATTTAGCATGACCGATGCACCTAACCTACACTTCTTTGGACTGTGGGAGGAAACCGGAGCACCCGGAGGAAACCCACGGGGAGAATGTGCAAACTGCACACAGACAGTGACCCAAACCGGGAATCGAACCCGAGTCCCTGGCGCTGTGAGGCAGCAGTGCTAACCACTGTGCCACCATGCCACTCCCAATGCTTTACACAGAGGACACTGGGCAAAGGCTACAGATGGACACAAGCACATGACACCAGTGTGCGTCACGCTCGTTGAACGACAAGTTCAGGAATCCTGGCGTCAACACAATTCCTGCTCGGATGAACGAGAATCCGGCTTTCCAACTCATGCTGGAAAAGGAAGTGAGATTTTGGAATGGCCTCACCACAAAGCAGAGCCAAAACTCCAGTTAACAAACAAAGTTTCTTTCTATCCTCCTCCCTCCCCCTCCTTTCTTTCACCAGGTCTGTGCAAACTGACCCACGGGTGAAGCGGCTTAGAAGCATTTAAGTTGCAGCGTTTGGTAACAACACAATCAAAGTTGCAGACAGCTGCAGTCTTGCAGCAAGCAGCAGGGGGGGGGGGGGGGGGGGGTGAATCAGGGCTCGGAACTTAAATGTTCCTGCTCAGTCTGGAGTCAGGGCAGCCACAATCCCCATGGCAACCAGCCTTTTTTTTCTTCTTCTCCCTCTCAATCAATTTTATTCAAGGGCATCCCACGCGACAGGTGGTAGATAGTGGGAAAGTTTGAGTTGAATAGGGTCCGAGTTATGAGACGCTGACAACTATCTATCATAATCATCACTTTGGGACTTCAAAATGCAGGGGCATTCAAAGGTTCACAGAATCCCTGCAGTGCAGGAGGTGGCCATTCGGCCCATCGAGCCTGCACCCACAACAATCCCACCCAGGCCCTATCCCCATAACCTCAAGTATTTACCCTGCCAATCCCCCTGACACTAAGACACAATTTAGTATGGCCAATCCACCTAACATGCACATTTTTGGACACTGAGGGGCAATTTAACATGGCCAATCAACCTAACCTGCACATCCTTAGACACTAAAGGCACAATTTAGCATGGCCAATCCACCTAACCTATACATCTTTGGACACTGAGAGGCAATTTAGGATGGCCAATCCACCAAACCCGCAAATCTTTGTACACTAAGGCACAATTTAGCACGGCCAATCCACCTAACCTGCACACCTTTGGACCGTGGGAGGAAACTGGAGCACCTGGAGGAAACCCACGCAGACGTGGGGAGAACGTGCGAGCTCTGTACAGTCACCCAAATCAGAATGGAACCCAGGCCCTAGCGCTGTGAAGCAGCAGTACTAACCACTGTGCCATTATGCCACCCACGGTGCTCAGACAATGGCCTGAAGGCACCCATCTCTACTCAAATCAACTCCCGGGGGGGTGGGGTCTCTGTTGTAACAAATCCACAATTTTAATCAAATGGCAATCACACTAGAAACCAAATCGCTTCATCTGACCACAGTTTTATTTTACTCCTGGAACCAATTAGTCAATACATTTACCACAATTGAATAATCGCTCACAACCAGAATGGTGGGCTCGTTTACAGGGGTAAAATCAATCCCCCTCAACTCTCTAACGCTTTGCAGCCTCAGTGAACGAGAGATTACTCCTGACAGCAGAAGGATACCCTTGTTTCTTTTTTTGCTAATTGATCTCAGTGAACAGATGGCCCTCCGAAATGCTGGGGAATTTCGTCATTAGTGGTTATGAGATGAGAGTCCCTTCCAGATAGAGGGGCAGGTGTACAGCAAGGACCCCGTGCGACCCCAGAAAGAGTTCCCACGACTCACCTGTCTTTTTCTTTAGTTCCTCGTCCTCTCCATCAGTGAAAATATACGTCTGGAAAACAAAATTAGGGAACATGAACTTCAAACCAGTCCACTAAGAGCCCGGCTGCTATTTCTCAGGGTCTTTAATGCTGCGATGGCGTAGTATTATGGAAGGGATGTAGAAATAGAAAACTTGTGGACGTGGCTATGTACAGACTTTATGCCTTAATTATTTCACTGTATGTTCATGGATTCCATACAACACAAAAAGTTGCCGTCATTATTTTATGGACACAATTGCATAGAAATTCATGGGTTGTTTGTTTTGGGGCTCTTATTGCTGAGAATAACTTGCGCAAAGTGATTCAAAGTCTTGTTATCTGATCCTTCCCCCCACCCACTTCCCCCCAGGACAAGCCTCTGCCCAAATCCACCTGCTCAGTTTACCCTCTCCCACCCCCTCCAACCCCTTTTTGTCAGCCTTGATTTTTATTCCCAGACTACCCAGCGTCAGTAGAGTTTGCAGTGAGTCGGAATAATGCTAAATTTATTCCAAACAGAGCTTAAACAAGTCAAACAAGCTCAAAATGTGAAGGGGGGGGGGGGTTGGCAGCGGTGAGGGGAGGGTCGGGGGGGGGGGGGGGGTGTGAAGAAATGGGAAGCAATGAGAAGCAAACCTCCCCACATAAAGATCTGTTGTGTCGCTTTCTGTGTTTAGCCGCTGCCTCTCCATAGCAACCTGTCCAGAGCTCCACAGCATCCCAGCTCTACAAGTAACCGAGGACAAAGGGGAGAGGTGACCCCTGGGATCCCTTAACATAAGGACCATTGTAACGTAGCCTGTCACCAAGAAGCACAACCATTCACCAATAGCCTTACAGCCAGTGCCTCAAAGTGCCAGCGTGTTAACCATCAAGTGACTGCAAGTCGCAATCCAGCAGCTCATTGAAGAATTATTTTTCTCTTCGAATGTAACTCGGCTTTGTTCATTCAAGAACCATTAAAAGGCACGATACTCCACGGTACAAGTGCGACTCCAGCATCGTGATAACTCGTCTTTCGATGTTCCTCGAGTTTTTCTTCCCTGCGACCACTTTCCTTTATTTAGAAAGTGATACACTGTGGGTGGGGCAGGATAACACCTCAGGCGGCACGGTAGCACAGTGGTTAGCACGGCTGCTTCACAGCTCCAGGGACCTGGGTTCGATTCCCGGCTTGGGTCACTGTCTGTGTGGAGTTTGCACATTCTCCTCGTGTCTGCGCGGGTTTCCTCCGGGTGCTCCGGTTTCCTCCCACAGTCCAAAGATTGCGGGTTAGGTTGATTGGCTATGCTAAAATTGCCCCTTATTGTTCTGAGATGCGTAGGTTAGAGGGATTAGTGGGTAAAATATGTAGGGATATGGGGGTAGGGCCTGGGTGGGATTGTGGATGGTGCATACTTGATGGGCCGAATGGCCTCTTTCTGTACTGTTGGGCTTCTATGCTTCTATGAGGCACTGTGGCACGGGCTTTACGCCAGCTCTGACAAAGCGTCATGGCCGGCACGGTGGTTAGCACTGCTGCCTCACAGCGCCAGGGACCCGGGTTCGATTCCTGGCTTGGGTCACTGTCTGTTCTACCCATGTCTGCGCGGGTTTCCTCTGGGTGCTCCAGTTTCCTCCCACACTCCAAAGATGCGTGGGTTCGTTGGATTGGCCATGTTAAGTTGCCCCTTAGTGTCAGTGGGACTAGCAGGGTAAATACGTGGGGTTAAGGGGTTAGGGCATGGGTGGGACTGTGGTCAGTGCAGCTTCGATGGGCCAAATGGCCTCCTTCTGCACTGTCAGGATTCTATGAACATCTCTGGCACTGCTGCCAGTCTTATGCCACTTGACTTGTTTTATCTTTAGGCCAGACCTGTTTACATAGTCAACAGCCGACATATTTCTACAGTGACACGGCTGCAGTGAGTCACTTAGGGCCGGTTGCAGGGAGCAGGAGCTAACCCCTCTGTGTGTGTATATGTGTGTCTTTGAGCTGATGCCAAAGTGCATTCGCGCCACTTACCTGCCTGTTTGAACAGCTAACTGCAGGCAGCTGGTGAGCAGTTCAGAGAGGCTGCCATTGTGTTTGCACTCAGGGTGGAGTTGGTTGTGGTGTGCGGGAGGAGGGTGTGTGTGTGTGTAGAAGAGTCGGCAAGTTAAGACAGCTGAGGACTCAACTCCCAGCGGGAAAAACAAATATTTAAGGAAAGGCGGGGGGCGGGGGGGTGAAGGGAGGCACGCACTGCATAACCATCTGTCGACTTCAGATACCAGAACAATACAGAGGGATAGAGAGAGAGAGAGAGAAAGGAACTGGGGAGGGGGGAGGGGGGGGGGCAGAAGGAAAACAGAATAACTTCTGCTCCAGTGCCACACAAGCCCCTGTGTATTCAAGGCATACCACTCCCCAACCCGCATTAAACTCTCCTCACAATGGCAAGGATTCCGTGCTTGAATTAAGTCGTCAGTAAGGAAAGTAAAAACATGTTTTAGCTGATTAGCATACAGCTGAGCGATTTAAACAAAGGTGGGGGGAGGGAGGGGACCAAGCTCGCTCTTTTAAGTTAAAGGGACGCCTTCTGGCCACCTGTAAGTTTCATTACCAGCTTTCATGTGACAACACATTCTGCTGTCGTCTGTAACTTGGCAAGATTCATTGTGCTTTATTTCATGGGAGAGCTGGTGGAATTTGGGACAAAGCGTTGTCCAAATTTTTTAGCAGCTTATGCACATTAATGACCCACTGAAGTGCACCTTTGGGGTTGATGTAGATCCTTCTATTGCTAACCTCCAAATGCAAATCATAGAATACCTACAGGACAGGAGGAGGCCAATCAGCCCATCAAACCTGCATCAACAACAATCCCCCCCCCCCAGCCAAGCTCTATTCCCGCAATCCTGCTTGTCCCCCTGACACTAAGGGGCAATTTAGCATAGCCAATCAACCGAACCCATGCATCCCTGGAGTGTGGGAGGAAACCCACGCAGCCACAGGGAGAATGTGCAGGCTCCACACAGACAGTCACCCAAGCCAGAATTGAACCCGGGTCCCTGGCGCTGAGGCAGCAGTGCTAACCACTGTGCCACCGTGCACCTAAACAGCACACACAGGGTTTGTTGCCAACTTTACCCAAAGGCTTTTACGGAAACGCCTTCATACGCCACCAGACATCACATAGAAAATAGGAGCAGGAGGCCATTCAGCCCATCGCACCTGCCTGCCATTCAATGTGATCATGGTTTATCTCAAACGCCAACATCCAACTCTTTTCCCATACCCCATGATGCTTTTAGTGTCTAAAGTTCTATCTCTTCTTTAAATCCTCTTATCAGAATGATTCATCAGGTGCTGGGCATGCACAAATATTTTCATTGTTGGATAACAATGGCAGTCATTTTGATACAAAGCCATGGTGTATCAGTGCTTAGAACGCACCAGGCTGCTTGTTTGTGTCTGATCGGAATTTAGCAATTTTCCTTCCAAATTTCAGCTTCGAGCTCACCTCCCCCCCGAACGTGGTAACTTGTTTAACAGGTGCCAACAGTTCTCATCAATTGGCCATTCCTCTTGTGCAAGCCAAAATGGGTGGAAAGTTGGCAAGCTGTTTGACCATGAAGGGCATCGTCACTATACCCACACTAACCCCTCCCTGCAGACCAACTGACTTGGTGCACATTTAACCTGCAGAATCCAGCATCGGAAAGATATTAAAGCTATGGGTGGTGTCAGAGGCTCAGGTCATCCAACTGGGACTGGGCAAGCAATCCCAAAGGAAGGCTTGGATCTTCAGGAATCCTGCCAGCCACCTGAAATGATGCCAAACATAAGGCTTGCAGATTTTGCAACAAATATTAATGCGGAGCTTCCCAATGGCGTTGCGTGGTACTAAGTTGCACTGATCATGAAGAATCTTGGTTTGGAGGCAAGTCTATCCAGCTGTGAACGATATGGGGTGATTTGGGGGGAGGTAGGGGATTGATGCATTGCAATCAATTGGCCTCAGCATTCCTGTATTTGGGAAGAGGGAGGTGTAGGCAATGGTCTCCTGATTACTATCCCGCGATTCCTGCTGCAGGTTGTAGGTTACATAGAATCTGATACTGCAGAAGGAGGCCATTCGGCCCATTGAATCTGTACCAACCACAATCCCACCCAGGCCCTATCCCAAAACCCCATGCATTTACCTTAGCTAGTGCACATGACACGAAGAGGCAATTTAGCATGGCCAATCCACCTAACCTGCTTATCTTTGGACTGTGGGAGGAAACCGGAGCACCTGGAGGAAACCCACTTAGACACAGGGAGAATGTGCAGACCCCGCACAGACAGTGACCCAAGCTGGGAATCGAACCCGGGTCCCTGGCGCTGTGAGGCAGCAGTGCTAACCACAGTGCCACAGTGCCGCTCTTTGAGCACAGGACCAAACGAGGGTTATGATTAAACCTACGATGCCCTCCCCAGTGGAATAGCCAGCCGATGGACACACGAAGAACCGTCAATGTCGGTTCATTATAAGATAGCTCCAAATGTCCAGGGGACCACATCTCTGTCTCCCACAACATCAGTGCTAGTTCTTGCAAACATCAATTAGCTTGGTTGGGTTGTCACAGGGTTTATCCACATTACAAGCCCAGAGGTGTGGAGTGGGCAGGATTTGGGTTTACTTAACATTTTTAAAAACTTGAGAAAACAAATGCGACTTTAAGTTGGGGCGTTCGAGCAAAACTGACCCTTCTGCATCTTTCAGCATCAAAAACAGTTTTGCTCGCTGGGAAACCTATTACAAAAAAAGGAACAAAAATATTGAAAGGCAACAGCATCCAGTTCCCAATGAGGAAAGCGATGCTCTAAGCTCTTTGATTAAGATTTCATCCATATGTTCAGAACTGTGTCAATAGCCGTCACTTCTTTCCCTCCTCCTCACAATGTGCTAAAGAGGGATTCGCTGCCAACCTCTCGTATGCAGGAAAGCTCGCATTGGTCCCTCTGAAAGCAGCAACCGGCCAGGCTGCCTCCTAAGAGGGATGCCAGACAGGAAAGGCAAGGCCGGCAGGGCTTGCAGCGACAGCCCCTTCGGAGCCACTTGCTGAACCCTGCATTTATCAGTTCCTACACTCCTACCCTTCTTCCTGCCGAACCTTCACCAGCACTCAGTGCTGCTGGGAGCATGCCAGGGACAGCGTGACAGAACAGCTCATTTTGGTCCAGTCTTCCATTTTTCCCCCTGCCCTCAGACATTCGGGGCAGTTTGATGCCAGGGGTTCCAGCCTGTCCCCTGCTGAAGTACCCATTGCAAGGAAATGGTTAACACTCAAACTGATCTTTAAGACATTGCTAAGGCCTCACTTGGAATACTGTGTCACTCTATGTTTTTTATTATTCATTCGTGGGACTTGGGCATCGCCGGCTGGCCAGCCCATCTCTAATTGCCCGAGGACAGTTGAGAATTAACCACATTGCTGTGGCTCTGGAGTCACATGTAGGCCAGACCAGGTAAGGACGGCAGATTTCCTTCCCTAAAGGACATTAGTGAACCAGGTGGTC
Organism: Mustelus asterias; assembly: GCF_964213995.1. NCBI lineage: Eukaryota > Metazoa > Chordata > Chondrichthyes > Carcharhiniformes > Triakidae > Mustelus > Mustelus asterias. The sequence goes on from NC_135823.1 coordinate 19,202,935, forward strand.
TTTCTGACAATCGACAACAGTTTCATGGTCATTAGTAGATACTCAATTCCAGATTTTTTAAACTGAATTCAAATTCCACCATCTGCCATGGCGGGACAATAGAAAGGATATTATTAAACTAGAAAGAGTGCAGAAAAGATTTGCTAGGATGCTACTGGGACTTGATGGTTTGAGTTATAAGGAGAGACTGGATAGACTGGAACTTTTTTCCTTGGAATGTAGGAGGCTTAGGGGTGATCTTATACAGGTCTATAAAATAATGAGGGGCATAGATCAGCTAGATAGTCAATATCTTTTCCCAAAGGTAGGGGAGTCTAAAACTAGAGGGCATAGACTTAAGGTGAGAGGGGAGAGATACAAAAGGGTCCAGAGGGGCAATCTTTTCACACAGGGTGGTGAGTGTCTGGAACGAGCTGCCAGAGGTAGTAGTAGAGGCGGGTACAATTTTGTCTTTTAAAAAGCATTTGGACAGTTACATGGGCAAGATGGGTATAGAGGGATATGGGCCAAATGCGGGCAATTGGGACTAGCTTAGGGGTTTAAAAAAGGGGCAACAAGGACAAGTTGGGCCGAAGGGCCTGTTTCCATGCTGTAAACCTCTATAACTCCTCTATGATCTGGCCACAATGAACTCAACCATAGATTAACTGCGGGGGATTGTTCTGCTCCTACATGTTCACACTACAGGAGATCTTGTGACGCAGTGGGTTAGCATTTCAGCCTCTGAGCCAGAAGCTAAGGGTTCGAATCCCACCCCAGTACTTGATGGTCAAGGAAGATGTGTTCATAACCCGGCCAAACAGGCTGAGTGCCAACCTGCAAATCCTTCCAATGGCTGGTGCTAAGAGCGGGAGAGACTCCTGGTCAGCCATGTTTGATGTGGAGTGGCACCCCTCAAACTATAAGCCCCCTGGCGACAGACTAGCGACCTGTTCCGGGAATTACTAGCTGTGGAAGCAGACAAAAGTCTGCCTTAGTGCATCACTAAGTGCAGGAAGAGAATTGGAATGTTCAGGCTTTATGCATTAACTTTGTGTTTTGTACATCTGGGCATTTAGAATAGGAGTCAGCTGGGGGACTGAGCCTTCATTCCCAGGTGTTAAGCAATTTTGCCAGCAATAAAAGCAATACCAGTGTCAAGGGAATTAATGAATCCACATTCGGTTTAAACTATGTGGTTTGCACACCTCATGAACTGTTGTCACACTGAATACTCTTTGTTTCAGTTGGTGATATAATAATTACCCTCACATTAATAGATTCTTTCTGGTTCACTCACGTCCTTTGGGAAGGAAATCTGCCGTCCTTACTACATGTGACTCCAGACCTACAGCAATGGGTGGCACAGTGGCTAGTACCACTGCCTCACAGTGGCAGGGCCCCGGGTTCAATTCCAGCCTCGAGTCACTGTCAGTGTGGAGTTTGCAAGTTCTCCCCGTGCTTGCACGGGTTTCCTCCGGGTGCTCCGGTTTCCATCCACACTCCAAACATGTGCAGGTTAGGTTGATTGTTCATGCTAAGTTGCCCCATAGTATCCAAAGATGTAAAGGTTAGGTGAATTGGCCATTCTAAATTGCCTCTGAGTGTCCCAAGATGTGTCGGTTAGATTGATTAGCAATGGCAAATGCGTGGGGTTACGGGGATAGGGCGGGGGGGCCTGGATAAGATGTTCTTTCAGAGAATCAGTGTAGACTTGATGGATTGAATGGCCTCCATTTCCACTGAGGGGATTATATTCACTCCTGCAGACTACAAGAATGTCCAACAGGCAACCTTTCCTCGGGATTAGCACACTTGCACAAACCCAACCCCTTCTGAAGAATGGGACTTTTATCTTGAATAAATCTATTTACAAGATACCCTGCTCTGAACCAAACATTCATTGTTTTGTGGTCCTATTGTTGTCCTGTACTCTATTCTTCTCTTCCAACTGGGAATTACTCATTGTTTTCTCTCAGCATTCATTCCAACCAACACAGGAAACCTCACTGAAGGAACCAGGAACAATGAAGCCAGCCAGAGCTGAGAAAAAGACAGGAAGTCATTTTCTGTGGATAAGCTCAATAGCACAAGGCCGTGAAGGGAACATAGGAAGCATGGTAATATTAAATAAAAGTTCTACTCAAAATTTTAGTTTAAATCAACACATCACTGACAAGAAGGAATGCATTAATATTTGAAGCTGTGTTTAGATCTTATTTTTTTGACTGGGCCAATTTGCACATCATCCCTTTAATTCTTACTTATTGTGACAGATTGTATATCAAGAGCAGAATGCCAATGGCAGTCAAATCCAGCAGACAATGTATAATTCCAATATTAAAATAACCATCTGAAAATCTGTTAGAGTGCTCCCACACTCTTGCCAACATTAGCCTTATGGTCAGAGCCAGGTACAGTCACAGTCTGAATACATTTGAGATCACAGAACCCTACAGTGCAGAAGAAGCCATTCAGCCCATTGAGTCTGCACCAACTCTATGACATAGTATCTTATCCAGGCCCTCTAACCTATGCTATCCCCGTAACCCCACACATTTCCCATGGCCAATCCACCTAACCTACACATCTATGGACACAAAGATACAGAAGTTTGAGATCATATACTAACTGACTCAAGAACAGCTTCTTCCCTGCTGCTATCAGCCTTTTGAATGGACCTACCTTCTATTGAGTTGATCTTTCTCTACATCCTAGCTATAACTGTAACACTATATTCTGCACCCTCTCCTTTCCTTCTCCCCTATGTACTCGGATGCTTTGTCTGTACAGCACAAGAAACAACACTTTTCATTGTATACCAATACATATGACAATAATAAATCAAATCAAAACAAAAAGTAAAGGGCGATTTAGCATGACCAATTCACCTAACCCACACATCTTTCAGACTGTGGGAGGAAACCGGAGCACCCGGAGGAAACCCACGCAGACACGAGGAGGACATGCAAACTCCACATAGAGAGTGACCCGAGGCCGGAATTGAACCCAGGTCCCTGGCGCTGAGGCAGCAGTGCTAACCACTGTGCTGCCCACGGTGCATGAAAATCGTTTGCCAGTGCTTCACATTGGCGGTGCCACCCCATCGTGGCGACAAAGTACCACGCCTGCGAATACAATAGATGTCCAACACAACTAATATCTATCCTATCACAGGCCAAAGAATCACAGGTATAAAATAATCGGACGGGCTTTATTTTCAAATATAGAATAAAATCTGTTGTGACTCATGAAAAAAATGTGGCAAGTGTGTAAGCGTGGACAAAGGCCGCTTCTTTCCGTTCCCTCCCACCTTTCTTAAAACAAAATCACTGAACTGTGTGGCCTTCAGCGTTTGAGGATACTTTTAACAGGTTTTCTCAAGAATTTGAAGCATCTGTTCTTAAAGATGATGTGAAAGCATTGGCTGCTTTCAGTCTGTGCCGTTCCCAACTTGCTCACACTTCCAAGGTGCCTCAGGGGCGGAGAGCGTGCCTGTTGAAAGCTGAGACGATCCCAACCCAGTGCAGCACACGCTGAGCCGGGAGCCGATTGCAAAGCCGCTCCTCCCAACCCCTGACAGGTGAATTGATAGCTGGAGAAGGGAGGCTCCAGATGCTGCCGCGCTCTCTCAAACAGCAATCAGTTAATATTGCCACACGCTGCACACATTCCCGGTCCCACAAAGGTAAACAGTCGAGAGGCTTTTCTCCTCACTCGCTCAAAGAAAGAGAAGCTGCCGGCATTAACCGGTCGCAACCAGCTTGATCTGGCCCGAGGTGCATCTTGGATGCTGAGCCACCTAGTTCAGTGTTTATACTGTACACAGTAAACAGAATAGTGGTCCAACGGCTAAGCAGACATTGAGAAAGGCACCAGGGCAAGAATGCAAATAGCAACACAAAGCTGCAGGTTCAAATTTAAACAAACCCATATTTGGTACAACGTCAGAGCAGTTTAGAATAACACACTACCTTTCCAAAAAAATCTTTTACCTGTAACCGCTGCAAATATTCAGCATCAGCAAAGTGATATGCAACGCCCATCGCTCTAAACTTTTCCCACCTGACAACCTTCCCAGAATACTGCATCCCTCACAACTCTAGTCTTGTGCATTCCCACAATGGGCCACACCTTTAGCCAGCAAGACTTTAAACTCTTGAATCCCTCCCTAAATCTTCATCTTTCTCACTCCTCTCCTACAGGAGAGTCATTGATTACACTTAAGGATGAGGTAGACAGATTTTTAATTAGCAATGGGTTGAAGGGTTACGGGGAGCGGGTGGGTAGGTGTAGATGAGGCTGAGATGAGATCAGCCAGGATAGTATTGAATGGCGAAGCAGGTTCGAGGGGCTAAATTGCCTACTCCTGCTCCTAGTTCATATGTTCATACACTCCTAGTTCTGAACACAAGAACTAGGAGCAGGAGTCGGCAAATTAGCCCCTCGAGCCTGCTTCACCATTCAATATGATCATGGCTGATCTCATCTCAGCCTCATTTACACCTCCCTACCCACTCTCCATAACCCTTCATTCCATTGCTAAGTAAAAATCTGTCTATCTCCTCCTCAAATTTACTCAATGTCCCAGCATCCACCAAACTCTGGGGTAGTGAATTCCACAGATTCACAACCCTTTGAGCGATGTAATTTTAAATCTCCATTTTAAATCTGCCATCTCTTATCCTAAAACTATGACCTCTCATTCTAATTGCCCCACAAGAGCTGACATCCTCTCCACTTCTACTTGTCAATCACCTTGACATTCCTACATACCATCTTCAACAAGAGGGAACCTTACCATCTCCCCTTGATATTCAGCATTACCATCGCTGAATTTCCCACTATCAACATCTGGTTACCATTGATCAGAAATTGAGCTGGACTAGCCATATAAATACTGTGACTGCCAGAGCAGGTCAGAGGCTGGGAATTCTGCGGCGAGTAACTCACCTCCTGACTCCCCAAAGTCTGTCCACCATCCACAAGGCACAAGTCAGGAAGTATGATGGAATACTCTCCCCTTGCCTGGATGAGTGCAGCTCCAACAACACTCAAGAAGCTTGACACTTTCCAGGACAAAGCAACCCGATTGGTCAACATTCACTCCCTCCACCACCTATACATAATGGGAGCAGTGCGTAACATCTATAAGATGCACTGCAGCCACTTACCAAAACTGCTTCAACATCATCTTGCAAACCCAGGACATTAACAGCTAAGACAAGGGCAGTAGACACTTTAGAACACCACCACCTGCAAGTTCCCCTCCAAGCCACACACCAACCTGACCTGGAAATATGTCGCCGTTCCTTCACTGGCGCTGGGTCAAAATCCTGCAACACCCTCTCTAATAGCACTCTGGGTGTACCTACACCTCAGTGATTGCAGCGGTTCAAGGTGGTACCTCACCACCACCTTTGCTGGGGCAAGTAGGGAAGGGCAATAAATGCTGGCCTAGCCAGTGATGCCCACATCCCGTGAAAGGATAAAGAAAAAGGTGCGTACATCTCACAAATTGGTAAAATACAAGTTGAGAAAGTGAATCACTTCCACATTACACGCTTCCCACTTGGGCCTCCTGGACTCCTACCCCTTACTTTCATTGCCCCTCCCTTTACCCTCCCAAATCTTTGTCCCCTGCCATCCCCACCAGCTGTTTGAGCCCAGCAATTTAAAAGCCTTGTCTGTTAGTTTAACTAAAATTATCCACTGCAGTTAGTACATTCAATGCAGACACAGCCAGCCCCTTCTGCGATTAAAACCCACCATTGAGTCTGCTTGCTGAGGGGGAAGAGGGAGGGCTCAGCAAAAGGCCACAGATCCCACCCCTCCTGAGAGACGTGCAGACCAGATCACCTCTGGGGGGAGTGGTGGGGAGGAGGAGGAATTTATTTTGTTTGATGGATAGGGCAAAGGAACACTTGACAGATGCTTCACGCAAGACTCAAGAGAGGCGTCTCCTCTTCCAAGACATTCCCCCACTCCAAAAAAAATGCAGTCAGTGCACATGTTCACCGCTGGGTTTTGTAAACACAGCTCATCTATTTCAATTAAACATCTAGCTGGTCAGCAGAAAAATAATAATCAAACGCTCTTTATTGCTGCGTTTGATTAAAACAAAAAGGGAAGAAATTGGATTGCATTTTCTTTTTAATGCAAAAATGTGGCTAAAAATAACTTGGACCAATGCCTAGTGACTTCCTTTCTGAACCCAATACCACTATTTTTAAAAATTAAGGGAAAAAAAACTGAATAGAAGTCAAAAGAAACAATACAGCAGTCACTCAGCTGCGGACAGTGCACAGATCACACACGTGGGACTAACACAGGTGGCAGCTGCGAGAACTTTCCAAACAGCCCCAAAGGTTAATGTTGCACTAGAGGCGCATTCTCAACATGCATGTTGCTCAGTACTCTGGGATTCTCTGCATTTACGTTACAAATGGATCTGGGGGACACTGCGGGCAATACTGAAAGACTGCACAGCAGTAAGCATTGGGATTTAAAGGCTCCTTCGTATGTGTGTCCAGGACAACTATCGTCCAATGCAGAGTTAGCAACAGGACTAAGCTCCTCAGCCTTCCCAAGTCTGATTTCACTTTGCAGTTACATCCTGCTTCACCTGCATCTCAATGGTGGCACAGTGGTTAGCACTGCCGCCTCACAGCGCCAGGGACCTGGGTTTGATCCCCAATTTGGGTCACTGCTGTGTGGAGTTTGCACATTCTCCCCGTCTGTGTGGGTTTCCTCCGGGTGCTTTGGTTTCCTCCCACAGTCCAAAAGATGAGCAGGTTAGGTGCATTGGCCATGCTAAATTCTCCCTCAGTGTACCCGAACAGGCACCGGAGTGTGGCAACTAGGGGATTTTCACAGTAACTTCATTGCAGTATTAATATAGGCCTACTTGTGACACTAATAAATAAACTTACAACTTAAACTATGTACCCATTTCTGTTCCACGTCCCTTATCACCTTTACTTATCTATCTCAGCTTTCAGATTTTCAATCGACTTTGTCTCAGCTGGCTTTTAGCAGGGGTGGGACACATTGCTTCCTGGCAAGTGTTTATGGAATGGCTAGCTATAATGTAAAGGTTATGCCTCATTCATTGGAGGAGTTAGGATACACACACACACGCGTGCACACACTCAATCTACCCTATCAAATGCTTCAATTACTTCGAAATAACTTAATTAGATCACCATTTAATCTTGATGCTCGGGGAGTACAAAGTCTAGTCTGGGAGAATGGTCTTCCGAATTTAACTCTGGCTTCACTCTGTGCTGTGTCCCCCTCCGAGATCGACATCTTCTTCCTATGCAGCAGCCAGAATTTGCCACCACATTTTTGACTTTAGAAGCTCACCTCCGTTTGACAAGCAGTTTACCCAGTTAGCAGTGATAAAATATTGACCAAATTAATGGACAATGCTTTGTCTGTATAGCGCGCTATATATCACAATGGTTGTCTTTATGCTCTCACCATATAATTACAAAATATTTGATCCCCATGGCACTTACAGGAAAAAGATACAAAAGTCTGAGGTCACGTACCAACTGACTCAAGAACAGCTTTTTCCCTGCTGCCATCAGACTTTTGAATGGACCCATCTTATATTAAACTGATCTTTCTCTACACCCTAGCTAAGACTGTTAGACTAAGACTATTCTGCACCCTCTCCTTTCCTTCTCCCCTATGTACTCTATGTACGGTATGCTTTGCCTGTATAGTGCGCAAGAAGCAATACCTTTCACTGTATCCCAATACATGTGACAATAATAAATCAAATCAAAAGGGTCAAAATCAAATAGCCTCCTTCTGCACTGTAGGATTTCTATGATTCTATGGTTATACAGGTACATCAAATAGCCATACTTATGTTGTCGATACTCCAGTGAAGTATGTGTAATGTGGCTAAAAAGTTTCTTTTGCAGCTGTATTAACATAACCCAAATCTTCCACAACTGTAGACATTAAGCACACACAGGCAATGTTGATCTGGCTGTGAGGAGGTAACCGTTTACTGTCATTCTCTCAGCATCAGTAAGCTGGGAACTCCTTCCCATCGCCAGGCAACCTGACCTCCGCTTCTTTCCTTTCCAAATCCACGGCTTCGTCTCCTACGTTCCCATGGAAAGCCCAGGACAAGAGGCCAGAGCGCCTTTCTCTAGTTTCAGAAAAGAGCATTGTTATCCCTCAAGGAGACAGCGTGAGAGCTGCGCTTCGATCACTCAGGCTGGGGATGCTGGCTTGAACCGCTCACAAAAAGCCCAAAGCATCACACCCAGAGTTTTTTTTAAAAACACACACTCTCTATCACAAGTGTTAAAAAAAAATCCTTCAAAAGGTGATTGTCTTGTCAGACCATACAGCCTTGTCTTAATGAAGATTCTGGGGCAGAGTATAGACATCTAGGAACATTAAAGAATGTGAGCATCCTTCACATCATACAGGATCGACATTTACAGTGTCACTTCACTGCTATAACTATAACAAACTGGGGCCTATTACCAGGTGAGAGATTCGATCCAAATGCTTATTAGTAATTCAATTTAAATGAGCTTCTGTTGATGGATTAGCCTAAATGCAATCTTCTAATCTGATTACCATACAGGCCTCAAGTAGCTCTATTCAATTACACTCACTCTCAGTGACATCAACAGAAAATGATCCATATAACAGACCTTTCCACCAGATTTAACTGTCAGGCGTTTAGATACACAAAATGCCACTCATGAAATGTTAAATGCTGTTGTGTGTTACTAACTACAACTCAGAGGGTCCTATCAGAAGCCAGGTACAAAATATTGACCTGAGTTCAATATGAGGTGGCACGGTGGCACAGTGGTTAGCACTGCTGCCTCACAGCGCCAGGGACCGGGGTTCGATTCCCGGTCTCGGGTCACTGTCTGTGCAGAGTTTGCACGTTCTCCCCGTGTCTGCGTGGGTTTCCTCTGGGTGCTCCTGTTTCCTCCCACAGTCCAAAAGACGTGCTGGTTAGGTGCATTACCAATGCTAAATTCTCCCTCAGTGCACCCAAACAGGCACTGGAATGCGGTGACTAGGGGATTTTCACAGTAACTTCATTGCAGTGTTAATGTAAGCCTACTTGTGACACTAATAAACGAACTTTAAAAAACTTATGGTTTTCAATATGGTGGTTTCGAAATTCTAAATCTGCTGCTGCAGTGCACACAGCCTGTAATCAATGGGCCGAAGGGCCTCTTCTGCACTGTGTGATTCTATATTACCACCCTCCAGCCTAGGCAAGGATCCTCCTGGCATTGACATCCTCCCTTTGGGAGCCTTTTTGCCTTTCAAGAATTGTGTTCTAAATGTTTTCTCTCCATCCCCCCCACACACACACCCCCGGACTCGAAGGGAACAATTGTCCCATCGCTTCTTCCCACGGCACGGAAGCTGTTCAAATTCTACCGCCTTTTTCATTTGTTGGAACTAGCTGACTCAATGCGCGACAGTCAGATCCCAGAATCTGTTTTACATCTGACAAGTGCGCTCAAGTCAAAAAGTGAGCACCGTCACTAATCACATTATATGGGCCAATTCTCCAAATTCCCAGGAGGCTGGGAGGAAGAGAGAAGCGGAGGATGGTGTGTGTGTGAGAGACCGAGAGAGGGAGAGAGAGACAGAGAGAGGGAGAGAGAGAGAGGGAGAGAGAGAGGGAGTAAGAGACAGAGAGAGGGAGAGAGAGGAAGAGAGAGACAAAGAGAGGGAGAGAGACAGAGAGAGGGAAAGAGAGACAGAGAGGGAGAAAGAGACAGCGAGAGGGAGAGAGAGAGACAGAGAGGGAGAGAGACAGAGAGAGGGAAAGAGAGACAGAGAGGGGGAGGGAGAGAGAGAGAGACTGACACAGAGAGAGAGAGAGAGGGAGATAGAGACAGAGGGACAGAGAGAGTGACTGATGGAGAGAGAGGGACAGAGAGAGCGACTGACGGAGAGAGAGGGACAGAGAGAAAGACGGAGAGAGGGAGAGAGAGAGACAGAGACTGACAGAGGGAGAGAGACAGAGAGAGGGAAAGAGATCAAAGAGAGGGAGAGAGACAGAGGGAGAGAGAGAGAGATAGAGGGAGAGAAAGAGGAGAGAGAGGCAAAGGCAGCGAGGGGGAGAGAGAGAGAGAGACAAGAGAGAGGGAGAGAGACTTTACAAGGCTAAGGTTTAGTGCCAGATAAATATTTCCACTGTCCTTTGCTGAATGATCTGGTTCTCTGTGCTTAAAGATTACATTCTTTTTAAAAACTATTTAGGAAAGAACAAATTAAATAAAAGCATTTAACCAATAGCCATTTAGAAACAACACATGGACATCCCATGTCTACACATGGAGGGATTTTCTTCACTCTCCCACTCAAGTAAATCCTCAATCCTAGAAAGTTAAGAGCTCCTGACCCCCTTGCCTCACACATTCTTCCACTGTCTTCCCTATTGTTGTTTCTGTCACCGGTCTCTGGGAACTTAAACTCATGCCCTCTGCTCCCAACCTAATTCTGCATTCAGCTCAGGCGAGTTGTTTAAAGCCTCTGGTTTCTGTTAAACCCTCTAATTAATCAGGTTAGGGCTGACAGAGCGTGGAAGTCCTCGTTTCAGGACTCCAGAGGTCCTGCAACAGCAAATACTGTGCTCTTTCCACTCACCCCACATTAGTAAGAACAAAAAGCAGGAAACTGCCCCCTCCCCATACACCCAAGATACATCATCATTTATTAACAGTACTCAAAACAAATTCAGTAGAATACGCCAAACCAGTGTAACTTTAGCATGGATACATTATCAATGAACCCATACTCCAATATTAATCCCTCTTTAAACAAAAGATCAGGAGTACTATGTTATTACAATAGCCAAGACATCAACAATAGATCTACATTCAAAAACAGAAAATCTCAGCAGGTCTTACAGCATCTGTGGAGAGAGAATAGAGCCAATTTTTCGAGTCTGGATGACCCTTTGTCAGAGAGGTTCTACCTTAAAGGTTTAAGGTGACTGTGTTAGTCTGTGCTCCCAGTTCCAAAGATGCTGCTACAAAGTGTGTTCTGGACACAGGACATTGAGAACACAGCCTGCTCACAACCACCTGGCAGTCAGTACAGAAACAAGCAGAGAATGAGATACCAGGGCAAGGTGAAATGGAGACAGAAGGGGCAAAGGGGAATTAAACTGGAGGAAGGTTTAGCCCAGGAGCAGCAGAGGGGAGCTTCAGTTACAGCACATTGCAGCAGGAGACTGGCCGAAGGTGCTTTAATCTCAGCCTCTCGGTCTGCCAGACCGGGGGAGTGGGGGTGGGGGGGGGGGGGGGGGGGTGGCAGAATAGGCTCCACATCCCTCCCGGCTCCAGCACGGTTAGCCCGAGTGTCAGGTTGAGCAGCTCAGCCTGGCAGAGGGGCAGTGCCCCACTACGCCCTTCCAATTTTATTCAAAGTCAACTACAATGTTCCAAACAACAGCAGAGCTGAACAGCCAGGAGTCTGTGGACTTAACCAAAGCCCACTTCATCCCAAATCTGCTGAAGACTGAATTGTGCCCACCATGCGCTACCCTGCACCCCTTCACCCACCCTGCACCCCCTCACCCGCCCTGCACCCTCTCACCAATACGGAACCCCTTCACCCACCCTGCACCCCTTCACCCACCCTGCACCCCTTCACCCACCCTGCACCCCCTCACGCACCCTGCACCCTTTCACCCACCCTTCACCCCTCACCCACCCTGCTGCACCTGCACCCTTACCCACCTGCACCCCGTCTGCACCCCCTCACCCACCCTGCGCTACCCTGCACCCCCTTACCCACCTGCACCCCTCACCCACCCGCACCCCTCACCCACCCTGCACCCCCTCACCCACCTGCACCCCTCACCCGCCCTGCACCCCCTCACCCACCTGCACCCCCTCACCCACCCTGCACCCCTCACCCACCTGCACCCCGTCGTCCACCCTGCACCCCCTCGTCCACCCTGCACCCCCTCACCCACCTGCACCCCTCACCCACCTGCACCCTGTCTGCACCCCTCACCCTGTCTGCACCCCCTTACACACCTGCACCCCCTCAATCACCCACACCCCCTCACCCACCCTGCACCCCCTCACCCACCTTGCACCCCCTCACCCACCCTGCACCCCCTCACCCACCTGCACCCTGTCTGCACCCCTCACCCTGTTTGCACCCCCTCTGAACCCCTTAGCCCACCCTGTGCCCCATCGCCCACCCTGCACCCCTCCACCCACCCCGCGTCCCCTCCGCCCACCCTGCGTCCCCTCACCCACCCTGCACCCCCTTCAGCCACCCTGCACCCCCTTCACCCACCCTGAGCCCCATCTGCGCCCCTTTACCCTGTAACCCCTTACCCACCCTGCAGCCTTTGCCCACTCTGCAGCCCCCACCAGATTCCTGGTGAGGGGTGGGGGGGGGGGGGGGGGGTGGGTTGCTGGGGCAGTCCTGCAGCTTTGCCCCTGTTGCTGTAGTTTGGATGTGTGGATCTCACTGACCTGTTCCCGGTTGCGGGAGATCCAGGTATCCAGCAGCAGCTCCAGCCTGGCCCGGTGGAATTTCTTGGTGGTTTTCACCGCGATGAACAAGTCCCCGGCGCCAATATCGTCCCGGAAAGGTGCGGCAGTGGCGGCCGCCTGCGAGCGCTCCTGCTCCCGCGGAGAGGGCAGCCCCTGGCCGGAGCCTTTGCCCCGGCTCAGCTCACTGAAATACTGCTTGAAGCTCCTGGCCGGCGGCTCCGGGCTGCTGGCGGCTCCCCGCGGCTGCAGCCTCTCCTCCGGCTCCCCGGGGCTCTCCCAGCTCTGCAGAGAGCGGCTCCGCAGCTCCAACCCTCCCTGCACCAGTTCCTGTCCCTGTCCCTGATCCAGCAACAACACCAGGAGACAGGTTAACATAGCACCCAGCAGCGAGAGCAACACTTTCCTCACACACAGCCTCAGCATTTCCCTGTGTGTGTGTCTGTGTGTCTCCCTGCTTGCTGAGATCCCAGTCTGTCTGTGTCTTGCTAAATTTCTGCACACCTCTGTGTGTTTCTGTCTCTCTCTCGCTCTCTCTGTGTCTCTGTTTCTCTCTGTCCGTCTCTATATATCTGTGTCTCTGTCTGTCTCTCTTTCTCAATGTGTCTCTCTGTCAGTTTCTCTCTGTCTTTCCACAATCACTACCGTCCTTACTCAGTCCCGGCTCCTTTTATAACCTCCCTGGCTGATGTCAGCCTCTTGAAAGCCCGCCCCTCGGTCACTAACAGCGCTGTTATCCCAGTGCAAGGCGACAGGGTTGAGTGCCCATCAGCACAGAAGGCAATGAGAGTACGGGAAAGAGATAGAGAATCCGGTGAAATGTTGCGGATAATCTCTCCCTCAATGCAAATCAAAGGAGATAGTTTCATTTCATTGGGCGGCACGGTGGGACAGTGGTTAGCACTGCTGCCTCACAGCGCCAGGGACCCGGGTTCAATTTCGGCCTCGGGTCACTGTGTGGAATCTGTACGTTCTCCCCGTGTCTGCGTGGGTTTCCTGCGGGTGCTCCGGTTTCCTCCCACAGTCCAAAGATGTGCAGGTTAGATTGATGGGCCATGCTAATTTGACCCTTAGTGTCAGGGCAATTGGCAGGGTAAATGTGCGGGGTTACCGGGATTGGGCCTGGGTGGGATTGTGGTTGGTGCAGACTTGATGGGCCAAATGGCCTCCTTCTGCACTGTAGGGATTCTATGATTCTATTTATTAGTGTCACAAGTAGGCTTACCTTAACACTGCAATGCAGTTACTCTGAAAATCTCCTAATTACCAGACTCCGGTGCCTGTTCGGGTACACTGAGGGAGAATTTAGCATGGCCAATGCACCTAATCAGTATGTCTTTCAGACTGTGGGAGGAAACCGGAGAACCCCGAGGAAACACGGGGACACGGGGAGAACGTGCAGATTCCACACAGACAGTGACCCAAGCCGGAATTGAACCCGGGTCCTTGGCACTGTGAGGCAGCAGTGCTAACCACTGTGCCACCATAGTCATTGACTTCAGGAAATATAGTGGAGGACATGCCCCTGTCTACATCAACGGTGACAAATTGGAAATGGTCGAGAGCTTCAAGTTTCCAGTTGTCCAGATCACCAACAACCTCTCCTGGTCCCTCCATGCTGACGCTATAGTTAAGAAAGCCCAGCAACACCTCTCCTTCCTCAGGAGGCTAAGTAATTTCAGCATGTCCACTATGATGATGAACATGTGGCTGAGGAACTGGTGCAGGGGGCAGGGTTTCCAATTCTTGGATCATTGGGACCTCTTCTGGGGCAGGTGGGACCTGTACAAGAGAGACGGGTTACACCTAAACTACAAGGGGACCAATATACTTGCAAGGAGATTTGCTAGTGTTATTGGGGAGCGTTTAAACTAGATTTGCAGGGGGATGGGAACCAGAGTGCCAGAGCAGATAGTGGAGCAGGGGTAAAAAGACAGGTTAGTTCAAGCAAAATCACAAATGGAAGGGTAGAGTGTGGTGGAAATAATTTTTTGAGGTGTGTCTATTTCAATGCCAGGAGTATTGTGGGGAAGGCAGATGAGCTGAAGGCGTGGATAGGCAAATGGAAATATGACATTATAGCCATTAGTGAAACTTGGCTACAGGAGGGGCAGGACTGACAGCTCAATGTTCCAGGGTTCCAATGTTTCAGGCGGGATAGAGGCAGAGGGATAAAAGGTGGGGGGGGGGGGGGGGTGGCATTGTTGGTCAGGGAAAATGTTACAGCGGTACTCAGGCAGGATAGATTAGGGAGCTTGTCTACAGAGGCCCTATGGGTGGAGCTGAGAAACAGGAAAGGTATGACCACATTAATGGGCTTGTATTATAGACCACCCAATAGTCAGCGAGAATTGGAGGACAAATCAGCGGAGAGATAGCTGACAACTGCAAGAAACACAAAGTTGTGATAGTAGGGGATTTTAATTTTCCACATATAGATTGGGACTCGCATACTGTTAAAGGTTTAGACGGGGTAGAGTTTGTAAAATGTGTTCAGGAGAATTTTCTACATCAGTATATAGAGGTGCCAACTAGAGAGGATGCGATATTGGATCTCCTATTGGGAAATGAGTTAGGGCAGGTGATGGATGTGAGTGTGAGGGAACACTTTGGATCCAGTGATCATAATGCCATTAGTTTCAACCTGATCGTGGATAAGGATAGATCTGGTCCTCGGGTTGAAGTTCTGAACTGGAAAAAGGCCAAATTTGATGAAATGAGAAGGGATCTGGGAAGTGTGGATTGGCACAGGCTGTTCTCTGGTAAGGATGTAAATGGAAAGTGGGAGGCCTTCAAAGGAGAAATTTTGAGAGTGCAGAGTTTGTATGTTCCTGTCAGGATTAAAAGCAAAGTAAATAGGAATAAGGAACCTTGGTTCTCGAGGGAGATTGTAACACTGATTAAGAGGAAGAGAGAGTTGTATGAAATGTACAGGCAGCAAGGAACACATCAGATGCTCGAGGAGTATAAAAAGTGCAAGAAGCTACTTAAGAGGGAAATCAGGAGGGCTAAAAGAAGACATGAGGTTGCTTTGGCAGACAGAGTGAAGGAAAATCCAAGGAGCTTCTATAGGTATGTTAGGAGCAAAAGGATAGTGAGGGATAAAATTGGTCCTCTTGAAGACCAGAGTGGTAGACTGTGTATGGAACCAAAAGAGATGGGGGAGATACTAAATGGTTTTTTTGCATCCGTATTTACTGAGGAAACGGGCATGGAGTCTACGGAAATAGGGCAAACTGGTAGGGAGGCCATGGAACCTTTACAGATTAAAGGGGAGGAGGTGCTGGCTGTCTTGAGGCAAATCAGAGTGGATAAATCCCCAGGACCGGACAGGGTATTCCCACGGACCTTGAGGGAAGCTAGTGTTGAACTTGCAGGGGCCCTGGCAAACATATTTAAAATGTCAGTATTCACGGGGGAGGTGCCGGATGATTGGAGGGTGGCTCATGTTGTTCCGTTGTTTAAAAAAGGTTCCAAAAGAAATCCGGGAAATTATCGGCCAGTAAGTTTGACGTCGGTGGTGGGCAAGTTATTGGAAGGTGTGATAAGGGATAGGATCTACAAATATTTGGATAGACAGGGACTTATTAGGGAGAGTCAACATGGCTTTGTGCGTGGTAGGTCATGTTTGACCAATCTATTAGAGTTTTTCGAGGAGGTTACCAGGAAAGTGGATGAAGGGAAGGCGGTGGATGTTGTCTACCTGGATTTCAGCAAGGCCTTTGACAAGGTCCCTCATGGGAGGTTAGTTAGGAAGGTTCAGTCGCTAGGTATACATGGGGAGGTAGTAAATTGGATAAGACACTGGCTCAATGGAAGAAGCCAGAGAGTGGTTGTGGAGGATTGCTTCTCTGAATGGAGGCCTGTGACTAGTGGTGTGCCGCAGGGATCGGTGTTGGGTCCATTGTTGTTTGTCACCTATATCAATGATCTGGATGATAATGTGGTCAATTGGATCAGCAAGTTTGCTGATGATACAAAGATTGGAGGTGTAGTGGACAGTGAGGAAGGTTTTCAAAGCTTGCAGAGGGATTTGGACCAACTAGAAAAATGGGCTGAAAAATGGCAAATGGAATTTAACGCAGACAAGTGTGAGATATTGCACTTTGGAAGGACAAACCAAAGAAGAACGTACAGGGTAAATGGTAGGACTCTGAAGAGTGCAGTTGAACAGAGGGATCTGGGAATACAGGTACAGAATTCCCTAAAAGTGACGTCACAGGTGGATAGGGTCGTAAAGAGTGCCTTTGGTACATTGGCCTTTATAAATCGGAGTATCGAGTATAAAAGTTGGAGTGTTATGGTAAGGTTATATAAGGCATTGGTGAGGCCGAATTTGGAGTATTGTGTACAGTTTTGGTCACCTAGTTATAGGAAGGATGTAAATAAGATTGAAAGAGTGCAGAAAAGGTTCACAAGGATGTTGCCGGGACTTGAGAAGCTGAGTTACAGAGAGAGATTGAATAGGTTGGGACTTTATTCCCTGGAGCGTAGAAGATTGAGGGGAGATTTGATAGAGGTGTATAAGATTTTGATGGGTATAGATAGAGTGAATGCAAGCAGGCTTTTTCCGCTGAGGCTAGGGGAGAAAAAAACCAGAGGGCATGGGTTAAGGGTGAAAGGAGAAAAGTTTAAAGGGAATATTAGGGGGGGTTCTTCACGCAGAGAGTGGTGGGAGTGTGGAATGAGCTGCCGGATAAAGTGGTAAATGCTTTTAACATTTAAGAAAAACTTGGACGGGTTCATGGATGAGAGGGGTGTGGAGGGATATGGTCCAAGTGCAGGTCAGTGGGACTAGGCATAAAATGGTTCGGCACAGACAAGAAGGGCCAAAAGGCCTGTTTCTGAGCTGTAATTTTCTATGGTTCTATGACTCTCGATTTTTACAGATACACCATAGAAAGCACCCTTTCTGGATGTATCACAGCTTGGTATGGCTCCTACTCTGTCCAAGACTGCAAGAAACTATAAAGGGTCGTGAACATAACCCAGCACACAAACCAGCCTCCTATACATTGGCACTGTCTACACTTCCCACTGTCTCGGAAAAGCAGCCAGCATAATTAAGGACCCCACACACCCCGGATACACTCTCTTCCACTTTCTTCCATCCTGAAATAGATACAAAAGTCTGAGAACACATACTAACTGACTCAAAAACAGCTTCTTCCCTGCTGCCATCAGACTTTTGAATGGACGTACCTTACATTAAGTTGATCTTTCTCTACACTCTAGCTATGACTGTAACACTATATTCTGCACCCTCTCCTTTCCTTCTCCCCTGCGTACTCAATGAAAGGTATGCTTTGTCTATATAGTGCGCAAGAAACAATACTTTTCACTGTATACAAATATATGTGACAATAATAAATCAAATCAAATCAAGTGTGAGTGTACTGTATAAGGATATGTACAGTGTGGCAGTGAGCTTTCAGTGTGGGATTGTGTGTGACAATGTGACTGTGAATTGTACAATGTGCGATTCTGTGACAGTGAGACTAACTTTCAGGGCACACGCCAGTGAGTACATGCAGTGAATGTGCACACTGTGTATGCCAGAATTTGCACAGAAGAAATGGTGTACGTGTATGACAATGAGCATGTCAGGTGAAAGGGAGCGCATGCAATAGCGTGTTTCAGGAGTGACATTTGGAGACACTTCCACACACATGAAGGGTGGGGGAAGTTTGGAACTCTCTTCCAAGAATGGCAATTATAGAATCATAGAATCTACGGCACGGAGACAGGCCCTTCGGCCCAAACTGATCCATGCCAACCAGAAAGCCCATCTAAGCTAACCCCATTTATCTCCATTTGACCCATAGCCCTCTAACCTTTCCCATCCATGCATCTGCCCAAATGCCTTTTAAATGTTGTCAATGTCCCTGCCTCAACCACTTCCTCCGGCAGCTTATTTCACATACGTACCATCCACTGTGTAAAAAGTTGTTCCTCAGGTTCCCATTTATTCTTGCCCCTCTTGACCTAAACCTATGCCCTCTAGTTCTCAATTTCCCCAACCCTGGGAAAAAGACTGAGTGCATTCACCCTATCCATGCCTCTCATGATCTTATATTCCTCTATAAGATCACCCCTCAGTCTCCTAGCATCCAAAGAAAAAAATCCTAGCCTGTCCAATCTCTTCCTACAACTCAGTCCCTTGAGCCCTGGCAACATCATTGTAAATCTCTTCTGCACTCTCTCCAGTTTAATAACATCTCTCCTATAGCAAGGCGACCAAAACTGAACACAATACTCCAAGTGCGGCCTCACCAACGTCCTGTACAACTGCAACACAACTTCCCAACTTCTATACTCAATGCCCTGACTGAAGAAGGCCAGCATGCCAAAAGCCTTCTTCACTGCCTTATCTACATGTGACTCCACCTTTAGAGAACCATGCACCTGAAATCCAAGTTCCCTCTGTTCCACGATAGTCCCTAAGGTCCTACCTGATCAATTGTTAATTTTAAATCTGAGCTTGATATTTATTTTTACCCAAAGATATGTTGGGATATGGGTCAAAGGTGGGTTCATGGAATGGAGTCACAAACAGTCATGACCACATTGGGCTGGTTCAAGGAGGTAAATGGCCCCCTCCTGTTCCTTGACTTTTAGATTATCACATTCCAAGTAGAGTTGGGGCTGGGGGGTGGCGGGCGGATGGGTAGTTTCCCTTCCTCCAAACCAGAAGCTCCGGGTTTGAGTCTCATCCCAGGATTTGATGGTCATGGAAGTTACATTGATAAAGTTGCCAAACAATCAACCTATAAATCTGTCCAATACACGACAATAGCAGGTGGTAAGAGTGGGAAAGATTCCCTGCGTGATGGAATGAAAATGGGAGCCTCTACCCTCGCTATCCATAACTCCAGACTGCAATGTGAATGTAAAGGGGCAGCATGGTAGCACAGTGGTTAGCACTGCTGCCTCACAGTGCCAGGGACCCGGGTTCGATTCCCGGCTTGGGTCACTTGGTGGAGTCTGCACGTTCTCCCTGTGTCTGGGTGGGTTTCCTCCAGGTGCTCCGGTTTCCTCCCACAGCCCAAAGATGTGTGGGTTAGGTGGATTGGCCATGGTAAATTGCCCCTTAGTATCAGAGAGATTAGCAGGGTAAATACGTGGGGTTATGGGGAAAGAGGCTTGGTGGGATTGTGGTCGGGTACAGGCTGAATGGGCTGAATGGCCTCCTTCTGCACTGTAGGATTCTATGATTCTAAAAGTGCCTGTTGCCACAGCAACTCGAACTGATTAGCTCGGATGGCCGGTGTGGATCAGAATGGTGCCAACAGCACAGGGTTTAATCCCCATTCCTGCCTGGGGCGGATTGGGGACCTGTCTCCTTGCCCCACCCATGGTGGTGGCCATGATGCTGTGGGTCAGACCCACCTTTGGATAGAGATCTCAAGACAATTCCTATATAATGGGGCATGAGTGAGAAGATAGATCTGGGCTGGAACTTACCAGCCATTTACACCCCTCTGCCATTGCAAGTGAGAATTTGGCGCTCAGCCAAATCTCCACTCACTGCAGCGGGACCGGAGACTTCCGCCGGCATGAACGGGCTAGAAACTTCTGCCCCGGGTTAAAGAGTGTGGGAGATGGTGGGAATGGGGAGGAAGTTAATGTGTCCCACCTGCCTGCTTTCTACCAATCCTGATTTTAACTGCTCTTGCTGTGGTGTTGGCTTCCTGCTACCCACGCAACTGCCACTCTCCATCCATTTCAGTTGGCAACTGGTGAGGCCAAGGAGTTAAACTCGCCTGGGCCTCACACTGCTAATATCGGGCACGCTTGATGCTCACCTTTAGCCTGGCCTACCCAGTTAAAAACTCTCTCGTGTGTGTACAATAATAATGGCTGCATATGGCATTCATGATGTGGAGATGCCGGCATTGGACTGGGGTAAACACAGTAAGAAGTTTAACAACACCAGGTTAAATCCAACAGGTTTATTTGGTAGCAAAAGCCACACAAGCTTTCGGAGCTGCAAGCCCCTTCTTCAGGTGAGTGGGAATTCTGTTCACAAACAGAGCATATAAAGACACAGACTCAATTTACATGAATAATGGTTGGAATGCGAATACTTACAACTAATCAAGTCTTTAAGAAACAAAACAATGTGAGTGGAGAGAGCATCAAGACAGGCTAAAAAGATGTGTATTGTCACGGGCATTCGGCCTCTGATATTCGGGTAGGCGTTCTCCAAGGCGGCCTTCGCGACACACGACAGCGCAGAGTCGCTGAGCAGAAACTGATAGCCAAGTTCCGCACACACGAGGACGGCCTCAACTGGGATATTGGGTTCATGTCACACTATCTGTAACCCCCACAGAGTTTCACTGGCTGTCTTGTCTGGAGACAATACACATCTTTTTAGCCTGTCTTGATGCTCTCTCCACTCACATTGTTTTGTTTCTTAAAGACTTGATTAGTTGTAAGTATTCGCATTCCAACCATTATTCATGTAAATTGAGTCTGTGTCTTTATATGCTCTGTTTGTGAACAGAATTTCCACTCACCTGAAGAAGGGGCTTGCAGCTCCGAAAGCTTGTGTGGCTTTTGCTACCAAATAAACCTGTTGGACTTTAACCTGGTGTTGTTAAACTTCTTGCATATGGCATGACAGAGGGAGAATGTGAAGGATAGTCAGTGTGTGATAATGAAAGTCAACAGGATGAGAGAACATTGTGTGTGTGCGCATTGTGTGAGTGAGCTTCAGGTGAGTATGTATAAGTGAGTATATGAGAATGAGAGCTATTCGGAGTATGTGAGATTGAATGTATATGTAAGAGCGGAGAGTGAATATGTACAGTGTTAAAGATTGCCTGCACTGTGAAAATGTGCACAGCATGAATTAGCTTGTCAGAATGAATGTACAAATGTTTATGATAAGAGTGATTAAATACAACATGATTCCAATAAGCCAATGTAAGTCAATGCTGATCAAATCTTTGAATCTACAAGTACCTTTTGTAGTCGCAGGAAAGAAGTTTCATTCAGAAGAGAAAGTGATCTTTGCCAGTATTGATCAGCGCTAATCAGTTCTGATTAGTTCTGGTTGAATATAGAGCTTGGAGTCTCCTTTTAATGTTGATATGTTATTTTCCTTTTTTCTAACAAATATGACCTAAATTAGATTATATAAAATTCAACAAAAAAGCCTTTTATAAGTAGGTCAACAAGTCTTGGTTGCTAACTATTTATGGAGAAGATTTCCCTCTGTGTAGTCCGAGTGAATTATAACGTTGAGAAATGCGAGGTTATACACTTTGGAGGAAATAATAACAAATGGGATTACTATCTCAATGGAAACAAATTAAAACATGCTACCGTGCAAAGGGACCTGGGGGTCCTTGTGCATGAGACGCAAAAGCCCAGTCTGCAGGTACAACAGGTGATCAAGAAGGCAAATGGGATGTTGGCCTATATTGCGAAGGGGATAGAATATAAAAGCAGGGATGTCTTGATGCACCTGTACAGGGCATTGGTGAGGCCGCAGCTGGAATACTGTGTGCAGTATTGGTCCCCTTATATGAGGAAGGATATATTGGCATTGGAGGGAGTGCAGAGAAGGTTCACCAGGTTGATACCGGAGATGAGGGGTTTGGATTATGAGGAGAGGCTGAGGAGATTGGGTTTGTACTCGTTGGAGTTTAGAAGGATGAGGGGGGATCTTATGGAGACTTATAAGATAATGCGGGGGCTGGATAGGGTGGAGGCGGAGAGATTCTTTCCACTTAGTAAGGAAGTTAAAACTAGAGGACACAGCCTCAAAATAAAGGGGGGTCGGTTTAAGACAGAGTTGAGGAGGAACTTCTTCTCCCAGAGGGTGGTGAATCTCTGGAATTCTCTGCCCACTGAGGTGGTGGAGGCTACCTCGCTGAATATGTTTAAAGCGGGGATGGATGGATTCCTGATCGGTAAGGGAATTAAGGGTTATGGGGATCAGGCGGGTAAGTGGTACTGATCCACGTCAGATCAGCCATGATCTTATTGAATGGCGGGGCAGGCTCGAGGGGCTAGATGGCCTACTCCTGCTCCTATTTCTTATGTTCTTATGTTCTTATGAATTCATAATCCCTTGCATTAAAAGCCAAAATGCTACCTGCATGCAAACTTTTGTAAGGATACAGGCAAATCCCTCTGAACATCAACATTTACAAATTCCACATCTTTTAAAGAATAAGCTGCTTTTCTATTCTTATGACCAACACGAATGAACTCACAATTCCCTACACTCTAATTCATTGGCCATCTTATTGCTCACTCACTCTTTGCTTCTTCTCTGTGTTCGCCTCACAGCTTAAATTCCCGGCTAGGTTTCTATCATCAGCAAATCTGGATACATTACTCTCTGTCTCTTTCATCTAAGTCATTAATATAGATTGTAAACAGCTGGGGTCCTAGCACTGATTCTTGTAACACTCCACTAGAGTCATAGAATCAGAGAATCCCTACAGTGCAGAAGGAGGTCATTTGGCTCATCAAGCCTGGACTGGCAACAATCCCACACAGGCCCTATCCCCGTAACTCCACATATTTACCTTGCTAATCTCTCTGACACGAAGGGGCAATTTAGCATGGCCAAACAACCTAACCTGCACATCTTTGGACTGTCGGAGGTAATGAGAGCACCCGGAGGAAACCCATGCAGACACGGGGAGAATGTGCAAACTACACACAGACAGTCACCGAAGGCCGGAATTGAAACCAGGTCCCTGGCGCTGTGAGGCAAAGTAAGAAGTCCCACAACACCAGGTTAAAGTCCAACAGTGTTATTTGGTAGCACAAGCCACTAGCTTTCAGAGTGCTTCATCAGGTGAGTGGGAGTTCTGATCACAAACAGAGCATATAAAGACGCAAACTCAATTTACAAAATAATGGTTGAAATGCGAGTCTTTGCAGGTAATCAAGTCTTAAAGGTACAGACAATGTGAGTGGAGAGAGCGTTAAGCACAGGTTGAAGAGATGTGTATTGTCTCCATACAGGACAGTTAGTGAGATTTTGCAAGCCCAGGCAAGTCGTGGGGATTACAGATAGTGTGACATGAACCTAAGATCCCGGTTGAAGCCATCCTCATGTGTGCGGAACTTGGCTATCAGTTTCTGCTCAGCGATTCTGCGTTGTTGTGTGTCGTGAAGGCCGCCTTGGAGAACGTTTACCCGAAGACCAGAGGCTGAATGCCCGTGACTGCTGAAGTGTTCCCCAACAGGAAAAGAATGCTCCTGCCTGGTGATTGTCGAGTGGTGTCCATTCATCCGTTGTCGTAGCATCTGCATGGTCTCCCCAGTGTACCATGCCTCGGGACATCCTTTTCTGTAGCGTATCAGGTCGACAACATTGGCCGAGCTGCAAGAGTATGTACCGTGTACCTGGTGGATGGTGTTCTCATGTGAGATGATGGCATCCGTGTCAATGATCCGGCAGTGCTAACCACTGTGCCACCGTGCTGCCCACTTGTTATAGCCTGTCAATTTGAAAATGTCCCATTTATCCCTCTCCTTTGCTTCCCATCTGTTAACCAATGCTTTATCCATGTTGATATATTACTCCTAAATCTATGAGCCTTTATGTTTTGTATCAAGTTTTTTTATGCCACTTTATCAAATTTTGGAAATCCATCTACTGGTTCTCCTTTGTCTATTCTATGTGTCACACCCCCCAATCCTGCACCCACAACATCTAATAGATTTATCAAATATGATTTCCCTTTGCCCAACTTTGTTGACTTCGCCTGATCATACTATGATTTTCTAAGTTCATTGTTAAGACTTTCTTAACAATGAATTCCAGCGTGTTCTCAATGACTGATGTCCGGCTAACGGACATGTTGGTTCCCTATTTTCTCTCTCCCTCCTTTCCTGAGCAGAGGATCTATGTTGGCTGACTTCTAGTCTGCTGGAACCAGGCTAGAATCTAAGGAATTTTGGAAACCGCTATTTGCGCAGGCACATCTTTTAGAACACTAGGATGTACCCTGGTGATTCA
Organism: Mustelus asterias; assembly: GCF_964213995.1. NCBI lineage: Eukaryota > Metazoa > Chordata > Chondrichthyes > Carcharhiniformes > Triakidae > Mustelus > Mustelus asterias. The sequence continues at coordinate 19,227,430 of NC_135823.1, forward strand.
TCGGATTTTAGTCTCTCAGGTTTTTCAGCTGCTATTAATTATCTTAATGTCCTCACTCTCATTAGCCCCTAGTTTATGCTCAATGTTTAGCATGTAGTTAATGTTTTTTTACAGTAAAGACAGTCAGAAAACATTAATCAATGTATTTGCCATTTCCTCATTCCCCACAATGATATCTCCTGACTCTCCTCTAAGGGATCAATTTAATTTAGCTACTCTCCTCCTTTTGTCATGCTTGTAAAAACTATTGCAATCTGTTTTTAAATTCCTGACTAGTTTACTCGCTAGTTTTCTCTTTTTATCAATTTTCTTCTCATTTATAAAACATCCTCAGGCTTACTACTGTTCTTTGCAACATTATAAGCCTCTTAATCTAATACAACCACTTAACCTCCTCAGTAAGACACAGATGGATCTTTCTCACGAGTTTTTATTTTTCAAAGGAATGTATTTTCGTTGAACATTTTAAAATACTCCTTTACATGTTTTCCACTGTTTAATTATGGTCATAACATTTAGTCTATTTACCAATCAGTCCTAGGCAACTCTCCCCTCATACCTATGTAATTGGCTCTGTTTAAGTTTAGGATTCTTGTTTGGGACTCAAATATATCACTTTTACTCTTAATATGGAATTGAATTGTATTATGATCACTTTTTCCCAGTGGATATTTTCCTATGGACATGACTAAATAGTCCTGCCCATTGCACAACACCAGGTGTAAAATAGTTTTATCCCAATTGATTCTGCAATGTATTGTGCCAAGGAACTGTCATGAAAGCATTCTGCAAACTCATCTTCCAGGCCACCTTTGCCAATTTGATTGGTATAGTCTATATACGAAGCTGAGTCTATATGGGCGGCACGGTGGCATTCCAGTTAGCACTGCTGCCTCATCGTGCCAGGGACCCGGGTTCAATTCCGGCCTCGGGTGACTGTCTGGAGTTCGCACGTTCTCCCTGTGTCTGTGTGGGTTTCCTTCGGGTGCTCCAGTTTCCTCTCACACTCCAAAGATGTGCGGGTTAGGTGGATTGGCCATGCTAAATTACCCCTGAGTGTCGAGGGACTCTAACAACACCAGGTTAAAGTCCAACAGGTTTATTTGGAGCAAACGCCACTAGCTTTCGGAGCGCTGCTCCTTCGTCACTCCATCTGACGAAGGAGCAGCGCTCCGAAAGCTAGTGGCGTTTGCTACCAAATAAACCTGTTGGACTTTAACCTGGTGTTGTTAGACTCCTTACTGTGTTTACCCCAGTCCAACGCCGGCATTTCCACATCATGTCGAGGGACTAGCAGGGTAAATACGTGGGGTCACAGGGATAGGGTGTATTGTTGTCAGTGCAGGCTCGATTGGCTGAATGGCCACTTTCGACACTGTAGAGATTCAATTATAGTTACTCGATGCCTTTTGGTACTGCCTCCAATCATTTCTTCCTTAATGCTCCATCCAATATTTAATTACTATGAGGGGACCTATAAGTTAATCCCATCAACGTTTTCTGTATGCCTAAAGTTGAAACGATTTTTACAGTTTCGACCCCTATTAAGTCGAGGCATACAAATCAGAACTTCAAATATCTTAATGTTTCAGAAATTATCTAATTCTGTATGAAAACTGTCTCTTGAAATGGCTTGGTTTAGAAAGCCTAGAAGTCCCTAGTTTGTGTTGAATTAGACTATGGCAGCCGCAGGAGTTCTATACAATGCTCGGAGACTGTTACACTCTGTTATAGTGTTCCACTACTTGATCACTGCCCAAAAGTGTACATGTATGGACATCTGCTGAAACCAGCATTAGGCTCTGATTCCTCAGCTGAATGTCCTAATGGCCGACCAACTCCTGTGGAACCGCTTTCACGACTGCCTTGAGTAGAGGAGTAAAATTAATTGTAGGAAAAACATGAAAAGCATATCTTTCATTCCAATCTATTTCAATTATATTGAATCATCTACAGTTGTCAACACACTGGGAAAGAACCACATTGTGAGGTTCTGAAACATGCTGATGTACAGCCACAAGGCTTGTCTTCAGTAATAAATCTTCCGCTCCGTACAATGCATTCATTCCTTTCAAAGGGTTTACCAAAACAGTGAATGAAAAAACAAGCGTTAGAAACCAGGCTGGATGGAACACCCCCCCATTGCCCCATCTTGTTTGCATGAGTGGACTTTTTATTTTTATTATTTTGTTTTTCAATTCCTCCCTCCTCAAGTCCTGAACACTGATCGATCCTTAGAACCAGTTGACATGAGCTGTTGTTCACTTGATGTGTGGATTACATCTTGTGCCCATAAGTCTATAGGATTTTGCATCCTCCATAAATCCTTGCTGAGTCTTTGGTAATAAGAGGAAAGGGGGGGAGTGAACAGCTTATACTAAGTCCCAGAACTGATCCAAACTTCTCCAGGGCAATCAACAGTTTCTATATATTATCGACCAGTAAGACGTGGATTCCTCGTTCTAAGAAGCACTAACAATTTTAAACTGTTCTTATTCACAGATGCTTAGCTTTCTGGACGTGCGAAGAATTAAATCCTCACACCACCATTTTTCAGTTTATTCAACAAATTGGAGGGAGTTACAAAGAAACATCACAGTGAAGCAAAAGGAAAAAAAGAAAGAAATTGCATTTATATAGCATCGTACTTGACCTCAGGATGACCCAATGAACTCTATGGCTTGTGAAATGCTTTTGAAGTGTGGTCAAAGATATATTTATTAGTGTCACAAGTAGGCTTACATTGACACTGCACTGAAGTTACTGTGAAAATCCCCTAGTTGCCACACTCGGCGCCTGTTTGGGTACACTGAGGGAGAATTTAGCATGGCCAAAGCACATCTTTCGGACTGTGGAAGCTGGAGCATCCAGAGGAAATCCATGCAGACACGGGGAGTACATACAAACTTCGCATACCCAAGGCCAGAATTAAACCCAGGTCCCTGGCGCTGTGGGGCAGCAGTGCTAACCACTGTGCCGCCCCACTATTGTAATAGAGGAAACAATTGGCATCCTTCCATCTACATGAGATTTTTTTTTATTCATTGGTGGGACATGGGCGTCACTGGCTGGCCAGCATTTATTGCCCATCCCTAGTTGCTGAGGGCAGTTCAGAGTCAACCACATTGCTGTGGGTCTGGAGTTACATATAGGCCGGACAGATTTCCTTCCCTAAAGGACATGAGTGAACCAGATGGGTTTTTCTGATAATCGACAATGGTTTCATGGTCATCAGTGGATTCTTAATTCCAGATATTTTTTATTGAATTCAAATTCCACCACCTGCCGTGGCGGGATTCGAACACGGGTCCCCAGAACATTAGCTGAGTTTCTGGATTAATAGTCTAGCAATAATACCACTAGGCCATCGCCTTCCACACAGCTGATAATCCATTTAGGTGGCATGCCTCTATTTGCTGTTGGCTGTGCAGGCCAGTCCTTTAGAGGCAGTTTCTGCAACAAGTGTCACACATGAATCTGCCAAGTGATGCTGCAGGTTGTTGTTTTCAGCCTTGCCGCCTGTTGCCAAGCTGCTGTAGCCACTGGCCATGTTGGGGATGCAAGCCAGCCCACAGAAGGTGTCGCCATTTCCCTCTTTCACCACCAGCCAGTTACTGCAGGTGCGGTAGTCAATGTTTGGGGCCTTCGTGACAAGCTTACAAGCATCCTTGAAGTGGAGATAATGGATTGAGATTATTTCATGCACAAAAAGGCCTTTTCACGATATCTGAATCCATCAGTTGTAATCTATTTTTGATCATTTTGACCAAAATTATTTTCACAAAATATGCTGTTTGCTCTTACTTCAGACAGCTTGCCAGCGCAGAGAATTTTTCCAGATATTAGCCGTGAGGAACGGATGATGATAGTGTCTGGAAATTGCAAGCATTTATTACTTAAGCCCAGACAAGTTCAGTTCATTATATGAAAGGTAGGTGATTAAAGTCTTTTTCAGTGGGATGCATGTCGTAACCTGCAGTGAACAATGACAATTATCCTTACAAGTGAGGCTGGCAGTAATTTACTCCTGACAAGATCTTAAGACAGCCACGATCGGCCTTGCACATCATGACATTTGTAGAAATACTCTCAGGAGACATAATCAATAGAATGGATTTTGCTCTGGATTTGATCTTTTGCAAGAAGTTTTCTATTTCAATTAAAAAGTCTACTTTCATTGTAAGTGGGTCATTAGCTAATGATTCTTGTAGCTCGGAATCTCTTATATACTTGGGGTCGCTCTCTGGCCTCTGAGTCAGAACTTAAAATCTTTACTGGGCTAGGGGCATTGCTGCAAAGGCCAACATTTTGTTGCCCATTCCTAACTGCCCTTGAACTGAGTGGTTTGCTGGCCCCTTCCAGAGGGTAATTAAGCATCAACCACATTGCTGTGGCTCTAGAGTCACATGTAGGCCAGACCGGGTAAAGACGGCAGATTTCCTTCCCTAAAGGACATTAGTGAACCAGATGGGTTTTAACAGCAACAATGGTTTCATGCTCACCATTACTGAGACTGGCTTTATATTCCAGATTTAGTGAATTTAAATTCCATCAGCTGCCATGGTGGGATTTAAACCCATGTCCCCAGAGCATTAACCTAGGTCACTGGATTGCTAATGCAGTGATATTACCACAATCTTCTCTGTACCCATTCTCATTCCATTGAGTACAAAATTTACGCTGACCCTCCAGTGCTGCACGGAGGGAGTGGTGCATTGTTAGAGATGTCATTTGTCAGAGAGATGTTAAAGTGATGTCCCGTCGACCTTGTAAAATAAATGCAAAGGCATTCATGCGCTATATTGAAGAGGAACAGGGGAGTTTCCCCCGGTGTCCTGGTCAAAAGTTGACCCAAAGTCAACAACTAAAAATAAATCCTCTGCTCTCATTGCTACTTTGGTGTTCATGGGGCTTTGGTGTTTACAAAATGGTTGCCATATTTTCCGAGACGCTTCAAAAAAGTACTTCATTGGCTGTAAAGTCCCACAGTCCAAAGATGTGCAGGTTAGGTGAATTGGCCATGCTAAATTGCCCCTTGATGTCCCTAGATGTGCAGGTTAGGTGTATTGGCTATGCTAAATGTACGGGATTACAGGGATAGGGCAGGGGAGAGGGCTTGGGGTAAGGCACTCTATCAGAGAGTCAGTGCAGACTCAATGGGTGGCACAGTGGTTAGCACTGCGGGTCCCGGGTTCAATTCCGGCCTCGGGTCACTGTCTGTGTGGAGTTTGCACATTCTCCCCTTGTCTGCGTGGGTTTCCTCCGGGTGCTCGGTTTCCTCCCACAGTCCAAAAACGTGCAGATTAGGTTGACTGGCCAAGCTAAATTGACCATAATGTCAGCGGGATTAGCAGCGTAAATGAGGGAATAGGGCCAGGGTGGGATTGTGGTTGGTACATACTCGATGGGCCAAATGGCCTCCTTCTGTACTGTAGGGATTCTATTCTACTGGGGCAGTACGGTGGTATTATGGTTAGTGCTGCTGCCTCACAGCGCCAGGAACTTGGGCTCAATTCCAGCCTCGGGTGACTGTGTGGAGCTTGCATGTTCTCCCCAAGTCTGCATGGAGTTCCTCCAGATGCTCCTGTTTCCTCCCGCACTCCAAAGACATACTGGTTAGGTGGATTGGCCATGCTAAATTGCCCCTTAGTGTCCCAAGATGTGCAGGTTAGGTGGAGTGGCCATGTTAGATTGCCCCTTGGTGTCCCAAGGTTAGGTGGATTGGCTATGCTAAATTGCCCCTTGATGTTCCAAGATGTGCAGGTTAAGTGGAGTGGCTATGTTAAATTGCCCCTTAGTGTCCCAAGGTGTGAAGGTTAAGGGGATTGGCCATGGTAAATGTCTGGGCTTGTGGGGATAGGGCGAGGGAGAAGGCCTGGGGTAAGATACTCTTGATGTGGAGATGCCGACGTTGGATTGGGATAAACATAGCCAAGTTCCGCACACATGAGGACGGCCTCAACCGGGATCTTGGATTTATGTCACACTATCTGTAACCCCCACGACTTGCCTGAGCTTGCAAAATCTCAATAACTGTCCTGGCTGGAGACAATACACATCTCTTTAACCTGTGCTTAACCCTCTCTCCACTCACATTGTCTGTACCTTTAAGACTTGACTACCTGTAAAGACTCGCATTCCAACCATTATTTTGTAAATTGAGTTTGTGTCTTTATATGCCCTGTTTGTGAACAGAACTCCCACTTACCTGACGAAGGAGCAGTGCTCCGAAAGCTAGTGGCATTTGCTACCAAATAAACCTGTTGGACTTTAACCTGGTGTTGTTAGACTTCTTACTGTAAGATACTCTGTCAGAGTCAGTGTAGACTCGATGGGCTGAATGTCCTCCTCTACACTGTAGGGATTCTATGATCTATTTCGGGAGGCTCTGAGAAAATTGGAGAGAAGCAAGTCTGCCTGTATTTTGTTCATTCTCCGACTGAGTCATTGGATGAGGCACAAAAGTCTTCACTTCCCATTTGATTCAGGAAAAATTCTGCTTACCCGAACACAGTTGAAGAATGTCTGCTCTCTCTAACGCTTGGCTCTGATTGGATCCTTGAAGGGATGATTCAAGTGAAGTGAATGCAGTGGAAAATTGGCGTGTCTGAGGAATGAGCTGGTATTGAGGATCCCCTATTGCCCTTATTTACATAAAGCTGTCGCCCTCTGATTAGCCCGCAGTCACTGCACTCGGTACTTTAACCTCTAAGTGTCCAGACATTGACTTGTGATGTGCAAAGTCAATACTTGTCTAGTTATGATTAATTAATGTTTTTTTTATTTTATTTAAACACACCAGATAGTCACAGAACAACAGACGTCATTGGAGGTGTCAAATGCCGATAAGATCACGTAGCCGTGGTTTCCATGGGTTTAGTCGTTTTTACTTCACGTTAAGCACGGACATGAGAACATTTCCAATATAACGCGCTCACCTTAGTCAAGGTTTGTTGATGAACAAAAATAACATTATAAGCAATAAATTGTCACTGATACATAAAACAGGAGAAACACAGAAAGACGTGCTGGTTAGGTGCGTTGGCCATGCCTAAATTCTCCCTCAATGTAACCAAACAGGCACCGGAGTGTGGCGACGCGGGGATTTTCACTTCATTGCAGTGTTAATGTAAGCCTACTTGTGACACTAATAAAAGAAAACATTGTCGGTTGTCGTAAAAACCTATCTGGTTCATTAATCTCCTTTAGGGAAGGGAATCTGCCGTCCTTACCTGGTCTGGCCTACCTGCGGCTCCAGAGCCACAGCAATGTGGTTGACTCTTAAAAGCCCTCTGAAATAGCATGACAAGCCATTCAGGGCAATTAGGGATGGGCAACAAGTGCTGGTCCAGCCAGCAATGCCCACATTTCACGAACGGATAAAAGGAGCTAACTCACTAATGCTTTTGGTCTCAAACTAGAGGGCAAAGTGTTAAGTTTAATGTATATTTATTAGTGTCACAAGTAGGCTTACTTTAACACTGTAATGAAGTTGCTGTGAAAATCCCCTAGTCGCCACACTCCGGCACCTGTTCGGATACACTGAGGGAGAATTTATCATAGCCAATCCACCTAACCAGCACATCTTTCAGACTGTGGGAGGAAACTGCATGGATTTCCTCCGGGTGCTCCGGTTTCCTCCCACAGCCTGAAAGATGTGCTGGTTAGGTGGATTGGCCATGTTAAATTCTCCCTCAGTGTACCCGAACAGGCGCCGAAGTGTGACGACTAGGGGATTTTCACAGTAAATTCATTGCTTCAATATTAATGTAAACCTACTTGTGTCTAATAAATAAACTTCTAAAACACTGGAGCACCTAAAGGAAACCCACGTGGACACAGGAAAAACGTGCAAACTCCACACAGATAGTGACCCAAGCAGGGAATTGAACCCAGGTCCCTGGCGCTGTGAGGTAGCAGTGCTAACCACCGTGACGCCCAAAGAATGCTGAAGGACAAATTCCTATCTTTGTGAAGAGTGGGAGATGTTCTGTTCTTCTGAGGGAGACTAGTTCAGATGCTACAATTAATCTCAGCGTTGGATTAGGGAGCAATTAAGCAGGGTTTCTGCTCTTCCTCAACATCCATAGATATTCCCACCACCCCATTTCCAATGGAGATGGGCAGAAACCAAGATCAGACTAGCCAGAGGTGGTTTCTAGTGAGTGTGAAACAGTATAAAATATTCACGAAAACACGCACCCACGATAAATGGTCCCTTCACATAGTAACAAGTGGTGTGCAGGACTGTGCCACCGAACCCCAGCTAGATTGGATGCTTTCATAGAACATAGAACATAGAACAGTACAGCACAGAACAGGCCCTTCGGCCCACGATGTTGTGCCGAGCTTTATCTGAAACCAAGATCAAGCTATTCCACTCCCTATCATCCTGGTGTGCTCCATGTGCCTATCCAATAACCGCTTAAATGTTCCTAAAGTGTCTGACTCCACTATCACTGCAGGCAGTCCATTCCACACCCCAACCACTCTCTGCGTAAAGAACCTAGCTCTGATATCCTTCCTATATCTCCCACCATGAACCCTATAGTTATGCCCCCTTGTAATAGCTCCATCCACCTGAGGAAATAGTCTTTGAACGTTCACTCTATCTATCCCCTTCATCATTTTATAAACCTTCAGGAGAAGAGAGAAGGCGGAAAACAACTACTAACTCTGGCCGACAATCATGAGGCTTTGGCAGAATTTTACTTAAAATTTTGTGCATAACTTGTCACCTGGGAAAATAAAGCCTGGGAAATTTAGGACTGAGACTTGCATCCTATGGAGGTGGGTAGTGTGGTTTGGGAAATTTCCAGGCCTGACCTGCTATCCTCAGGAGAAAATGCCAGCAAAGACTGGAGTCCCTGGAAAGCGTTCAGAGGCAGCCACGGGAGCTGCAGAGTGCCAAGGTGGGTTGTTTGAAAGGTCAGCCTTGCTGCTTTGGGACAGAACAGCACTCTAGCGACTATCCCTCACACAACCCCACCCCACACACTCCCCATGCCCCATCCATGGCACCTCATGATCCCTCCACCCCCCCACCCACCCCCCCCCCCCCCCACCCATTTACCACTTGTGCTTTCTTTCTCCAACACCTCAGCTGTATGTTGAGAAATCGGTTTTCGAATCTTAGAATCATAGAAGTGCAGTGCAGAAGGAGGCCATTCAGCCCATCGAGTCTGCACTGACTCTCCAAAAGAGAGTCTTACCCAGGCCCATTGGCTGATCTGTGCTAATGACATCAAGGGATAGAGGGATAGCTCAGGTAAGTGGTGTTGAAAGAGATAATCAGCCATGATCTAAGTGAATGCCAGAGCAGGCTCGATGGGTTGAATGGCCTATTCCTGCTTCTATGTTCCTACCTCAATTCTATCCACCCATCTTTGTTCAATATCTCTTAATACCCTTACTAATCTCTTTAATTTACAATTTACCCAGCCTTAACTGTTGTTTGGGAGAGAGTTCTGGGTTTCCACTACCCCTTGCGTGAGGAAGTCCATTCTGATGTCACCCATCTAAGCCCAGGGATGGGATTTGCTGGCCGCACTTGCGTCAATGCTGGAAAGTCCCACCCAAGGTCTACAGACCTTAGCATGGTCCGAGTCCCGCCCCCTATCTAATTTTAAAGTTATGCCTTCTTGTTTTGGACCCCGCCCCCAACAGGCGAAAAAGATTATTTCCATCTCCCCTATCAATATCCATATCACCTGCTGCCTTTCAGCGCCAGGGACCCAGGTTAATTCTGGCCTCGGGTCACTGTCTGTGTGGAGTTTGCACATTAGAAGGTACGCTGGACACAGCCTGCAAGAACTCGCCATGCTCCAGCGCCATCTTGGATTGTCTTACTCGCTCCACACTCCCAACTACAACTACCCTCCCAGGGTGGTTCCTGGGCAGATCACCCCACACCCAGGGTCACCTGACCCTTCCCTTAAAGGGCCTTTGCTCCAACATACACAACAGAAGCCCTCTCTCTAAGATCAGCTGGGTCTCCCTGTTCCTGGCCTCGCTGTGTTTCCCTCTACACCTTCCATTAGAATCAGTGCCTTTGTTCCCGTTTCTTCATGTTCCTAAGACAATCATGGTGTGATTGTCCCCCACACTGGCGGGAAAGGCCCTGCATCAGTAGCACACAAGCAGACATGAAAGGTCTTAGTGCTCCCTGACTGGCCTCATTCAGCTAGTCCTGGCAACACCAGAAATCCAACTTTTTGCGGGTCTAGGTTCAATAACTCCATGAGGGCGGCACGTTGACACAGTGGTTAGCACTGCTGCCAGTGACCCAGGTTCAATTCCCGGCCTTGGGGCACTGTCTGTGTGGAGTCTGCACGTTCTCCCCGTGTCTGCATGGGTTTCCTCTGGGTGCTCCATTTTCCTCCCACAGTCTGAAAGACGTGCTGGTTGGGGTGCATTAGCCATGCTAAATTCTCCATCAGTGTACCCAAACAAGTACCGGAGTGTGGCAACTAGGGGATTTTCGCAGCAACTTCATTGCAGTTTAATGTAAGCCTACTTGTGACTAATAAATAAACTTTAAACTTTCTTTCTGTCCTGAGGTGGGTGGATGGAAAGGTAAATGAGGCAGAGTGGTGGTAGGAGTCTCGTACCTCTGCACTCCCTATTAGCCACACAGATAAACAAAAGCACTTGACACTGTACTTTACTGCTTTTGGAATAATTAAATGTATGAGGTATTATATGTATGAGGTATTAATTGAGTACTTTGCGTCAGTATTCACCAAAGAGAAGGACTTGGTGGATGATGAGTCTGGGAAAGGATGTGTAGATAGCTTGAGTCATGTTGAGATCAAAAAGGAGATGGTATTGGGGTTCTTGAGAAACATTGAGGTAGACAAGTCCCCAGGGCCTGATGGGATATACCCCAGAATACTGAGAGAGGCAAGAGAGGAAATTGCTGGGGCCTTGAGAGAAATCTTTGTATCCTCACTGGCTACAGGGGAGGTCCCAGAGGATTGGAGAATAGCCAATGTTGTTCCTTTGTTTAAGAAGGATAGCAAGAATAATCCAGGTAATTACAGGCCGGTGAGCCTTACATCAGTGGTAGGGAAATTATTGGAGAGGATTCTTCGAGACAAGCTTTATTCCCACTTGGAAATAAGTGGATGTATTAGTGAGAGGCAACATGGTTTTGTGAAGGGGAGGTCGTGTCTCACGAACTTGATCGAGTTTTTCGAGGAAGTGATGAAGATGATTGATGAGGGTAGGGCAGTGGATGTTGTCTACATGGACTTCAGTAAGGCCTTTGACTAGGTCCCTCATGGCAGACTGGTGCAGAAGGTGAAGTCACATGAAATCAGAGGCGAGCTGGCAAGGTGGATACAAAACTGGCCCAGTCAAAGAAGACAGAGGGTAGCAGTGGAAGGGTGGTTTCTGAATGGAGGGCTGTGACAAGTGGTGTTCCTCAGGGATCAGTGCTGGGACCTTTGCTGTTTGTAACATATATAAATGATTTGGAGGAAAATGTAACTGGATTGATTAGTAAGTTTGCGGACGACACAAAGGTTGGTGGATTTGCAGATAGTGATGAGGACCATCAGAGGATACAGCAGGATATAGATCAGTTGGAGACTTGGGCGGAGAGATGGCAGATGGAGTTTAATCTGGACAAATGTGAGGTAATGCATTTTGGAAGGTCTAATACAGATAGGAAATATATAGTAAATGGCAGAACCCTTAAGAGTATTGATAGGCAAAGGGATCTGGGTGTACAGGTACACAGGTCACTGAACGTGGCAATGCAGGTGGAGAGGGTAGTCAAGAAGACACACAGCATGCTTGCCTTCATCGGCCGGGGTATTGAGTTTAAAAATTGGCAAATCATGTTGCAGCTTTATAGAATCTTAGTTAGGCCGCACTTGGAATATAGTGTTCAATTCTGGTCACCACACTACCAGAAGGATGTGGAGGCTTTGGAGAGGGTACAGAAAAGATTTACCAGGATGTTGCCTGGTATGGAGGGCATTAGCTATGAGGAGAGGTTGGAGAAACTTGGTTTGTTCTCACTGGAGCGACGGAGGTTGAGGGGAGACCTGATAGAAGTCTACAAGATTATGAGAGGCATGGACAGAGTGGATAGTCAGAAGCTTTTTCCCAGGGTGGAAGAGTCAATTACCAGGGGGCATAGGTTTAAGGTGCAAGGGGCAAGGTTTAAAGGGGATGTACGAGGTAGATTTTTTACACAGAGAGGAGTGGGTGCCTGGAACTCATTGCAGGGGGAGGTAGTGGAAGCGGACACGGTAGTGACTTTTAAGGGGCGTCTTGACAAGTACATGAATAGGATGGGAATAGAGGGATATGGTCGCCGGAAGGGTAGGGGTTTTTAGTTAAGTCGGGCAGCATGGTTGGTGCAGGCTTGGAGGGCCGAAGGGCCTGTTCCTGTGCTGTAATTTTCTTTGTTCTTCATTCTAATGTATTGAGGATCCTGTTAAAATATCGTGCAGTAGACTTATTTTTTGCAGTATGTCATGAGGTGTTTAAAATAATTTGCAAATGGCATCTTTGCAACAACACATAGACAGTGAAGCTGCAAGGGATAGCTAAAAATAGAATGGGAACACAGGCAGTCTGCAAGTTTGAATAACCTGAGAGAGAGTGAGTTGGAAGTTGTAATTTAATCCGAGTTCAGACGCAGTTTATGTTGTCAATGCAATACTTCAATGGTACGATAGCAGTGTCTGTCTCACACATTTGCCATCCTGCATTCATTTGAAAATACAATATAGGAAGTCTTAAGAGTTTGTTGTGGGGATCATATGGTTGTGATTGATAGACAACTAGCATTGTTGAAGAGAAAGAATAATTTTATCAGGCCCCAGGGTGGATTTTAACTCTGAGCAGACAGCAGGAACGGCGCTCAACCAATGAGGACTGAGCCATTTAAGGGGCCGGGTCCCTTTAGTTCCTGCTCTGAGCAAAATGTCGACACTCACAACCTTGTGTGGAAGACTGGGGGAGGGGGGGTGGGGGGGGGGGGGGGAGGTGGCAAAGGAGGAGATGAGCTGATGGCAAATTGCTGCTGGTAGGGACTCAAACTAACTAACAGACAGGGTCAGATCCATGTGTGATGCACCATCAATCAAGCAAAGACTAGTTTGTAGGCAAGAACAAATAGGCTTTTATTAGCAAAAGACTTGGAGCACACCCATGCCGATGAACTGGTCCAGAGACTGAGCAGGGGGTGGGGAGCAGTCACCTTTATACCTGGACCGGGGGGGGAGGAGTCCCGGACAGGGCCGGCAGGGGCATGTCCAGGCATGTCACACACACAGGCAATAAGCTAACAGTGGTTTACCACATTCACCCCCTGTTTTTAAAAAAAGAGTCCGGCGGGGGTGAGGTGGGTGGAACGATATTTACAGAATTACAAATTTACAAATTCAGTCTCTCTGGGGGCTTGATCTGCTGCTGCGACTGCCATAGTGCCGGTTGTGGTGTCGGTTCCGGTGGCCGCGGTGTTGGTTCAGGTGCCAGGCCGTAGTCGCTCGAGTCGTCTGTAGTCCTTTCCAATTGTCGGGTGCGTGGTGGTGGCTCCTGGGGCTCAGGCGTGCTGTATACAGGGGTTGGGGTGTGGGGTTGTGGGTCGTAGTGGTCCCTGGGGCACCTGCGGGTGCCAGGTCTCGAATGGAGACCGTGTCCTCCCGCCCATCGGGGTACGCCACATAGGCGTATTGGGGGTTGGCGTGGAGGAGTTGGACTCTTTCGACCAGGGGGTCCGACTTATGGGTCCTCACATGCTTCCGGAGCAGGACAGGGCCTGGGGACGTCAGCCACGATGGTAGTGAGGTCCCCAAGGAGGACTTTCTGTGGAAAACGAACATTCTTTCATGAGGGGTAGCATTGGTAGCTGTGCAAAGGAGTGATCTAATCGAGTGTAGTGCATCAGGGAGGACCTCTTGCCAGCGGGTGACTGGAAGACCTTTAGATCTCAGAGCTAGTAAAACGGCCTTCCAGACTGTCGCATTCTCCCTCTCTGCCTGTCCGTTCCCCCTGGGGTTGTAGCTGGTGGTTCTACTCGAGGCTATGCCTTTGGAGAGCAGGTACTGTCGCAGCTCATCACTCATAAAGGAGGATCCCCGGTCGCTATGGATATAGCTAGGGAAACCGAACAGGGTGAAGGGGCTGTGCAGGGCCCTGACGACCGTGGCCGAGGTCATATCCGGGCAGGGAATCGCGAAGGGGAAACGTGAATATTCATCAATGACGTTGAGGAAGTATATGTTGCGGTCAGAAGAGGGGAGGGGGCCTTTGAAGTCGATGCTTAGGCGTTCGAAAGGGCGGGTGGCTTTTCTGAGGTGTGCTCTGTCTGGCCGATAGAAGTGCGGCTTGCACTCTGCACAGACCTGGCAGTGTCTGGCTATAGACCTGACTTCCTCAATGGAGTAGGGCAGGTTACGGGCTTTAATGAAGTGAAAAAACCTGGTGACCCCCGGGTGGCAGAGGTCGTTGTGGAGAGTCTGCAATTGGTCTATTTGTGCGCTGGCACATATTCCCCGGGACAGGGCGTCTGGGGGCTCATTGAGCTTCCCGGGCCGGTATAAGATGTCGTAATTGTAGGTGGAAAGCTCCTTTATACCTGGACCAGGGGGGGAGGAGTCCCAGGCAGGGCCGGCAGGGACGTGTCCAGGCATGTCACACACACACAGGCAATAAGCTGACAGTGGTTTACCACAATGTGCACGACTTTAATGTTTAAGTAAGGCAAAATTAAGTATGGTACTTGGAGCTAAGGATTAATATGGGACCAGCTGGGTGACATAAATGGGCCAATCTCTCTTCATCCAAGGCTCAGTTGGGAGCACTTTCACCTTTAAGTCGGAAGATTGTGGGTTTGGGTTTCAGTTGAAACTGGAACGCAGCATCAGGACCAGCACCCTGTGCAGTACTGAGGGAGCACTGCACTGTCCGGGATGCCACTTTTGGATTAAATGGTAAACAGTGGATATAAATGAGCTCATTGCACCATTTCATCTCCAATACCCTGGTCAATATTTAATCATTCAACCAACATCACTTAAACAGACTATTCAGTCATTATCATGTTGCTGTTTGTGGTCAGCACGGTGGCGCAGTGGTTAGCACTGCTGCCTCACAGTGCCAGGGACCTGGGTTCGATTCCCGGCTTGGGTCACTGTCTGTGCGGAGTCTGCACTTTCTCCCCATGTCTGCGTGGGTTTCCTCCGGGTGCTCCGGTTTCCTCCCACAGTCCAAAGATGTGCAGATTAAGGGCATTGACCATGCTAAATTCTCCCTCAGTGTACCCAAACAGGCGCTGGAGTGTGGTGACTAGGGGATTTTCACAGTAACTTCATTGCAGTGGTAACGTAACCCTACTTGTGACTAATAAATAAACTTTAAAAAAAGCTTGCTATGGATAAATTGGCTGCAGTGTTTTCTTCATTACAACAGTGACTACATTTCAAAAGTACCGAATTGGCTGTAAAATGCTATGGAACATCCTGAGGTCATGAAAGACACTATATAAATGCAGATCTTTGTGTTTTTTTGTTCATGTTCTATGGTGCCAGCAGGTCTATAAGTTGCCTATGTCGCATTAGTTGTGTGGAAGGTGTTTCAGACCAGTATTGTTCCTCAAGACTGTTAAATCTGTCTTTGGGATTCAGCTTGATGAAAGAAGTTGCCCGGTCACGGAACTCCTTGCTTCAGAATGCTCGTGGTTTTCAACTCAGACAGTTGTAGCGCTGCCGTGACCGAAATATAGCTGTCACTGCTGGGGTGGATGCTCTGTCCTCAGTTGGACTGGGAGATGACACGTCATTCTGTGAAAGAATGCTGGATTAGGGGTGGGCAGAAGAATCTGGTTAATCTGTGCTTGCTGCATCCTGCCTGCCGATTGTGGTAACATGTTTGCTCCAGCTGTGAGAGACTTTTATATCGCCACTTGGACTTGGGCGGCACAGCGGCACAGTGGTTAGCACTGCTGCCTCACAGTGCTAACAGTGGCCCTCACTTGGGTCACTGTCTGTGCGGAGTTTGCATGTTCTCCCCGTGTCTGCATGGGTTTCCTCTGGGTGCTCTGATTTTTTCCCACAGTCCGAAAGACATGCTGGTTAGGTGGATTGGCCATGCTAAATTCTCCCTCAGTGTACCCGAACACTGGGCTGCCTCCCTTCACGATAGGCACAAGTCTCCAGAGTGCACCTTGAACCCACAATCTCATAAATGCCTACCCTTGAACTATGGCTGACACTTATGAAAAGAAACCTGGCTGGTTAGCGCTGCTGCCTCTCAGCGCCAGGGATCCGGGTTCGATTCCTGGCTTGGGTCATTAGCTGTGCGGAGCCTGCACGCTCTCCCCGTGTCTGCGTGGGTTTCCTCCGGGTGCTCCGGTTTCCTCCCACAGTGCGAAAGACGTGCTGGTCAGGTGGATTTCCCCTCAGTCCACCCGAACAGGAGCCGGAGTGTGGCGACTAGGGGATTTTCACAGTAACTTCATTGTAGTGTTAATGTAAGCCTACTTGTGACACTAATAAATAAATTTAAACTTAAACTAGAAAACTAGGGTGCGGCTAAATGACACAATGGGCCCAGTAGATAGGGGACATTTTCTATTCGTCCAATACCTATTCACTGGACCGTACCAGAGGATGCACAGAATTCACCTTTTCCTATGAGCGGGCATCCTCAGCTGTAGCAGTACTTGCAATGACAGGATTGTAATGTCTGGATGGAGAGTGGTGGTTCCTGTTGGAAGGAGGAATAAACAAAACAGTGAAGAACTAAGTTACTAAAATATCTTTTGGGATCCGCTGATGGCTCAGGTAGTGTATTCAATGAACCATGAGACTGTGATAGAGATAGCAGTGTTAGCCGTAACTCAATTCCAGAGTGCTATCACTTTGGGTGGCACAATGGCACAGTGGTTAGCACTGTTGCCTCACAGTGCCTATGAATTCCTTCCCTAAAGGACATTAGTAAAACAGATGGGTTTTTACAATTGTTTCAGATTTATAAAGTGGATTTAAATTCCATCAGATGCCATAGTGGGATTTGAACCCGTGCCCCCGGAGTATTAACCTGAAACAAAGACAGAAAATGCTGGTAAATTACAGTGCAAAACTTGTAGCATGAATGTAATGTTCTAACCATGTTAGGGGTTATGGGTTTTAACAGAAAAAGAAAAGACTTGGTTTGCACATGTAGATTCAATCTAACACACAACTGGTTTTAAAGAAGAGCTGCTCTCTGCACTACATCAGAATATAAAACTGAAAGTAAAATGGCAGCATAAACAAGCACCCTAATGACATCACCATCAAATCATGTGATCAGCTCTTAAAGCAACCTTCATCCTTTTTAAATACATAACAATGCAAGTACTTAGGAGACTGCTGAGTAAAATAAGGGCCCATGGTATTCGAGGCAAGGTACTAACATGGATTGACGATTGGCTGTCAGACAGAAGGCAGAGAGTTGGGATAAAAGGTTCTTTCTCAGAATGGCAACCGGTGACAAGTGGTGTCCCGCAGGGTTCAGTGTTGGGGCCACAGCTGTTCTCTTTATATATTAACGATCTAGATGACGGGACTGGGGGCATTCTGGCCAAGTTTGCCGATGATACAAAAATAGGTGGAGGGGCAGGTAGTATTGAGGAGGTGGGGAGGCTGCAGAAAGATTTAGACAGTTTAGGAGAGTGGTCCAAGAAGTGGCTGATGAAATTCAACGTGGGCAAGTGCGAGGTCTTGCACTTTGGAAAAAAGAATAGAGGCATGGACTATTTTCTAAACGGTGACAAAATTCATAATGCTAAAGTGCAAAGGGACTTGGGAGTCCTAGTCCAGGATTCTCTAAAGGTAAACTTGCAGGTTGAGTCCGTAATTAAGAAAGCAAATGTAATGTTGTCATTTATCTCAAGAGGCTTGGAATACAAAAGCAGGGATGTACTTCTGAGGCTTTATAAAGCACTGGTTAGGCCCCATTTGGAGTACTGTGAGCAATTTTGGGCCCCACACCTCAGGAAGGACATACTGGCACTGGAGCGGGTCCAGCGGAGATTCACACGGATGATCCCAGGAATGGTAGGCCTGACATACGATGAACGTCTGAGGATCGTGGGATTGTATTCATTGGAGTTTAGGAGGTTGAGGGGAGATCTAATAGAAACTTACAAGATAATGAACGGCTTAGATAGGATGGACGTAGGGAAGTTGTTTCCATTAGCAGGGGAGACTAGGACGCGGGGGCACAGCCTTAGAATAAAAGGGAGTCACTTTAGAACAGAGATGAGGAGAAATTTCTTCAGCCAGAGAGTGGTAGGTCTGTGGAATTCATTGCCACAGAGGGCTGTGGAGGCCGAGACGTTGAGCGTCTTCAAGACAGAAATTGATAAATTCTTGATTTCTCGAGGAATTAAGGGCTATGGGGAGAGAGCGGGTAAATGGAGTTGAAATCAACCATGATTGAATGGTGGAGTGGACTCGATGGGCCGAATGGCCTTACTTCCGCTCCTATGTCTTATGGTCTTATGGTCTAAGTAAAAAAAAATATTGCCCTTACCTCTATGCTTCAACAGTACACTAAAACATAAATTGAGATATAAATTAATGCAGTATGCTGGTAATGGTTCTGGATAACATCTTATTTGTTTCCAGTTGGTGGAGTAACAATTTGTATAACACCAGAAAGTTCCGGCTAATGGAGAATTCCAATTGGTGGAGTGCCGGATAACACAAAGGCCACGATTCTCCCATCTTGCTGAGCTAATTTTTCAGCGTGGTGAGCCGGGATATTATCACAATAGCTGATTCGTCGAGCATTCACGTGTGCTTACGTCTCCAGCGCTGAATTTCCCTCCAATTTAAATGAGATTAGCGGGCCTGGGACTGAATTCCTGGGCCTGCTAGCCTCTCCCACCTCGCTAGAGTGTTTCACTCCAGCGGGGCTTAGAGTAACTCCCCACCTTTGGGGAACTAGTGGCCTGATCCCGCTGGAGTAAAGGTGAGGCAATCGGGGCCCGCCTGAGTTTGGGCGGCTGGGGGTGTGGGCAGTGCCCCTGGGCATGGGAACACTGGCAGTGCCAGCCTGGGCCCCTTGGATCTGCCCAAGGGGCAAAATGCCCATGCCCAGAGGGCACTTTGGCACTGCCCATTGGCATTGGGCAGTGCCAAGTGGGTGGGGCTTACTGTGGGCAGGGCCTAAGGGTGATCTGTGGGGGAGGGGGGTCCTGCTGCCACTCTGCTAGTGGAATTTATGGGGGTAGGAGGGACGCCAGTGATCGAGGCGGGTAGTCCGACGGTGGGGGGGGGGGGAGGGGAAGGGGGGGGATGCTGGTAGGGAGGGGTCAGCCGGGGGGGGGGGCCTGCTGGGGGGGGGGGGGCGGCGGGTTCTGCTTGCGGGGGTGTCTGCACTGCGGGAGGGTGGGGGAGATTGGTATTGCGGGGGCAGGGACGGCTGGAGATCAGGGCAGTCCAGAATGGGGGGTTGAGGCTGGCCCGGGAATGACCACGATTGGGGCGTTGAGGGGGGGGGGGGGTTAGGGGGCAGCATTGTGGAGGTTGCGGGGCTGTCCAGCGATCGAGCTGGCCAGCAAACAGGAAGCTGACATTTGGGGGCCATTGCGCATGTGCAGAGTCCCGCTGGTTTCGGCCTCCCGGGTGGGAATAGGCCCCACCCCCTGAAATCTAATGATATTCTCGCTGGTGGCCTCTGCAGTGCACCGAGTGGGAGATTCCAGTGTGAACTCCCACTGAAAAAAACCAGCGTGAATTACTCCAGTTTCCCCGCAAATTCAACACTTGCGGGGAGTGGGGGAATTTTCCCAAAAATAATTAGCGCAGCGGGATGGGAGAATCGTGGGTTGACGAAAGTGCGACAATGACGCCTTTCGATATTAATAACCATCCGTATTATGCAGCATTTATTGTACTAATTTATTTTGAAACATTTCTTTCTGAAGCACCATAACTATTATTTAGATTGATGTGACTGCGCCAGCTATGCCCCAGAAACAATAATGAGATAGGTGACCACTTAAACCGAGCTCTTTTGCTGCTATCACATAATGAACAGAACAGGAAAGAAATCTCCACTTTGCGTACTCATAATGGAATGGAAAAGGTTTGCGATCAAAGTAGAGAGAGCAGTTTGGAGACTGAAGATTTAAATCTTGCCTCACTGCTTTATTGTAAGATGAAAGGATTTGTTTTGCTACAATGCTTTGAAAGAATTTCACTTCTCCATTTAAAACAAGCGTCATTGAGGTAATTCCTTTCTTTATCTGACCACCACACAATGCCCTGTTCTGTAATTCCACTTACTATTGTCTTTTAAATCCAAGCATTGATTTCCCCCTCCATTAACTTTCACAAAATGCTGCAGTGAAATTGACCTAAATCTTCAATCGACACAAAACTCCCACAGTGAAATGCACTTTGTAAGATCTGCCCTACGAAAAGATCAATTTCTAAGTGTCTTTCATTTTTTTTTTGTTCTGATGTTGATTTGACCATTTACTTATAATCCTTTGCGTTGCTTCATACTGTTGCTGGTACTGGAGTTGCACTTTTACAGCACGCTGGTGTTTGACATAGATAAAAGTACAGTTTCCAGGATTATGTTGCAATTTTTGAATATCAAAGGCTGGCAATAAAACACTCACTGGCTTCCCTGATAATTGTTTTCAACTCATCTTTATGTGCTGCATAATTGAGGGGCCTACGCTAGTGGAAAGCAAATCAGGTCGGGTTTACACAGTCTCACTTGTCATCTGATAATGAGTAAGCTGGGAGGATTTCCATTCTTGCTATTCTGTGAAGAGGTTTTACTACTGTACCTCCCATATTAGATGTTCATCCCCAGGGAAAACTCTGCGTCTCCCTTTGTAAAGTACCTCTGTGGGAATTCTGCAACACCGTATCTCTAAACAATGTAGGTTTAAGCCTCAATCCATCACACGCATTCATTGCACAACAATTGAAGTGAATGTCCCAGGACTACTGTAACATGTCTGAATCAAGAGAGAGAATGCGGCTGGGTTACAGCTTCTGGAGTTTATTCACAACTTAGCCTTTTTGTGCAGGAATGTTCCCGGTGTTCTGTTCGACATGACCTGTTATGTTACTCACTACAGTACCTTTTTTTAAACAATGAATAGATAAGACCGTACAAAGGGCCGAGACTTAGAGGCTCAAATTGTTTGATCATTTAATACGATATTGCTGATGTGTCATACTCTTTATCTAGTGGACAATAGAAAGTTTAAGTTTTTATCTATTTTCCTTCCTTCCTTTTCCTCAGGAAGCCTCTTGTCCCACACGTTGCTGGGAGGCCAGACAAGATTGTGAGCTAAAATAATTCCCTCTGGTCTTACCCAAAAAGGGAATGATATATTTATAAACTGGACCAGCAGAAGCCTAAATAAAATGCAGGTCTTTATGTTGGATTTTCACAGTAACTTCATTGCAGTGTTAATGTAAGCGTACTTGTGACATTAACAAATAAATAAAATGTTGACTATCCTTTATCCAAAACCCTCCGGGTCGATTGCAGTTTGGGTTTCAGATCATTCTGGTTTTCAGATGCTATACGTAAGCTTACATGACAATTGCCTAAACTGAGGCTAAATTTAGCGTAAAGTCAGTAAAATGGCTAGAAAAGTAATATTGCTGAATGATAAATACAGGGTACCTGAAAGGTTTCTTTTGGATATGTTCATCATGTTACAGTACAGGCTAACAAGTAGACTTTCCCCCTAAAGGTCGATGAGGTTCAAAGGAAGTGTGGACTGAGATTCTCTGGCTGCCCCAGCCGCATGTTTCACGCCAGCGGGAGGTGGCTCATTGTTTGCTAGCAGTGGGATTCTTTGGTTCCGCCACTGTCAATAGGAATTCCCATTGACGTCACCCCAAGCCAGCGGGAAACCCATGGGCAGGGGGTGCGACTCGGTCGGGACCGGAGAATCACACTGGCGTGAATGGAGAATTCGGTTTTCGAATATATGGATAAAGCATATGAGTATTGCTGAAAAAAGACAAGCTGTCAAAATTTTTCATCCTGTACTCATCAGGACCATGGCAACAATACCAATGTATTCTCATACAATATAAAGTGTTTTGTAGCGTATGTAGCGCAGCACTATGTAACGCAGCACTATTCGACAGCATTATATAATACAGCATTATATCGAGCATGGGGGAGTTTTCCCATTATTCGGCCAACATTTATTTCCCAATTAATGCTATAAAAAACAGATTAACTGGTCATTGTTCTCCTAGCTGTGTGTGTGACATTGAGTGCGCTGATGGGGCTTTGTTTTAACAGCTCAATATAGATCATATTGGCTGCTGCATTGCCTTACAATACAACACACACTGCAATTGAAAAGAGTTCACTGGCTGTGATGTGGTCTGGGATGTCAGGAGGATATGACAGGCACTATATTTAAACCCATTCTTTCAATAATTTTCCGGTAACATGAAATAACAAAACATATACATGCTCTTGGGGGGGGGGGGGGGGGGGGGGGGGGGGAGGTGGGGGGGGGGGGGTGGATTTAGACTTTGTGAGATAGTGTAGAACTAGTGTGAGTGAATTGACAGACTGTTGTACATTTGCTCAATGGGACTTCAGTGGAAATCTAAATGGAGAGCTGTAACATGGCTATTGACTTGCTATCACCCCGTTTACATTAGTGCATGAAGTGGAAGTTTACCCGCTGGCATTTCATGGTGGGGGTGGATTCCAATCTCTAGCTGTAATCTGAGTGAATGAATGGGATACATCACTTACAACAGGGTTCTATCTGATGAACACCCTACTATTCAAACTCGACGGGGATGGCGTAGTGGTATTGTCACTGGACTAGTAATCCAGAGGCCCAGGGTAATGCTCTGGGGCCCTGGGTTCGAATCCCACCATGGCAGATGGTGAAATTTGAATTCAATAAAAATCTGGGATTAAAGGTCTAATGATGACTAATGAAACCATTGTCGATTGTCGGAAAAATCCATCTGGTTCACTAATGTCCTTCAGGGAAGGAAATCTGACATCTTTACCTGGTCTGACCTAAATGTGACTCCAGACCCACAGCAATATGGTTGACTCTTAAATGCTGCTCAGTTTGAGGGTAACTAGGAATGCTTGCCTTGCCAGCGACACCCACACCCCATGAAATATAGAACATCGAATATAGAACAGTACAGCGCAGGAACAGGCCCTTCGATGTTGTGCCGAACATGATGCCAAATTAAACTAATCCCTTCTGCTTTCCCTTGATCAACGTCCCTCTATTCCTTGCATATTTGTGTGCTTAGCTAAAAACCCCTGAAACGCCCCTATTAGATCTGCCTCCACCACCACCCTGGCAGCGTGTTCTAGACGCCTACCATTCTCTGTGTAAAAAAGACTTGCCCCTCACACTCCTTTGAACTTTCTCCCTCTCACCTTAAGTGCATGCCCCCTCATATTAGATACTTCAATCCTCGGAAAAAGATTCTGACTCTCAACCCTATCGATGTCTCTCATAATTTTATAGATTTCTATCAGGTCTCCCCTCAGCCTCCGAAAACAACCCTAGTTTGTCCAGCCTCTCCTTATTGCTCATACCCTCTAATCCAGGCAGCATCCTGGTAAACCTCTTCTACACCCTTTCCAAAACCTCCACATCCTTCCCATAATGTGATGATAGGAATTCAATGCAAATCTCTTAAGTGTAGCCTAACCACAGTTTTATAAAGCTCCAACATGACATTCCAACTTTTGTACTCAATTCCCCTAACCAATAAAGATAAGCATCCCATTTGCCTTCCCCCTCAATAGCTCAATCTAACAAAAGTCAATCAATCTTAGTCTTGGAAATGTTAGTTGATCCACATCCTTTTGGGAGAAAAGATTTCCAGATTTATCCCCCCCTCCCCCTTTCCCCCTTTTCGAACTGACTCAGCAGTAACTGAGGTTGATGTACTAATTTGGACTGTGGTGGAAAGTTCTAGTCTACTGGTTCAGCCAGCAAGTTGTCCTTTCATTAAATACCAGCCCCACAACCTCTGATCTCCAGAGGTGGGGTTGGGGGGGGGGGGGGGGGGGGGGCGGGGTTGACCTTACCCAGGAGATATCCCTGAAGATGTACGAGGAGAAGCCCCATCCCTGCGAGGTCCCCACTCAGGGGCTGTATGGGAATTGCTCGGGAAGTCCAAACTTTCGATGGACAATCCAGTACTCTCATTTATATCACAGACTGTGGTTTGGTTCCGACTCACTGAGCAGAATAGTTACCTAGGGAAAGTTAGAAGGATTAAAACCACTTCACTCCTGGGTAACTTTAGTTCTGAATCACATGACACCCCACAGCCCCCCCCGTGAATACACCACCTATACCCCCCACTGAGATCCTCAACTATTTCCCCTCCGCACCCTGATTATCCTGCCAACACCCTACTATCCTGCCCCCAAACTACGTCCCACTCTCGGCATCCCCAATGACTCTCCACCTCCCTGACTACCCCCTGACTAGTCCCCACCCTCACACCTATCCCGAACACCCTCCTAAACACCCGACTACCCCAACTTCCCTGACTACTTCACTACCCTGACTAACCGCTTGATACCTAACTGCCCAACTACCCCCAACTATCCCTTCACGTCACCAACTACTCTCCTATACCCCTAACTACCCCTCCACCACCACTACTACGTCCCACACCTTACAGACCATGCAATCATAAAATGGCCTCCCCCAGTCCCAATACCCAACCCATTGTCCTCACCTCCCGACCCATCCTCCCCAACCCCTGACCAAGCCCAGCCACCCATGGGGAGGCAATGGACTAGTGGTATTATCGTCAGACTATTAATCCAGAAACTCAGCTAATGTTCTGGGAACCCGGGTTCAAATCCCGCCACAGCAGATGGTGGAATTTGAATTCAATAAAAAATATCTGAAATTAAGATTCAATGATGACCATGACACCATTGTCGATTGTCAAAAAAACCCATCTGGTTCACTAATGTCCTTCAGGGAAGGAAATCTGCTGTCCTTACCTAGTCTGGCCTACATGGGACTCCAGATCCACAGCAATCCATGGGCAATAAAAGCTGATGTGGAGATGCCGGCGTTGGACTGGGGTAAACACAGTAAGAAGTCTCACAACACCAGGTTAAAGTCCAACAGGTTTATTTGGTAGCAAAAGCCACTAGCTTTCGGAACAGGCTGTTCCTTCGTCAGGTGAGTGGGAGTTTTGATCACAAACAGGGCACAAAAACACAAACTCAATTTACATGAATAATGAGTGGAATGTGAGTCTTTACAGCTAATCAAGTCTTAAAGGTACAGACAATGTGAGTGGAGGGAGCATTAAGCACAGGTTAAAGAGATGTGTATTGTCTCCAGACTGGACAGCTAGTGAGATTTTGCACATCCAGGCAAGTTGTGGGGGTTACAGATAGTGTGACATGAACCCAATATCCCGGTTGAGGCCGTCCTCATGTGTGCAGAACCTGGCTATCAGTCTCTGCTCAGCGACTCTGCGCTGTCATGTGTCATGAAGGCCGTCTTGGAGAACGCTTACTCGGAGATCAGAGGCCGAATGCCTGGGACCGCTGAAGTGCTCCCCAACAGGAAGAGAACAGTCTTGCCTGGTGATTGTCGAGCAGTGTTCATTCATCTGTTGTCGTAGCGTCTGCATGGTTTCCCCAATGTACCATGCCTCGGGACATCCTTCCCTGCAGCGTAACAGGTAGACAACGTTGGCCGAGTTGCAAGAGTATGTACCGTGTACCTGGTGGATGGTGTTCTTGCGCGAGATGATGGCATCCGTGTCGATGATCCGGCATGTCTTGCAGACGTTGCTGTGGCAGGGTTGTGTGGTGTCGTGGTCACTGTTCTCCTGAAGGCTGGGTAGTTTGCTGTGGACAATGGTCTGTTTGAGGTTGTGCGGTTGTTTGAAGGCAAGAAGTGGGGGTGTGGGGATGGCCTTGGCGAGATGTTCGTCTTCATCAATGACATGTTGAAGGCTCCGGAGGAGATGTCGTAGCTTCTCCGCTCCGGGGAAGTACTGGACGACGAAGGGTACTCTGTCCACCGTGTTCCTTGTTTGTCTTCTGAGGAGGTCGGTGCGGTTTTTCGCTGTGGCGCATCAGAACTGTTGATTGATGAGTCGAGCGCAATATCCTGTTCTTATGAGGGCATCTTTCAGCATTTGGAGGTGTCTGTTGCGATCCTCCTCATCCGAGCAGATCCTGTGTATACGGAGGGCTTGTTCGTAGGGGATGGCTTCTTTAACGTGTCGTTCTTTAAAAGCTGGCCAGCTAGCGATGCTCACGTATCATGAATGAATAAAAAATAGCCCCCATCCTCAACCATGCACCCACCCTACCCACCTACCTTGCACACTTACACGCTCCCTGGCTTCTCGCAAGTGTCTGGAACCTTTAAATGTACCTGTTTTATGGCAGCTGATGCCATTAGGGCAGCACAGTGGCACAGTGGTTAGCCCTGCTGCCTCACAGCACCAGGGACCTGGATTCAATTCTGGTCTCGGGTCACTGTCTGTGTGGAGTTTGCACATTCTCCTCGTGTCTGTGTGGGTTTCCTCCAAGTGCTCCGGTTTCCTCCCACAGTTCCAAGATGTGTGGTTCATTGATGTCCACTAATAGGTGGATTGGCCACGCTAAATTGCCCCTTAGTGTCAGAGGGACTAGTTAGGGTAAATGCATGGGGTTATGGGGATAGGGCCTGGGTGGGATTGTGGTCGGTGCAGACTCGATGGGCTGAATGGCCTCCTTCTGCACTGTAGGGATTCTAGGAAAAAAAGATGAGGCTTCACTTGCCCCAGTGCTGTTGCACTGCATTGAAGAGTCCTTGGAGGCAGCACACTGCACCAGGCCAGAGTCAGACAGTCGGGCAAAAAATATGCAACTCCGGACTAAGGTAAGTAAAAAGCAGCGGATCGTCAATTTGAATTTGATTGCCACTCCTTGGAAATTCTGGCCCACAGATCTTGAGCACAAAACTGGAGGGAAGCTGTTTGCCAGTGGTTGACACGAGATCCGACTACATTTCCAAATAGACAAGAGAAAATAAACCACGTGTAACAAAAAACAATACAAAAACCACACAGAAGTCTGGGAAAATGGAATTCCCAAGGCCAAATTAATTAGCTCACATCTCTGCACTGCTTGAAATGGTACATAAACTAAAGAGAGCGAGGAAAAGGAATATCATTCATAGAACACCCTTCACATTTAAAGCACTTGGCAGCTCATTAATTATTTTTGAAGGGTAGCCTCTGTTGGGCAAACATGACAGTCAATTTGCACACAGGAACATTGCGTGGACAGCACTGGTATTGTCACTGGAACTGTAATCCAGAGACCCAGGACAAGATCCAGGGACCCGGGTTCAAATCCTGGCACAGCAGATGGTGAAATTTGAGTTCAATAAAAATCTGGAATTAAAAGTCTACCGGCGACCATGAAACCATTGTCGGTTGTCGTAAGAACCCATCTGAGTGAATAAATGGGATACGTCACTTACAGCAAGAGATTGGGGAACAGAAATTCTATCTGATAAATATCCTACAATTCAAACTCGATTGATCTGTTGTTTTCTGAATATGCGTAGAAATGTATGTCTTCATGTGCAAAAGTAGGGATAGGGGGTGGCGTAGTGGTATTGTCACTGGACTAGTAATCCAGATACCCAGGGTAATGCTCTGGGGTCCTGGGTTCAAATCCCACCACGGCAGATGGTGAAATTCGAATTCAATAAAAATCTGGAAATAAAGGCCTGATGATGACCATGAAACCATTGTCAGTTGTCGGAAAAACCCATCTGGTTCACTAATGTCCTATAGGGAAGGAAATCTGCCGTCCTTACCCGGTCTGTACAAGTCCACAGATCCTTAAAGGTGGCAGCACAGGTGGAGAAGGTGGTGAAGAAGGCATATGGCATGCTTGCCTTTATTGGACGGGGCATAGAATATAAAAGTTGGCATATGATGTTGCAGCTGTATAGAACGATGGTTTGGCCACATTTGGAATACTGCGTCCAGTTCTGGTCGCCACACTACCAGAAGGACGTGGAGGCTTTGGAGAGAGTACAGAGAAGGTTTACCAGGATGTTGCCTGGTATGGAGGGTCTTAGCTATGAGGAGAGATTGGGTAAACTGGGGTTGTTCTCCCTGGAAAGATGGAGGATGAGGGGGCGAGGATGAGGTGTATAAAATTATGAAGGGCATAGATAGAGTGAACAGTGGGAAGCTTTTTCCCAGGTCGGAGGTGACGAACACAAGGGGTCACGGGTTCAAGGTGAAGGGGGCAAGGTTCAACACAGATGTCAAGGGGACGTATTTTACACAGAGGGTGGTGGGGGCCTGGAATGCACTGCCAAAGCAAGGTGATTGAGGCGGACACGCTGGGATCGTTTAAGACTTATCTAAATAACCACACGAACAGACTGGGAATAGAGGGATACAAAAGAATGGTCTAGTGGGCACATGAGCGACGCAGGCTTGGAGGGCCGAAGGGCCTGTTCCTGTGCTGTATTGTTCTTTGTACATGTGACTCCAGACCCACAGCAATGTGGTTGACTCTTAAACCCCCTCTGAAATGGAGGGAGCTAGAGACGGGCAACAAATGCTGGTCCAGCCATTGACGCTCACATCCTGGAAAATGAATAAAGAAAGAGTAATTGAATCTTTCCTGTCCCCTTGGGAGAGTAGTTGGAATCTTAGAGGAGTCATGGACTCTCTTGATTTGACATTTCTTCTGAAAAGATAATGGATTCAATATAATGGCTGCAGCAGTGACCTGATCCACCGACAGAAAGTCAGGTGCAGCCCCACTGTGGCCATTTCCACAAGCCTCGCGGCACTTCAATGCC